>NC_051063.1:103053253-103353253 GCF_004664715.2 Peromyscus leucopus | reverse complement strand
TGGTCGCTCTGTCCAGCTTCTGACTTGCACACCCCCAAAGACGCTCATCCCTTTCTGCTTGGGTAACCTATTCCTTGAGAGCAATCCAAGGCCGTTTACTCAGGGTATTTGGCTTGGCTTTATGTCCATTCTCCATGCTGGTCATTGTCCTTATCCTAAGCTAGTGCATGCAGGGGCAGAAGTGGTCTAGGAGGGGCAGCATCCCAGGTAGGGAGAGGGAAATGAACAGCTTCTAGTGAAAATATAGTGAGCTGAGTGGGGGGCCCTGACTCTTCTTTAGAAACCATGATGCCTGGTCTATAGAGTGAGATCCAGGACAGGCACCAAAACTACACAGAGAAACCCTGTCTCGGAAAAAAAAAGAAAGAAAAAAATAGAAAGAAAACATGATAAAGAAACAAGCATGGCCTGAAAGAGAGTGAGGATAGACCATAAGAAGAACTTCCCTCGACCATAGCAGGGCTGTAGAATCTCCTGGCTGAGTGAATGGACTGATGGGGGAGGAAATGTCCCAGAGTGGGAAAGAGCTGGAGGTCTTTATCCACTCTTGATCCTCCCACCAGTGACCGAAGTCAGCCAGGGAGAGGGAGAAGGGCCTGAGAGACAGAGGATCATTCATTCGGCAGCCTTTTCTGGTAATGCTGCCCAGCTGAGCATTGCATTCCTAAAGGAGAGGGGCAGAGCCAATGACCATGATGGAGGAAGGAGCCGCCCACCTTCCCTACCTGTGCCAGGGCCATTGGTGCAGCTTTAGAAGGAAGAGTCACTGGCCAGATCGCAGGAGAACCCTAAGAAGAGGGCATACAGTGTGCAAAGACCGGGAGGCAGAGCTAGCATGGTTTCGCTGATGCCAGGACTAGCAGAGTTCAGAGTGGCCTCAGTGTGAAGTGCATTCTGGGAGGGAGGCACTGAAAGAGGAGCGAGTAATCAAGGCCAGACTAGAGGTAGCACTTCCAGCCATGAAGGTGTCTCTGACATGTCAACGCTCTTGTTAATGTGCAACATTTTTGGTTGCTCCTAGTGCCCCTGTCCAGGGCCTGTCAAAAGACTCCACTCTGATTGAGATTGGGTGTTCAGCAAAACAAGCGGAGACCCTAGAAATGAGGGCAAGGCAGCGTTTGAAGAATGTGAGCCCTTCCAGAAAGTGGCATGCAAATGAATGCAAAGCAATATGCAAATCAGCCCATTGTGCTTGGCAGCTTAGGCTTTGAGAATGAGACATCACCTGCTTCCATGCTGGCCTCCCCTTCCCTCTGCCCCAGGCTCAGGCAGGCATGATGGCCTCGTCTCTGCTCCAAGTGCCCTGGCTTGTCTGACCCACAAGACTATGGCCTCCAAGGTGGGGACCACAAGCACCCTGTCAGTTTCTCAGTCCTCTTGGGATGTTGATATATTTAGTAACAGGGATCTTTTCACACATTTATCTCCCATTGTTCAGCTTCCCGCTCTCTGGGAAAGGCCAGTCCCCTAGTGATGTGACCCACTTCTTGAAGTCCCCAAAGTCATCCTCTCACTGCCCCTTTCGAGGCAGCTGGAACTTAGTGAAACAGAAGAAACCTGTGTCTGATATCTGGGAGGACTTCCCAAGTGTTGCCGAGGCGTGTGAACCTTGGGGCTTCTGGGATATTCCTCTTCTCCAGGCTCAGAAGAAGCTTTGAAGACAGGCAAGGGAAAATGGCAAACAGATAAAGGTTTTTCCTGGATCCATGCGGTCCTGGGAAAGTTGCTTGACCCCACTCTCAACCTCAAACTAGTAGCGCCGTAGCAGCAACCCTTCTGTCCTCACAGAATAGTCGTGAAGAATCTGGAAGCACAGACTTAGCAATAGGAATGCAGCGCGTGTGCGTCGAGAGGCTAGCTGCTGCCACTGAAGAACACCCACACTCACCTACACTTTTAGACCACGGCTAGGAGCCCAGAGAGCGTCAGTGTGTGTGGGAAGACAGGAGGCGGTGGGTGTGGTGACAGGCACAGATGCTCTGTGGGCAGATGGAGGTGTCTGATGGACATAGGACCACCTTGCTAAGTGGCACCTGCCTGGCCTGAGACCAACCTTCAGAGATGGAAGAAAAGGCTCATCAGGGAAGGGGTTAAGCCTATGGCCACACCCACGGGAGCCTGTGAGTCATTCTGGGAATTGTAGTTTGGTGTGAGTTTGCAGTAAGTATAATTTGTCCAGCCTCCTTCAAACCAAATCTACACCCTGCTGCTGAGGCTGACTGTTGGCAGGCCCTAGAAGGGGTTGAGGCCTGGGGAACTCAGAGATGAAGTAGCCTTTACCCTTTCTTGCTCTCTGCCAGTTTGCTGTGTGCTGGAGTATGGAGGCAGGAGCAGGGATCAAAGGATTAAGTCATAATGAGAATTGTTGCACATGCACAGGGAAGTTTACAGCTGTGTGAGCCTGGTTTCCACAGCTATGATCTTCTTTAATCCCCTCCACAGACCCAAGAGGCTGCTGTTTTCTGGATGAGGGAGCAGAGGATTCAAGGGACTGACTTGCTCACCGGGATGGGTGGGGCCAGGCTTGGAGCACAGGGTCCTCAGGTCTCCAAAGCTCCTGCTCTTTTCATGAGTTATTGGTCCAGATGGCAAAGTACTAGCCTTGAAGAACAGGAAAGATATGGACGATTCAAGTTGGGGATGAGGCATCTCAGCAGAGAACAGTGGAACAAGAGCTGCCTGGGGCAATGGAAGCAAGAGCTGAATTCTGTGGGACATAAGACCAGGGGAGGGGAGAGCTAGCCCGGGCTTAAAGACCTGAGCTCCAGCTGAGAGTTTGGATGTGTGGCTGTGATCCACCAGAACTCTGTTCTTTTGCATCCCAAGGGTTTTGAGTGAGGGTCAGACCTGGTCAGTGTTGGGCTTTGGGAAGGTCGTGACCTTGATGCCTTGGCTGGATAGATTGAAGTGGACAGACCAAAGGCTGTCTGAAGCTTCTGAAGGCCGTCCTTAGAGCACCCAGCTCTTTGTTTTTCTTCCTCTTCTTTCTCTTCTCTGCCCAGGCTGGGGAATGTAGATATGTACAACAGAGCTGTGCTACAACGTCATATAAACCCAGCAGGGGTTGCTACGTACGCCATTCCAGCCCCTGGCTTGGATGTCGGACAGACCAGGAGGGAAGAGTAAGCAGGGAGCGTAGATGGTGGTGAGAGGGTAGCCTAGTGCTCCCCACCTCCTCTGAGCTCCATTACAAAGGCGTAGCGGGGGGGGGGGTGAGGACAGAGAGTGGCTGGGACCCCAAATATCAGGGACAGGCATGCTGGAGGAATGATGCTCAGATAAAGTTTCCCCTCACAGTTCTGGGACTGGCTAATGGGGAAACGGGCTTAGGGTGACCTTGCACTTAGGTTTAGGTTTTTGTTTTATTTATTGTAGCGTTTGAGATTTGTCTGATGATGAACTGCAGAATGATATTAGTTTGTGTGTGTGTGTGTGTGTGTGTGTGTGTGGTATTTGTAGAGTGTAATCTTCCAGACTGAAGTATGTGTATCCTGGTCAGAGAGGGGAAGAATGTATGGACTTGTGTTTGTGTAAAAGTGTGTATATATTTGTATGTGTGAGCATGTGTGTTCATATTTATGTCCGAATCTTGGTGGGTGGTTGTGTGTGCAAGTGTGGCTTGTGTGTATGTGTGTGCGCATACATGTGCAGAGTATCATGCGTATGTGTCCTAGTGGAACTGTGTATCTGTGTTTGCAAGTGCATGCGCGTGATGGTCCTGAGGACTGTGCTGCTGACTCAGCAAGGCCTCACCAAGGTCTGGCTCCTCATTACCCTCCATCTTGGGCCCCACCTGCCTGAAAGTAGAGATGAGACGTATGAGAACTTGGGCTTTAGTGGTTATTATACTGCTCATGCATGGAGTCTGAGCTTCCCTCAGAGGACTCTGGGATCCTCTCCAGGCTATGAGGACCTTAAGGAATGGTACCATTGTCTTCAGGTTCAGGTTTGGTGGCCAGAATCTTTGGCTATTGATTGAGAGGCTAGATGTGTCTGGGGAGGGTAGGTTCTGTTCTCCCCGGGATGACCACACCTGCACCACACCCAGGGGCCTTTAGGGGCTCCCAGTCTGGTCCTCTACAGAAGCAACTACTGAGGCCAGAGGGGACTAGAGAAAACTAAAATCACCCAATAAGATCAGGGTGAGAGATAAGGCTTGATGTGGAGAGAAAGGTGTGTCTGCCCTGGGAGGTCTCTCCCTCTGCCCCTTAGGCAGTTGGGGCACCCTGAGGAGATCCAAGGCTGTGCTTAGGCCATCCTCTACCTGGGTGTCTCCACTCCTCTGGGCCTCTGGCTTTGAAGTTTCTACCAGAGCTTCTGCGTGCTGTGAGATGCCTTTCTGGGGGCTTGTGAAGTCTGTCATCCCACAGAACACGGGGACTCCCTCTGAGAGAGGAGCTTAGGGATAGGTGAGTGTGGGGGAGGGCCTCCTCTTAAAGCCTCAAGTGCCTCTTCTTTGAGCAGAGCCTGTATTTTAGGCTTCTGTTGTTCCAGCATTTCAGGCTTCTCTACAACCCCTCCATGAGCTCTTGGTGCTGAGCCAGTGCTGGGCTATGGGAAGTGCAGAAGGTCAGCTCAGGATGCAGGACAGATAGGGGCAGGGACTCCCTGCCCCTGGGATAGGGTCTGCTCCCCTGATGCCTCAGGAGGCTACAAGTGTGGGCTCTACCTGTGAAGAGTTTTGTTGCAAACAGAGGTGAACTTTCAGCAGGAGCTGTGTGGAGGGGCCGGGGGAAGATGTGTGGGGAGGTGTGGGTCTCCTGGGCTCCTTGGCAGCTGAGCTAGCCCAAGGATGAGAGGTCTCGGCCTGACTGAAGGCTGAGACAGGGGGAAAGCCTTTCCTGGCACTAGAGAGAACGCTGTCTTCCTACGGCTTTGGGACTAGAAGCAGGCAGCCCAGGGCCGTCGTAAGGGCTCCGGAAGGCCAGGGAAGACCTGGGACTCGAGTGACTTTGTTGTGAACACTGGTGAGGAAGGAGCAGACAGTCAAGGGGGCGTCTTGGGATGGAGGGAAGGAGAGCAGTGTTGGGGGACGACACAGGTTCTGGCTGGAAAGAACTGAGGTAGGAGAGATGGAGAGAAGAAATGTTTTTAAAGCTTTTTTTTTTTTTTTTTTTTTTTTTTTTTTTTTTTAGACAGGATTTCTCTGTGTAACAGTCCTAGCTGTCCTGGAACTCTCTTTGTAGACCAGGCTGGCCTTGAACTCACAGAGATCCGCCTGCCTCTGCTTCCCAAGAGCTGGGATTAAAAGCGTCTGCCACCACCACCTGGCTTAAAAGTTTTATTTCTTTCCTTTGTTTAATTTAAAATTTTAGTTTATATGTATTTTATTTTACTTTTTGCCCTTTTGAGACAGGGTCTTACTCCAGGGTAACCTGGAAGTCACTCTGTAGTCAAGAATGACCTTGAATTCCCGGTCTCCCTGCTGCCGCCTCTGGAGTGCTGGGATTTTAGGCATGCGACACCAAAGCCTGCAGAGAGAAGGAATGTTGCCAAAGCGCCCTCTATAAAGTCCTAGAAATTGCCTTGTTTAATCACCTCAACAAGCCTTCAAGGAGCTAGTGCCATTCTGCAGAGAGAACAAAACAAGTGCCTCTTGAGCTGTTTCCTTGGAGGCTGTGTGACAGGCAGGGCTTCCTGAGCCAAGAGGGGCCTGTTGAGGTACCTAGACCAGCAGTGGGAAGGCGTAGGGGCAAGATGAACACTGAACCAGAGAGAAGTTCTAGGCCCGGAGAAGGGGCTGCCCTGGGAGAGCGGGGCCACCACGGCCTGGCAGTCGGGGTGAGGTGCTCCGGGATAAATACCCAGGCTCGCCCTTTTCATCCTCTGCTCCTGCTGGCACCCCACCTACATTAGCAGAGCTCCTCTGGAAGCGGGGTGTGTGTGTGTGTGTGTGTGTGGTGTGTGTGTGTGTGTGTGTGTGTGTGGTGTTTGTGTGTGTGTGGTGTGTGTGTGTGTGGTGTGTGTGTGTGTGTGTGTGTGTGTGTGTGTGTGTGTGGTGTGTGTGTGTGTGTGTGTGTGTGGTGTGTGTAACAAGCCGAGATGAAGCTGCCACTAGAGGCACAAATGGATGATGGGAAAACAAAGTCCAGAGAGGGTAGAGACTTGCCCACAGTCCCACAGTGGGTTGATCTCAGAGTTAACACCAAAGCTAGGTCCAGCCTTCAAATACCTGCTCTCACACTGACTTTGGTCTGCTGGGTGCTTCCTGAGGGCCCCCATATGGACAGAGCTGGTTGCTGTCAGCCTGGGAACTTCTTCCTACCCTGCCTGCCGCTTACCTATCTGTGCAGCGCTGGGAAGGGGGCTGCTGAGGGATGTTCTTAGTATCCAGTCATGGGCCTGTACCCTACTCTGCCACCTGCCTGAGCATTTCAGCCACGCTTTGATGATGCCCAGGTATACTCTACCTGTGTCCATCACCCAGGCCATGGAGATGGATTGAATGGTCCTTGCCCTGCCCTGTTAAAGACAGATGTGCCCAGATATGAGTGATGGAGTGGTTGACTAGGATGCTTCCTGAGCAGTGATGCGGGGGTGGGGGGTGGGGGGGGTTGACCTTGGCCCACCAGAGGGATGCAGTGACAGGTGCAAGGCTCTGGGGAAGGAGGAAAAACCTGGTGATAGAGAGGCAGATATGGAATCCCAGCTCCCATCAGGAAATGGGGAGGACTTCACTGGGGTCAGGTGACGGTTACTTTGGGGTTATACGGACTAGAGGGATGGAAAGGGGGTGGTATGTTGACCCAGGTGAGAGGTAGGAAGTCCCCCTGAAGACTGGCTGAAGACATGGAAGGTGCCCAGATATGTCAGAGGGGTCATGCTACCTGGCTCACAGGCCTGAGCTGTGGTCCTTTTTCTTTGATGCTCCCAATCTTCCTTCAGGCACAACCTCCCCTGTCTGCAGGGACAGTCCTCCCTGTCTCGTGCTATCTGTGCTTTCCACTCTTGTAACACCCGTCAATTTTACTCATAGGCCACACTCCCCAGCTCTTGTCCCGAGAGCAAAGTTGGGTCACTGCTCTTCATCTCTTGATTACATTTGTGACCCCTGCAAAGCCAAGTCCATACTAAGTTCTCTCCCGAAGAGCCTCCTCCTGGCCCGAGGCCTCCATCCTTGCTGCGGTCCTGAGCCCTCCCTGACTTTGAGCCTTCTTGGGAGACAATTCAGTGAGGGTGGTTCCCTCGTGATGCTGAAGGGTTAGGGACTCTGGCCCAGCCACCTCGCCACGGTCACGCACCAGTGGGAACTCACTCTTGGCTTCTGATGGGCCTTGAGCCTTGGCTCATTATCAGTGATAATTAGCTACCTTCAGCCCCGCTCAGTGTTGGATGATCATTAGGTGCTATTGTGGGCATCAGGGTTTTTTAACTGCAACACCTGCTCAGCTCATTCCTCCGGTGGCTCCAGCAGCAGCCTGACCTGATGAACTAGGTATCACGGTCACAAATGCACAAGGCACTGAGACTCAGACAACCGGGACCTAGGGCCACACACACCGGTACAGATTCTCAGAGATCAAAAGATGCAGCTCTCTCTACACGAAGAAGCTCATAGCAGACAAAGAGGCCACCATGCACGTGGCAGTCATTGCTGTATCCAACAACAGACGTAGGCTCATCTAAGGCTAATCTAGAAGCAGGAGAAATAGAAACTAGAACCATCCATGCACACAGTGCAGGCTCACAGACTCAGACAGCCAGCACAGGTGGGATGTAGCTCGTGCATGCTGCGCTCCAAGAAGTCACTCATGCTTGGCATGGACACAGCGCTACCAAAGTCAGACCCAGTTGCTTGGTTCCCACCGTGGCTCCCACCACGAGGGAATAGATCGTTCCCATTAGGGAAAACCTTCCTTGATGATCCCTGCTTTTTACTCTGATATTGGTGTCCCCTCTTTCAGGGAACTTCCCAAGACTTGATAGGATACACACACACACACACACACACACACACACACACACACACACGGCTTGATTGGCTTGCTCTTGTACAGGCCTTGTATAGGCAACCACAGCAGCTGTGAGGTCATGAGTTCAAGGGCCTTGTCATGTCTAGCAGAGAGCATTGCGCAGTACTTCTCGCCACTTTCTGGCTCTTACATTTCTTTCTTACATTCTCTTTTCCCCAGTGTTCCTTGAGCCTTGGGGCAGGTATTGATAGATGTCCCATTTAGGGCTAAGCAGTCATAGGCGCTTGCTTTTGGCACCTCAACCAGTACTAACTGCTGCCTGTTGGAAAAGGAAGCCTCTCTGACCAAGGTTGGGAGCAGCACACATCTATAGGTACAAACATAAATATTTAGATGGCAGTTTGACGATATGGTCATTTAACCAAACAACCATGGTAGGTTGTCCCCCTGTGGCCTATGACCTCCGCCCCCGTGG
Organism: Peromyscus leucopus; assembly: GCF_004664715.2. Classification (NCBI taxonomy): domain Eukaryota; kingdom Metazoa; phylum Chordata; class Mammalia; order Rodentia; family Cricetidae; genus Peromyscus; species Peromyscus leucopus. The sequence goes on along the minus strand of NC_051063.1, from coordinate 103,344,865 downwards.
GCTTTTGAACAAGTTTATACAGCACCAAGCATGAATGTCTTACTGTGGAGCTGGCCTCAAATCCATCAGAAAGCAGTTGGTTACCCCATAACACTCATGCCATTGTGTGCCAGGGGTCACATCTTGCCTGGTAAATTGGTGGTGTAGCATTCAGGGCCCATGTTGAGTAAACCATTGATGTCTTTTCTCCCCCAGGGACCTGTATAATGAATACATCCTGGCACTATGAGAGCCAGCCAGCAGGGAGAAAGTCTCCATCTGTTCTAGATTACTTTTTCTGTGTCCTGCAGCCAAAATTGGGTGGTGTCCTCAGCAACAGGATCTTAACACCTAGTTATGATGGTCAACCAAGCACAATGGCAATAGACTGCGATGTTCTGCAGGCTTCTGGGGCCTCCCTGACCAATAAATCAAAGGGTACTCCATCCCTGGCACTGGGATTTTAGCCTAACTATTACTGTCTTCTGGAAATGGCATTGTTCACCAATGCAGGGTACCTCCAGTCAAAGCCCCACCACCACCTTTGAGACAGTCTTCCACTGTGCAGACCTGGCTGGTCCGGAACTTGCTATGTAGACCAGGCTAGCCTTGAACTCACAGAGATCTGCCTGCCTCTGCCTCCCGAGTTCTGAGATTAAAGGCATTCGCCACCATGACTGGCTTCAAACTGCTTTAAAAAATAAGGTGCGAAGAGATGACTCAGCAGCTAAGAGCACTTGCTAGTCTTGTAGAGGACCTGGGTTCTGTTCCCAGCACCCACATAATGACTCCTAACCATCTGTAACTCCAGTTCCAGGGGATCTGTTACTCTCTTCTGGCCTCTGTGGGCATCAAGCATGCACGTGGTGCACATTCTTACATGCAAGTATAACACCCATATACACATACACTAAATGATTTCCAAAGTTATATATTTAAATGAAGTTACAAAGTCCTGGGTTTCTGTAATGCTGCTGTTTTATGCAGTCTCAGTTTTGATTAACCCAACCCCACCTCCTCCTCATCCCCATTACCCCACTCCCATACCCACTTAAGCCTTTCATCCCCAGGATTCCCCTCTTCTTCAATATGAAATGTCCTTAACCCCTCCCTCCATGAAGGCCTCTTCCCCTCTTGTGGCCCCTACCTTGGTAGGACCCTTTTCATGGCCCTCCACCAACCTTGAAGTTATCATTAACTATTTCCCACATAGCTTTTGTCAAATTTGGGGTGAGAGATTTTTTTGTTCTCCTATACTCAGCGAGATAGTGACTGTGGGTGTGAACAGGCCATTAAAACCAAGAAACTGGACAAAGGCTAATTGGAAGGGAATGAGTCACTAACAGCATCAAGGGGCCCCTGCTGCTCAGGGCCCAGAAGGCACTGAATCCACAGCTGCCTCACTCTCTCCAACACTGTGGTTTCTTTTATGTTTCCCCAGGCTGGCTGCCTAACCTAGTTGCCTCCTTCCCAGGCTGGCCTTGCCTCTCACCAGCTCTCTGAACTTAGACATGTTCGTGGAGTGTGCCTGGGTTCTCCTCCCTTCCCCTCTCCTCTCCTCCCCTCTTTTCTCCTCCCCTCTCTCCTCCTTCCCTCCTCTCCTCTCCCCTCCCCTCTTTCCCCTCTGCCCTCCCCTCTCCTCTCCTCTCCCCTCCTCTCTCCTCATCCCTCCCCTCCCCCTCCCCTCTCTTCCCCTCCCCTCCCCCTCCTCTCCCCTCCCCTCTCTTTCCCCTCCCCCCTCCTCTCCTTTCCTCCTCTCCCTTTCCCTCCTCTCCTCCCTCCTTTCTCCTCCCTCCCCCTTGTCCCCTCCCCTCCTCTCCTCCCTCCTCCCTTCTCCTCCCTCCCCTCTCCTCTCCTCCCTCCCCCTTATTCCCTCCCCTCCTCTCCTCCCTCCCCTCCCCCTCCTCTTCTCCCTCCTCCCCTCCGCCTCCTCTCCTCCTCTTCATCCTTTCTTCTCTCTGTTTCTCCCTACCTTTCCCCTCCTCATCTACTCACACTTTTCCTTCTATTGTTTTTTTGGTTTTGGTTTTGTTTTGTTTTGTTTTGTTTTTGGGCCAGAGTCTTTCTATACAGCCCAGGCTGGCCTTGAACTCACAATCCTGTCTCCACCTCCCTCAGTTCTGGGATTACAGGTAGGCACCACCACACTCAGCTTCCACTTCTACTTCTAAACCCAGTGAGGTGCACTCTCCTGTCAAGCCAGGGGCTCGAAGGGCATGTCCTCCACACACAGCTTCCTAAGCCCTGTAATTTAGAGGAAGCAGTGGGAGGTGCTGATGAATGAAAGCCTGCCACATCTTAGTGGGGGGACCGGTGAGTCCTGCCCCCTTTGTTCCTGCACCTGTGGATGGGCATGATCGCGGCACCCACCTCATTAGGGCTGCTGTGAGGATGAAATGAGACCACGTGTGTGATGGGCCTGGCATGCACTTGGGCTCCCTCGTGGGCTGTGGAGAGTGGAAAATGAGCTAATGAGACTAAGGATGTGCAGGTGCACACAGGAGGTGTCTGTCGGCCTTGTTAATTGGCATGGAGCAAACCAAACATCTACACCATGAGCACCTACTAAGCACACACCGGCTTCTCAGCCCGGCCCCAGTCTCAGGACAGCTGTTCCTGCTGTGGGGGCCTGGAGGGTGAGGGTGGGACTTCCCTTTTTAATGTTTAAAAGTATGACTTTTATTGAGGTATAACTTACATATAGTAAGACCTCTAATTTAAAGAATATAATGACTTTTAACAAATCTGTAGTCATGTAATCACCACTGAAATCAAGAAAGGAATTTTAAAAAGATTTATTTTTATGTGAGGTGTATCAGTGTTTGCCTGCACACATATAAGTGTACATCATATGTGTCTGGTGCCTGCAGAGATCAAAAGACAGTTGTGGGTCCCCTGGAACTGGAGTTATAGGTGTCTGTGAGCCACCATGTAGGTGCTGGGAACCAAACTCAAGTCCTCTGCAAGAGCAATGAGCACTCTTACGGAGCCATCTCATTGTCTTGTCCTCCGAATGTTCTCTTGTGCCCATTGTAGTGAGTTTTTTTTTTTTTTTTTTTGTGTGTGTATCTGTCTGTCTGTCTCTGTGTGTGTCTCTGTCTGTCTGTTTCTCTCTCTCTCTCTCTCTCTCTCTCTCTCTCTCTCTCTCTCTGTGTGTGTGTGTGTGTGTTGACTAGGGTTGACTTATCACCGGGCTGTGAGAGGTGCTGGGGTTTTTCTTGCACTGACAGCTTGGTGACATAGAGCAAGACTGCCTGGTATGTGCTGGGTGGTGCTAGGGAACTGATCACCTCTCTGGGCCTTAATTTCTGCTGCTGGTCAAGAGGAGGCCAGGCAGTGTAATGGATTCTTGGGGTGTGGCTCCTGATAGCAACTCCTGGATATGAGGTTGGAGTGGAGTCTTCAGAATGGCACAAGGAGTCTGTACTTCCACAGATCTCCCAGTGTTCTCCGGGGCCCTGGTGGTCATGTGTGGGCCCAGATTAGAGCAGGAGCCTGACCAAGAGTGACGCTGCTTCTGCTTCCACTACAGGGGCCACCAGCCCTCGTCTTCGGATTACCAATTCCTTGAAAAGAAGGGGGCCACTCTTGCTCCCCAGTTCTAGAACCAAATATTAAAGCAATTATGTAACTAGCAATAAATTACTTAAAGTAGTGACTCACTCAGCTTAATTAGAGCGAGAGCAGGGAGGGATTAAGGTATTTTTAGAGTGCACACCTCACTCCCCCAGGCAGGGTAGGGGGAGGCCTCAGTGCAAAGTGGGGGTGGGTTAAGGGCTAGGTGGCCTGGAAGCACCCCAGGTGATGGAAACCGATCCCCTACCTGCTGAGTGTCCCTAACAAAGAGGCCGAGGGAGAACTGCAGAAGGAGGTATTCAGGTCAAATTCAAGCATCCTTTGCAGAGGGCTCATTGGCTCCAGGGCAGGGCTATGTCTGTGATCCCCTCTCCACTGGGAAAGGCAGGCATAGCTTGAATTTAAGACCTACCTTTGATGGGCAGTAACTCTGTGACCTCCACAAGCCCCATTGTCACCCCAAGGTTTTTCATTTCCCACTGTAAAATGGGCATACGTTTTCTACTTGGTCTGAATGCACATTGTAAGACCAGTGTGTGTGTGTGTGTGTGTGGAGAGAGAGAGAGAGAGAGAGAGAGAGAGAGAGAGAGAGAGAGTAGACCCGAGTGTTGACACCATCAGATCCAAGCCTCCGAAGGACAGAATCAGATCTGCATTGTTACTGTTGTATTCTGAGCTTTATTATAGGGTTGTACATCCTAGGTACTCAATAAAAGCCTTGTGTGACTGCATTCTGGTTTTGTACACATTCTTCTGCTCATAATAGAGTCTTTTCTTCCAAGGTTTGTTTTATTGTTTAGTTATTATTGCATGCATGATGGAGAGGGAAGGTGTGCCATACTCTGCATGTAGAGGTTAGAAGGTAACCTTGTAGCATTGGCTCTGTCTTCCTCCTTTTATGGGGTTTTCAAGGATCAAACTCAGGTCATCAGGTTTGAGCAGCAAGCGCCTTTACCTGCTGAACCATCTCTCTGGCTCCTTCCTGAGGTTTTGTGAATGTAAGACATAGACAGCTTTTGAGGTGCCTCATGTGTGGGAGCCTGGCCTCTGCTCTCTGGGCTGAGGAACTGATGGATTTCAATCCATCAGCAATCCAATTCCAAGACAGATTTCCAGCGAAGACAGGCCAGGAGGGTTCAGCACCGCGGACAGCTCCCATCTCCAGGACTGAACCTGATCTACCGGTAGCTCACAGTGCATCAGAGGTGGGAAGATCTTCCTATTGTGATCTCCACCAGTCAGGGTAGGAGAAGGAGGAGCCCCAGTCCTACCCCTTAATAGGGTATTGGATTTTCTCAAATTTAGGAGGTGTGAGAGTAGGTAGGGCATACTGAGGGCCTGGGGGTAAGAGTGGGTTGTTAATTAGAATTGGCTGGGAGGATTCAGGCAGAGGGAACATCCAGGCTCTTGTAAAGCAGGTAATCATTTTGACCACGCATGTTCTATGAATTAGAGTAACTTTTAATAGTCATCCATAGGTGCCTGGGCATGACATATGGTCTTGTCTTCTCTCTTCCCTCTCAGCCCCAGTGACACACTGAGAACCTATCCTTTGCCTTATTCAGTGGCCCAGGTACCCAATCACAGATGCTGGGGCAGCAATGTTTCCCACCACCACCAATTTCCCTGAACCAAGTTGGACTGAGCTAGATACACAGTAGATACCGCAGTAGACAGGGGGGAGGGGGAAGTTCTGTGTTCCTCTTTACCTGGATTTAAGGGGTGAGGAGAGGACACAGCTGGACTGGGGTGAAGTTTAATGCATGCCCTCCCCAAAGCCCAGAGTTCTGATCAGCTCTGACCAGCATTCCTCATACCTCGAGGGCCTCGCAAAACTCAGGTGATGAATTTATGATGACAGCACCCAGCATCGCTATGACGACCGTGTACTGATCTTAGCCTCCATTGGTGCAGAGGCAGAGGCCAAAGACCCTATTGGCCCTAGGCCCTTGTATTTCTGTGTTTGACAGAGGCTATAATAGCTCAAGGGGTAGCAGAGGGGCGGGGGATGGAGCCCGGGTCAGGGCATGCGCTGGGCTAGAGTTTATGAAGATCTCGAGAGCTAGAAGGACTTTGGCCACAGTTACGTCTCTCATCCTTTGCATTCTTCCTTCTACTTTGTTTGAGGCCCTGAACTAGATGCCTCGACCTCTTCTGCATTCTGGGGAGCTGAGTAAGATCGAGGGACAGGTACATCCTGTTTAGAGGTCTGGAAAGGTGTGTGGTAGTCCAAAGGAGGGTCTAGTTTAACTGCGCCAGCAGCTTCTTGAAGGGCTTCTGAGAGGAAAACCATGATCCAGAGTTGAAATACGGAGGGATGGGGGACAGCCTGAAGGTAGGGTGTATAGTAGAGAGCCTGGGGGAAGTCTGCTGAAGGGAAGCAGGAAGGAACATACAGTTTGTAGCTTGGAAAGGGACCCTGCAGGTTTTCACTGTTGCTTGCTTGCTTTTTAAATGGAAGGCTTTGTTTTAGAGATGGAAAGATGATTCCCAGCGGCAGAGAGTGACCTGCCCAAGCTTGCTTAGGTTAGTAGCAGTAGACCAACAGCCCTTTAGGCTCTTCTGGGCTCCAGCTAGGAGCTCTTGCCCTAGACTGGTTGGCTAGCATTTTCCCAGGTAACTGCTACTCCTCGGGCTTGGCAGGGTCCATGGGTCACTTTGCTCTTGGTTTGAATGAAATTTGCATAGATTAGGTCTGTGCTGAGGACTTTTCCTGCTTGTCTACACTTCCCCCGTCTTACAACTCTCTTTTCTCTCCCCCATCCCTGTGTGCCGCATTACTGGCCCTGCCAGCCTTGATGGATGGCCCCGCAACTCGGCCTCCCTCCCGTTCCTCTTCCTCTCCGGATACTGGGCTGTGAGCCTCCTAATCGCTGGTCTTGCCTGGTGGCTGCTGAGACATTCATCTCCTACAGCCTTGCTTAGCACAGGCTCCTCCCTCCCCAGGGGGATGCACAGCCAGTTCCCCTCTTTTGTAGCTAGGGCCCCCCTTTAGGGGACCTGGCAGTTAAGGAACATTGCCCACACCCCTTTGCTAGGGTGTTAGAAGCTTTTCCCAGGCCTCTTAAGGGCACCTACACATGTGTACCAACTTACATATACAGCTACACTAATAAAAGCGTTTGTGTATCAAAAATATATGGTAAACATTGTGGCTGAACTTCACATGTGTAGTCTTGTTCATTCAACTGTTTGATATTATCATTAACCTTTCTATATAGATAAGGAAACTGAGACTCGGACAGGCTAGGTAACATGGATAGCACACATACGTAAGAAATGGAGGAGGTAGGATTTGAACCCATACCTGCATAGCTCGCATCTTGTGTTCACAACTCCTGCTCTACCAGCTTGCATGCATGTGCACACATGTACGTGTTTATATGTGAGCTTGGTCTACCACACTGACCCTTGCAGCATCTGTCCACTCGGCCCTGAGTAGTGAGAATGTTAAGCTGTAGAGGAGAATGAGGGTCACGGCTCCCAGGCTGACCCTTGGCTCTCACCCTGACTGTGACACCGACTGGCTGGGGGGGCTCTTTTTGTAGAGGCCACCTGCAAGGCAGCAGAAGAGAAGGCTGGGAGACAGATCGATCATCCCTTCAGTATCGCCTTCCAGGAACTAGGGCCCAGGGGAGGATGGCGCCATGGGTCGATTTTCTGGACTGTGGCCCAGATACAGTGTACAGTGTGTGGGGTGAAGCTGTTCCCCACCCACCCCCACTACAGAAGGGAGAAATAACCTCCCAGTTCCCAGGCACCTTTGGAACCTGCTGCTCTACAGCTCACCCTACCTCAAGGGCAGTTCTTGGGGACAGGGGTAGGGGGGATGCCATGAGGTCTGCCTGACTGTGGTAACTGGGGGGAGGTGGGAGGTGCAGGGAGATGGGGCCAACACAGCCAGCGGCCTCCAGAGACTTCTGTGGGCAACTTAATAAAGTAATAAATGCCAAGTGTTCCACACCACAGGACACATAGTAGGCACTTAATTAAACTTTATCTTGGTCCTCCTCCAGGAGTCTGAAAAGAGGGAGGCTGATGAGGCACACGGGCACCTCTGAGTGCACCATGCTCCCGGAACAGGCTATCAGTGCCTCCACAGTGCTAATTAGAGAAACAATTACCACAGGTTCTGGTAAAGGTTAGCATCGGATAGGGTCTAGCTAATTATTGTCACATCCTGCCATGAGGAGATGGGACTGTCCCCATGGAGAGTAGTGGCCTCGAGCAGGGCTTGAGATCTGCCCAGGCTACTGCACACCCTTCCTGGGAGGTGCCCTGAGCAGACTCGGGCCACTCCCTTCTTAGATGTCCTTACCTACTATGACTTCACCCAGACCCTTCCACTCACATTGGCTCCATGAGACTTGGGTTTAGGACCCGGCTCAGTGCCTGCTGGCCACTGAGGAGGTTAGGGCACGTGGCTCCCCTTCAGGGAATCAGTCTCCTGTACCTACACCCAGGCACAAGGAGGATTAAACGAGATGCTGCCTGCCAGGCACCTGCCGCTTCCTGATCCCTGGAGGCCAGCTGTTCCGCCAACCCCGGCCACCGTCTGAGATGGGCAGCTGTGTTTGCGTCTCTATGAGCTGTCTTGTCCTCGGGTCCCAGCGTGTCCCCAGTGCCCTGAAAGAATCTGCTGTAGAGGAAGAAGGAAGGGAGCCTCCAGGGCAGGAGGTCGGTTTCATTTTGGACCATGTCATCTTGTTCAGTCTGTCGGGAGACAAGCACGCCTTGTATGGAATCCTCCAGAACCTCCATGGGCAGCTGGAGTGGGAACACAGGCAGGGTCGGAGGAGTTTGAAGCCGACGACCTGACTACTTGCTGTTTCTGACACTGCTTTGCTGGGTCCCGACAGGGACAGGATGGACAGGAGCCCCTGATCAGGGTCCTCGCTGAGGGTTTGTGTCTGGATGAGGCTGTGTTTAGGGAGCGATGGGCATGGAGTAGCAAGCAGTCAGAGGCTGTGGAGGTCTGCGTGACCCATGGGCAGATGAAGAGGGAAAATCCCAGGACTGGGGTCAGCTCAGGACTCTGGTGGCCTCAGTGCCCTTGTCCTCATATTTCTGCCATCTTGTCCTCACTGCTGTCTGCTCTGCCTCCCAGTCTGGTCCTCATTGGCCTGCCCATCCTCTCTGTCCCCAGTTCTCTCTCCCTTGATTACTGTTGCTGTATTGCCTCCTGCCTCTGCTTATCTCCTTCTGTCATGAATCCATCCATCTCTGTCACTCCTCAGAGACGCTCCCCCACTCTCTGACATTCAGGCCCAGAGCTAGGAGTAGGGTCTCTGAGAAAGCTGGTGCTTCTCCATCGCTGGCCTCTGTCTCTGTGTCTGGCCAGTTCAGTCTGTTTCTACCACCCCACACCCATCTTCCTGACTGTGCCTCTGCCTTTTAGTCTCTGGATTCCCTTTGTCAGGCTCCGCATGTTTCTCAGCTCTAATCTTTGGGTCTTGTCTCGCGGGCTCTGTGTGGCCTTCACCTCTCTGCCTCCTTCTTCCCCTTACAAGCCCGGCACAGCAGCAGGTCCCAGCCTCCAGCCTGAGCGTGAATGTAGTCTGCTCTCTTGCTGGCTGCCTCCAAAGCCCCCGACAATGCCCTCCGCCCCACATCATGCCTTGTTGCTAGGCCTTGGGCTGGCAGCACCTGGCTTCCATAGCGACGGGTGCTTAGAAACCGAACACCACATCCCCCAGTCCCAGTACGGGAGTCTGTGCCTATCGAGTGACTTTGGATCAATCAGGAAGTGTGGCTGCTTCCAGCCCAGGAAAGCAAGGGAAGAAAGAATCATGGTTTTTGCCTTCTAGACCCTGGGGACCACTGGGGTAGGAGAAGGAGGGTGCCAAGAGGGAGGCCCCTATCTCTTCTCCCAGAAGCCAGTCTGCTGCAAAGAATAGGAGCTTGGGAGCTGGGAACAGCTGGTTTTAGCTGGTTGTTCCACCGTTCCTAGCTGTGTGAATTTAGTCGGTCCCACCAATTGTAAAGTGGCACCAGCCTCATAAAGATAAAGCCAGGGTGGGCCTGTGGTCACTGCGTTCCTTTTCTTCCCTCTTGAACTGGCAGAGAAGAGTGAAGGCCCCCCAGCATGGGGGATGGTGCTAAGAGGGGAGGCTGGAGGGTCTCACACACGCAGGGTGATCAGAAAGTACCAAGAGCCTTGTTTGGAGGTAGTTCTGCCGTAGGAGTACCACAAAGGAGGAACTTGGTCTACTGGTGGCAGTGGTGGCGTGGCGGCGGTGGCGGTCTTGTCAGGTGCAAAGTGTAGCTTCAACAAATTCTCTTCAATCTTTAAGGCTCAGTGGAGAGCCAAATTTGCAAACTATCCTCAGTCACTCCTTGTCACTGGGCCCCAGGAATATGGCACTGGCTGGTTCTTCCTGCCAAGATCTTCTTACAGAGGCCACCATGGCCACCTCGCCTAAATCCTGGGCTGTGAACTTTACCGAAGGCCCCACATTGTCATGGTAGTGAGGAAAAATTGAGTGTCGGAGCGAGAGAGATTCCCTTGATCCTAGCCTCACTTTGTCCTCTTACGAGGCCGGTCTTTCAAACTGAGAACTACAAGGGACCATGGGATAGGAAGAGAGGAGCAAAGATAGGCTTTGGGGAAGCCAAGGCCAGCAGTCATATGTCAGTCAGTTGGGCATCGGGTTAAACATCCCGTGCCTTAACCATGGGCACTGATCCTGCCAGGGAAGTGTGAGGCCTGCTGGGGGTGAGGCCGGGTGCGGGCAGCAAATGCTGTCTTTTCCTGAGATCCCGTATGTGTCTGGCTCTGTGGTGTTGCTCCCGAGTTCTCTCGTTTATCTGCCATAACCTGAGGAAGGCCAGCTGATCCCCCTAGCTGAGAATGAGAATGGACTGTTGGTGCTTCTTAGAGTGGGGGGTTGGACTGAGTCACTCACACTGGCCCAGTTCCGTCCCTGTCCCCACAATCTGGGGCTCCTCATGGCTCTCAGTGCTACCTGGGAGGGGGGTGTTATTTCTAAGGGTCTTCCCAGTTGCCCCCTTCCCTGATATTCAGAAATGCAAGCCCATAGACCGTCAAGCTCCAAAGGCCGTAGAAACCCAGATGTGGGAGTCTTGCCTGTATCCTGATGGTTAGAAAGAATGTTATGATCATGGGCTCTTACACCCTAAGGACTCCAGGGCTTTGGATTCATACAATGTGAGCAGTACAAATGTTGAGATTTTCTTAGAACACGAGGTTGTACAAGTCCTTGGAGGCTTGAAGCCATAGACTGAGGTCTCGCTGAAAGAAGGTTTCTAAGTTGTCTGAGCATGGGGCTTTCGGTCCCTGTGACTATATTTGTCTTGCCTCAGTGTCCCAAACAGACTCAGTTCTGAAAAGGCACAGGGAAGGGCATGTTTTGAGGAGGGACATGTTGGTGACTGGTTGTAACCCGAGACACCTTAGGGGCAGACCCAGCTCAGGAATAGCAGCTATTTAGGCGAGGTTGTGCAGGCTGTAGGCAACCATCTCAGACAAGGACCAGCTTATACATCCAACGTTCTTGCAGTTTAAGTTCAGGAGGATGCATCTTTCATGGTCCTCTCCTGGGGAAGGAGTCAGAACAGTCCCCTCCCCCGTTCTTGTAGGAGACGCCAAAAGGGGGAGGAACTAGGGATCAGGAGGGAAGGGAACCTTTAGCTGCATGGATAGGGATGTGTGTGTGTGTGGGGGGGTGAGCTTCGTAGGCCCCAGTGATGGGCAGGAGATACAATAAAGGGCACTCATGATGGCTGGGTTAAGTGAGAAGGCAATGAAGTCCAGGAGAGATTGTCCAAGGATTTCTCCAGGCTGCCTGGGTACTATGGTCAGGTTCCAGAGATAATGGGTGGAGTTGGGTATCTGAGCACTTTGAATTCACTTGCTGACCCGAGATAGGCCAGAGCTGAGAAGCCCCCTTCTTCCCTTGACTGCCTAAAGCTGTACAGAAGAGAGCCAGGACTGCTCCGATGGGGTCTGCCTCCTCTCCTGCCTGGCCACTTCCTGCTTCCCATGGGAAGCCAGGCAACAGGATGATGCTATAAGGGAGCAGCCATCTCTCTCACACAGCAGGGAGCCAGCTGGGAGGAGGGAAGCTCCCTGTCCCGGGAGTGTGCAAGCAGGGGCGGCATGGGCAGGGGCGGAGTGGCTAGGAAGAATGCGCTAGGACAGGGTTCCAGTGCTAGATAAGGCAGCCGAGGGGGCTCTTTCCTGGAGGTGGCTGGACTTTGAGTACTTTATTCAAGCAGCCTAATTCCAGATGTTCCTGAATCTCACAGAGGGGTTGTCATACCCTGGGCTCTGCCATGCCCTAGGCTTTACTCTCTGTGCCCAGACTGTGCTTGGGCATGAGACTTTGTAGCTGCTGCAGACCCAGTCTCTGCCTTGGGGAACCATATCTGACTGAGGAGGCACATGGGGGAAATGCAGAGTTAAGCAAGTCCCACTGAGGAAGGCAGAACAGGTTGGGAAAATCTTACCCAATTTCCCGGATGTGATTTTGAGCAATACTAGACCAACCCTTGTTCTGGAAGCTGAGGTCACTGTAGTGAGCAAAACAAAAACATTCCATCACAGGAGCTGACAGCATAGTGGGGGTGGGGAGACCCTCCTCCAGAGAGCTAAAGGGATGTTAGAAGGCAGTGGGCACCACAGGGCACAGCCTCACCCGGGCTGAAGGGCTTGGCAGGGATTCCAGCTCAAAAGCAGGGCATCCTCTGTGTCCCATGGCCAACAGGATTCATATAGATAGGGGTTGAGACCAAGGTTGAGTTGGGTAGGAGAGATAACCACAGCAGGGTGGGCGTTGGTGAGACAGAGGCATTGAGGGACCACCTGCAGGTGCGGCGCGCGCGCGCGTGTGTGTGTGTGTGTGTGTGTGTGTGTGTGTGTGTGTGTGTGTGTGCAGGAGCTCTGAGAATGTATACCTGTGTCTGTGGAAAGGCTGATAGTGCTTGGGGGTGTAGGAGCATTAGTGTGTGGGACCTGGGGCAGCTTTGTGTAGAGGAAGGATCGTGTAGTTTGTGGATGATAGAGAGAAGACATTAAGGTTTCAGGAGTCTCCTCAGCTGAGATGACGTAATCCAGCAGACTTTGGACTGGACCTCATGGGTTCCCTTCCTCATGGAGGGTCACCGCATTGACCACCTGCTGCATATGAAACAAATGAGGATGCAAATGACATGGAAATGGAGACTTGTGGCTGACCCACCCCAAATGTCAGATATCGTCCCCAGCACATGGAATAGTAGTCATAGGTGGCACTTCTTCCAGGCATAAACTTACAAACACATACATGCTTGTACACACATTTGTACATACATGCCTTCAATGTACACTTGTATATATATACCAATGCATACATGCAGGCATGTAGACATACATGCTTGTACACATTTATTTATTTATTTATTTATTTATTTATTTATTTATTTGGTTTTTCGAGACAGGGTTTCTCTGTGTAGCTTTGCGCCTTTCCTGGAGCTCACTTGGTAACCCAGGCTGGCCTCGAACAGGCTGGCCTCGAACTCACAGAGGCTCTGCCTCCCAAGTGCTGGGATTAAAGGCGTGCGCCACCAACGCTCGGCTAGACATATATTTTTATACACACATACTACTGTAGATAACACATGCATAACCATGTAGACATATACACAGAAGCTCAGGCATATACAGTGGAAATATCACCCCTTTGCCATAGCCTCCTGCTTTCATACCCACCATGATTACACACCTAAGTACAGAGTCTTGCATCACACACACACATCATCATCATCATCATCATCATCATCATCATCATCATCCAGACAGTTAGGAAAGAAGATAACAAAGTTTCAGGATCCTGGAGCCCCCTTTTAGTTCATGGGCTCTGCCTCAGGTCATGGCAAGCCAGTTTCTCTTTTGAGGAGCTGCCTGTGTTGGAAGCTGGTCCTTGTGCCCTGCCGTTGGCCTGGCCTGACTGGGCAGGAGAGTTGCTTTCTGCCTAGCTAGGTCTGCTTGGGTCCTCCCTTCACCCACCTCAGCCTCCTGGGCCCTCAAGAGATCCAGGACAATTTTGTTGCTCCTGAGAAGTCTGAGACCAGAGAGGGTTAGACTCCTGCCCGGGGATACCCAGGCAAGGCTCTCATTTGAACCTGGGCCTCCATAGTCTGACCACTGAACCATCTCTCCAGCACTGGATGGATCATGCCTGGCAGAAAACAGGCTCATGAAGCAGGTCATGGTCCTGGGGATAGGAGCACATTTGGCTTCTATAGAACGTCTGTCAGGATCAGTTGTGGGAGATGGAGAGATGTTGGGATGGGAACCATCTTCTGACTTAACTAGACTCCTCTGAGAACTTCAGGGCTCCCCACTGGTCTGTGAAGACACAAGGCAGGATCCAACAATCCTTGCCCTCACTTGTGGGACCACTGAAGAGGCACAGGGAAAGAAGTGGGTGGATCCACTTGGGTCATCTTGGTGGGGGCCATTTCTCAGTGGATGGGAGTTTTCTGTCTGTGGCTGGGGAGAACTGCTTTTTAAATATTTATTTACTTTTTAGTTGTGTGTATATGTGTGTTGGGGGGTATGCAATGGGTGCGGGTATTTCAGGAGGTCAGAGGTGTCAGATTCCCTGAAGCTGGAGTTACAGGTGGTTGTGAGCCCCTGACATGGGTGCTGGGAATCAAACTCAGGTCTTCTGGAAGAGCAGTACATGCTCTTAACCACTGAACCCTCTCTCCAGCCCCAAGAACTGCTTTTAAAAAACATCTTCATCCTCAGTACCTGGCATGGAATAAGTTCTCAACCAATGTCTGGCCGTAAGTAAGTGAAGAGACTTGTCATCTTGACAAGCAACTTGACCTTGGAAGGGCCTTGAACACAGATGCGGGAGAGGTTGGGCAAAGTTTGAGGAGAAGCCACAAGCTCTGGATGGGGTGAGGAGGTGAGCATGGCTGAGGATGAGCCTTGAATGCCATGCTGAAAGTCCAGATGCCACCTTGGATTCTGGAAGCCTAGAGAAGGGGTATGTGTGGGCATAGCTAGAGAGGCTACGCTTGGGCCCTTGTTCGGCAGGCACAGAGGCTCATTCCAAATGTTAAGAACACTGAATATGGCGTCCATGTGACCAACTGAACCCAGGCAATGGCTATGCATCTGGGAGTTCCAACAAGAGGCTAAATCAACACCTCAAGCATAGGTCCTGGGTATGCACAGGGTCCCAGGCACTCTCACGACTGCAGACACAAGGCAGTGCAGGTCTTATAAGAAGCTGTAGGTCAGGTGGGCCCAGGGTGACAAGCTCTCAGCTGAGTCACCTTTTCCTAACTCTCCTGTCTAGGGCAGGGGTTTGGAGGAGCACCTAGTATGGGCCAAGCAGGCACCAAAGTAGGGGGACAAGAAGAAGATCAGAGAGGCTGCAAAGGACATCAGGGGATGGGATTCCTGATGCCAGAGATGAGCAGAGGGTGGAGGGACTGGGAGAATGGGACCCTCAGTCCCTGCACTGTTGGGGATAACAGAGTATGAGAAGCCCATTTTCCTTACCTGCCTTTTCTTAAGCATTGAGCATGAGTTGAAGGTAGAGATGGTAGGCAGGCAGGGTTGAAATCTGCTCCACTGTTTACTAGCTGCGTGCCCATGAACAATTGACTTAGCATCTCTGGGCCTTAGTTTTCCTTATCTGTGAACCTTGGCTAGTGGGACTGTGGAGACGGGGCACCAGCACCAGGACCTCAGTCTGATCCCCAGAACGCATATGAAAACAATGGTTGTGGTGGTGTTCTCCCAGCCTTGGGGAGCCGGAAGTGGGAGGATTCTTGGGGCTTTGCTGGTTAACCAAGAATCTAGCCTAACTGATGTGTTCCAGGCAAAATGAGAGACACCATCTTAAAAGAGGTGGACAGCATTCTTGTAGATGACCCCTGAGGCTATTTTCCAGCTTCTACATGCAAGCACTCACCTGTGCCCACTTGTATACTCACAAACATGCATGCATGCATACACACATACATGCACACATGTCAAGTGTACTTTATGCTGAAGAGACAGAGGCAGAGATAATATGCGCTTGCCAGGTGTTGAAGACTCCCAGGCCTAGATGTGAAACTCAGATCTTAGAGGCTAGTCCTGACTCTTACCTTCATGAGACAGGAATCAGCCAGAATCCAATCCTGGGGTTTCAGACCAAGAAGTATGTTAGAATCACAAGGGAGAGCCAAGCATAGTGGATCACGGACTGTAGAGATTGGGAAACCCGGGATCTCTAGGGAGGCCAGAGGAACCAGACTTAACCTTTGAGTGGCATGCTTCCTAGACACGAGAGTTTAGCAAGGTCCCTTCCCTGTGCAATTGGGCAGAGCCTGGGTTGCCCCAACTGTGAGGAGTCTGGTTGAGGAATTTGAGGACTTCAGGGGAAGATGAACCCTACCAAATGCTCATAGAGGTTTGTTTGCTTATTTATTGAATCTAAGCTTGTTAGCTCGTTAGCATTTCACAGATGGGGCAATGGAGGCCCGGATAGACACACTGGCCACAGTCATACAGCGAGCCTGTGACCCCGTGAGCACTCACTCCGTCCCCCTGAAGAACGCTTGAATCAGAACAAGTAACGCACTAAGAACCGAGGGAGACGGACTATAGTCATCCAAATAGGAGAGACTCCAGTAGAACACAAGAATAACTTCTCAGGAGGGGGGCAAGTGCTGTGGAGGTTTGACCTTAAGAAGGGGCCTGTGCCAGGCTGGGGTCGGCTCTTGACTGCAGGGCTGAGCTGAGGTCCCCTGAAGAATCAGTAGCTCTGGCCAATAACCATGCTGACACCTCCTGGGCACCTGTGTTCCACCCTGGCTATCCAAAGCCTAGGACCAAGCCAGTGACATGTGACCAGGATTACCAAGCAGTGTGTGTTACTGGGCCTGGGGAACAGTCATCATATTGGCCATCCCTTTTTACAAAGGGGAAACTGAGGCCGGAAAGGAGAAGGAGGAGCAGGCAGAACCTTTACACATCTCAGCCTATGTCATGTTCTGTACAGTGTTAATATGAAGAACTAACTGCCCTATTTTTGAAGATGCAATAAAACACATGGACTTGGCCTAGACCATGTCCTCAGCTTCCCAAACCTGACTCCCAGGAAGGGCCTCCCAGAACACTGAGGTGGCATTCAGAGAAGGACTCCTAGAGCAGATGGCCTCTGAGTGGCTCCTGAATGGAGCAGGGGCATAGGGTGACACAGGACAGACCAGGAGGGGAGAATGAGGCAGTTGCTATCTGAATGAAAAGGGCCGTATAAAAACAAGGGATAGGAGGTATCAGAGCTGATTGACAAGCCAGGGTTGGAAGGTCTGCAATGCCAAATGAGGGATTTAGGCTTTATGTTGCTGGTAAGAGCCACCAAGGGTCTTTGAGCACAGGAAGAAGCATCTCGGAGCCATGCCTCAGCAAGAAGGAGGGGGAAATCCTTGTATGGACACTCACCTCTTGAGCTACCGGGACAGCCAGGACACTTCCAAGCCTGTGCCAGGTGCCGGGACTGTGTCCAGCTCTGGGCTCAGTGACTCAACACTGAGGAAATTGCTCCCCAGGGAGAAAGGGCTCAGATGAATCACGTCAGTGAGGTGGGGGGCTGGGGGCTCCTTGAGTCACCTTCCAAGGGCAGGGGGAGAGGGAAGGACAGAAAGCGGGACAGTAGTGCAGAAAGGAGGATCAGGGAAGGTCACAGTGAGGACTGTCAGGAGTCTATGTCTGTCTGCCTCACCATCATCCCAAGTTTGAGTTTTCTGGCAGTCTTGTGGGACAACCGGGGCCCAGCAAAATGAGAAGGGGATCTGGCTGAAGTCGCGTTGGCAAAGTCAAGGAAGACGCAACTTCACCCTTCAATCCAGACACATCTCATTCCTTAGCCTGTCTTATGGCAAGCAGAGGCTAGAAAACAGGTTGGTCCAGGCAAGGAGTTTGAGCCAGGTTGCATGTCCCCTTATCTCTCCAGCCAACTGCAACTGGGGTCGGGGTGCACCGCCGCCATAGGACACCAGGGGGCGCAGGAGTGTCACGGTTGCCGCAAGCGCCTGAGCACAGAGGCCGCTCTGCGGAGAAATGCGCTCCCAGCTTGCGGGGTCCCACCGCGGAACTGCGGACTACGTGGCCCTGGGGCTTGCAACCTCTTCAGTCTCCCGGAACGCCGATGCAGACCTACCTGGTGGCCTTAGGGACCCAGTGCTTTCACCCCACACTTGGGAATGGTGCGCCTGTGTGTGTCAGGGAGCACGTGTCTCCTTCACAGATCTGCTACTGCTTCAGGGCTCGTCCCATTTTGGAGCGACCTCTAAATTTCTCCCTCACTTCCCTCTACCTTCTGCACTGGAAGGAGAGAAGGGACCTCAGGGCACCTGGACTGCGGCCGCGGCCCCTGCACTGCGCTGGACTCGGCCTTGGGGCTCTGGCTGGGCTACTGAAGTCCAAGTGATGGGGAGAGAATGTGGTGCGACAGTGCGCGGGACTCTGGGAGGGGCTCTGCCAAATAGGAGGAGTGGCGATGGGACAAGCGGAGGGCAGCAAAGACTGAGAGGCGACCGAGGAGAGGGGATCCCCATAGCCGACCCGCTGGAGGAGGCATGGGAGGGTGAAGGCCTGGCAGGGGGCGAGCCGGCCGGGATCTGGTGGGGTCCGATCTTCGGAAGACGTTAAGGTGCTGTCCCTGGTGGCAGGGACGTAGGCGGGGCCTGGAGGCCTGGGGCGGGGCGGGGGCGGGGGCGGGGCGGGACCAGGGCGGACCCTCGCGCGGACCGGCGAAGCTGTTGCGGACGCGCTGACCGAGCGCAGCGGGCCGGGCTGGCGGGGCGGGCGGGCGGCTGCGAGCATGGTCCTGGTGTTGCACCACATCCTCATCGCTGTTGTCCAATTCCTCAGGCGGGGCCAGCAGGTCTTCCTCAAGCCGGACGAGCCGCCGCCGCCGCAGCCATGCGCCGACAGCCTGCAGGTAGGGGGGCCCCCCCATTCTGGGTAACAGGGAGAACCGGGTGTCCGGGGAGAGCCCAGCTGGGGCCCGGTCTTTTGAAGAGCTTACAGTCGTCTGCCCCACAGTCCACCCTCCCCTGAATCTTCCTCTAAGAGGGGACCTTCTCTTAGTTCTGAACCAGTCTTGTACCGAATGGGATTGCAGTCATACCCAGAGGGGGGGTCCTTGACACTCCAGCTCGCAACCCAAATGCCACTCTAGATTCGAACTCCTCTTTGCATCTGGAACTCCTCCATCCCGAGCCCTGAACTCTCCATCCACGGTGGGACCCCCAGCCCACACTGACAGCTCTGTACAAAGCGGGAGCTCCCTCCTCAGAGTAACTGGACCCCCTTTCCCAAACCTATGGCTCTGTACATATCAGATTCCAGGCACACCCATAACCCCCAAGCCCCTAGCAGCAGGGAGCTAGCTCTACCTCATAAGAAGGACTTCACCCCCAAACCTCTAGTTTCTATTCTATAGCCTCACTCCCCCATTCTTCTCTTCATCTAGACCCTAGCACCATCTTCAACCCAGCTCAAGGGTCCAAACCCCCTTTCTACCCCAGCTTCTCTCTCCTCCTCTGCCAGACCTCCCCCTCCCAGTCCCCATCTCCCTCTTCCACAGACCTCCAGTCTCCTCCTGTTGCCTCCTCTCTCGAGGTGTGATGGCGCCACATTATTCTTCCAGTTCTCTCAATTCTTGAGCTCTGTCCTTCCGGCCCTGTGCTGTCCTCCGTTCAGTGTGTTGCTCCAGGTTGCTCACCTCTCTTGGTCTGTTCAGTCCTTCAGTGTTTAGAGATTTCTATTTGTTCCAGGCTATTCCTGGGACCATGCCTTCCCTATATAGTTGCCTCTACTTTGGGTAGAGGAGGGGGCAGGCTCAGAGGACAGGGCTGGGATGTGTAGGACCTCCACCACTGCCTGTGTTCTCAGGCATGGCATGGGATGGACTGGAGTACAAGGGTTTAAACATGAAGAACATTGCCCTCAAGGGTGCCCAGGATATGAGGTAGGTAGGGGTCATGAGGTGGGACACTGGCACTTGTAGCTTATTACCACCACCACCACCCCTTATTTCTGCTGTCCCGGTGGTGACTGGGGCAGTTGGGTTTACGGATGGAGAAAGGGGTAGACTGCCAGCTGATGCCCTTCACCTGCGGTGAGGGATGGGCGAGTCTGGGGTGTATGTGCTTGTGTGAGTGTTCCTGGAGGTGTGTAGCATGTGTTGGGTGTGCCTTTTGTGTGATCATGTGTGTTGTGCTCTGTATGGTCGCATCATTTGAATGAGATTATTCATAGAGGGATTATGGTATGGAAATTATGAGTTGATAGTGTTAACATGCTCTGTGTGGCTACAGAGGCAGAATTGTGGGTGTGGAGTTGTAGCACTGTGTGTGACTCTTGTGTGTGCATATGGTTGTGTCTGTCATGGCAGTGTGATGTTGTTGTAGGGACAGCTTGCATGTTGAAGACTGAGTATGTGACTATGGGTGTTATTTGGCTGTAGTAGGCAGCCAGGAAGAGTCCTAGTATGGTCCTGTTGGTTTTGAGTGGATGTCCTAGGAGAGGAGAGTGGAGGAGGTTTGCGCTTGCAGCCTCCTTGGTGGCTTAGGGTCACGATGGTACATCTTGAGTTTGCTTGGGGATTATGTACGGACCTGTGTGTTGATGTTTGAGTGTCATGTGTCTGTGGTGACTGTTCATACATCTCTGGGCGAGAAAGGGTGCGGTCAAGACCAAGGATCTAGTTAACCAAGAAGCCGGTTGACCAGGTTGGAGGGTGGGCAAAAGGAGGCAGTTTGCAGGCTGAGGGACTCTGTGTGTCTATAAATGTGTGATATTTTGGTGTGACATTAAGCATGCATACTGTGCAGAGTATGTCTGCATGTGCCTCTATGTCTGAGGTGTGTGTGTAATTTAATTGGATGCATGCATCTGTGGCTTGGGAGGTGAGTTTGAGGTGCATTGTGGGAGATGGAGTCTGAGTGTGGTGTGAAGTGTGGGTGGGTGTGAGCTGTGTGACTTTTCAGTGTGAGGTGTGGGTTCTGTGATCTTTTCTCCCTGGGAACTGTTTGCATGTGATGAAGAAGAGTGTGAAGCGTGTACAGTGAGTTGGGATGAATTAGGATGCCTTGGGGGCAGGGCTGAGGTCTGGGTAATGAAGTGTGTGCATAAGGTGTGTAGTGTGAAGACAGAGGCATATTATGTTTGGCCGTGTGTGGAATACAGCAGGTGCCCCATAAATGTTTGTGCAGTGACGTATGTGTGCAAGGAGGGCTTGGCTGCCTTCCTGTTCTTGCTTTCCTCCTAATCAGGTCCCTAGAGATGCCCTCGCCTGCCCTCCCAACCCAGGCTGCCCCTACCCTTTGCCCTTCATCCTCTTCACTTTGAGCAAAGCCTTTGTCTTGAGTTTCCTGCTGAGCAGGCGCTGGACAGGCGGGCGGCGGGTGATGTTGTGGTCAGGGAGCCTTTGTTCTTTTCCTCTTCGCTTGTCCCGTGTTTGGGGCCATGGCTGGAAGGGGTGGGGAGAGGATACACGTGTCAGCAAGTCCACTGTGTTTACTACAGCCTGGGCAGAAGGGAGTGTCTAGCACTGGCCATGAGCTTGTGTGGTGTCTCTGGAGGTACCTCTCTGTGCCAGAGTAGCCTGAACTGGGCTTGCAGTTGACCAACCCTACCATCTGTATACTATTAGAATTGGGATGGTCCAGTGTTCTTTTGGGGTCACATCACCTCAGGGATACTGAGCAGCCCAAACCCCCCTTTTCCATGCCCTGCTCTTCTCTTCCTTTCTCTGTGTCACCACAGGGAGTCAACCAGGAAGACCTCAGTCTGTGTCTGCTTTGTTGACTCCACATCAAGAGGGGAAATTAACACTGTCCTCATAGAAGCCATTACCAGAAAGGGTTGACCTGATTAAACTTTTGGGGATCCTTTAGTCTGATGGCAGAGGTCCCAGACATTCGAGACTCACATCACACTCTCCAGAAAAGGCCCTGGGAAGCCCTTCTGGCCACTCTTGATAGGCGTTAAAGGACATTCAGGACTCCTAAGGTTGGAGGCACAGAGACATTCCAGTTGGCCAGAAAGGGTCTAGGGTTTATGCTTCAGCATTATCTTCTAGGTTCTAGAAGATTCTTCAAGTGAGTGTGCTTCAGCTGGGTCTTGAAAGCAATGTGAGGTGGGCAGGGAGCTGAGGTGAGAAAAGATTCTGCTTTTTGGCCAAGTGCGAAAGCAGCTGCCTGGCTTCGGGTCAACAGTCCTGGTCTCCGGCTTCTTGCCACCTTTCTCTGCCCATTGTCCTTGGCTGAGTCACCGTCATAGTTGTCACCACCAGCAGCAGCATCGTTCAGCCGGTTCCTCCTGACTTCTGGGGTCCTTTGATGACGGCTCGCTAGCAGGTTCACTCATGCAGTTGTCCACAAGCATTGATGGAGGTCCTACTCTGCGCCACTCAGGGGCAGTTGGAAGTGTTAGGGTCATTCTGTGGAATTCGTACCTTCTGGGTGCAGCAGCCCCTCCTCCTGCCTGGATCAGCTGGTTCCCCCCTCAGCGGTTCCCCAGCCTGAATTTGCTCTTGGTTCTATGTCCGCCCCCACTGGGGTCTGGCTTCCTGTGTCCCTAGGTCTCTTCTCGTACTTGCCATCGAAGTCCACGGCTGCCCCGGAAGGCTTGGCGGCCCACGCTGTCAGCTAGAGAAACTGAAGCCCTGAGCAGGGCGGGGACCTAAAGCAGCACTCTTCCCAGAGAAGAGATGAGATGAGATGGCTAGGCCAGGGCTCCCGGCACGTGGCAAGGCTGGTACATACCACTGTCCAGCTCTCCTGGCCACCAGGCTGGGCTCTGGCCCCAGCATCACGCTGTTCCTTGGCTGGCCTCTGAGCTGCCTGTGGCGGGTAAATGATTATTAATGACGCCCCCTGGCAAAGAGACAGGAAATGCTTCCCAACCACAGCTGGGGCACTCTTGCCTGCCAGCTTGCCAGCCATGCCTGCCCTGGCCATGGTGTGAGCATCATGGTATGTCCATCCTTCCCTGCCCTCCTTACCCCCCCCCCAACCCCGCCCGGCTCCTCTCCCTTCCCTAACTGACCTCCCCAGAGTACAGAACAGGCAAAGGCAAGGCTTTCTTTCCCATGTCCTTGAAAACCTCTCATTTCTGCCGTCTTCCTTTTCTCAAACAAGAAGTAGCTCCTCTTCCAGGAAGCCTTCCCTGAATGCTCAGCCAGTTCTTCTGGTACCTGCTCCCGTGAGCCTGAGAAACGCTTGGTCTCCGGCGTGGTAAATTTGGTCCCGACTCTCATGGCTGCTCTGGTGGCCTCAGGGCTGGGCTGAATGCCTTCTGTAGCCTGTCCTCGTCTCCTGGAAGTCTAAAGACTCCTGGGTTTCTCACATCGCCTGCTCTGCCTGTCCTAATCATACTCTGTTGTGCTACAAGGCCTTCCTAGGTGAATGCTATGCCAATGGGAAGGGTGGGTGAGATGAGCAAGAAATTGGTCCTCAGGTTCTCCATACCTTCCCTGAGCCTGGGCAATACTACACCAGCCAGCCTGTGGCAGGTAGCTCAGACTCAGGTGCCAGGGCTGAGGAAGGAGGGGACCCAGACAGAGGCTGGTGCATGCCACTTAGGCAGAGCTGACTGGGGCCCTCGTTCAGCCCAGAGTTAGAGAATGGGAAAGCTGGGAAGCCTTCCGAAAGAAACAAACCTGAGAGCTGAGAGCTGAGCCTGGAGAGCATTCTGGATGGAAAGGAGGGCGGTGGCTGTGATGACTTGTTGGTGGCAGACGGAGGGAAGAAGGTTGGCCCTCTCAAGTCCCATGTTTCTGCTTATGGAGCTGGATCTTGGACTGCCAAGGTGGGCAACTGAGTGAGTGGAAGGTGGGGGAGGGACATGAGACAGGAGATGTGGCTGGTGAGGCTGGCACCCACCAACATTTGCAGGACTTACAAGCCATGTGGAGGACTCTGGATGTTTTCCAGGGAGCCAGCACGAGGGGGAGGAGATGGGAGGAGGGATGCGAGGTCAGGCCTGTGTGCACATGCAGCTCCTGGGAGCAGAGACTGGGGTTTAGGCCGCTGTGGTCCAGGCTGGGAATGATAAGGCCTGGACTGGGGAAAGGGTGGAAGGGAGAAGAGGTGGAGAGGGAGACCAGCAGCAGAGGCGGAGGAGGAGGAGAAGGAGCTGCTTGGGGTGACTGGGTGGGCTCTGTGTCACCTCTGAGGGCTCAGGAGGTGTGTGTGTATGTGTGTGTGTGTGTGTGTGTGTGTGTGTGTGTGTGTGTGAAGCCTGAGTCTCCAAGGATGGAAATATCTCAGGAGCACCTCCCAGGGGGCCACTGGCCACGAGGCTAAGGGTGATGGGGTTGCTGGGTCCCCACCTGTGTGTATGTGGGCAACTGGTGTTCTGCCCTGGGCAGGGTGTTCAGAACTGGAAAAATTAAAACAAGCTGCAAAAATTAATAGAATTCAAATCCAAAAAAATGTATGAATAGAAATGTAAATTTATGAAAATGAGAAATGTACACTTCTGCTTCCCTGGACTTTTAGCTCAGGCTCCCCTGAACTGTCTCAGCCCTGGTCACCCCCCAGGGCCCGGCCTTCCTGTTTTGAGGAGCCTGCCCTTCCTTTCCAGATGGTGCCTGGGGTGCAGGAAGACATTTTGCTTTTCCTGTCCCTTGCCCTGAGGGAATTAGTCCTGTGCACCCCCACTCATGGTTTGGGACACCAGGGTGGGCAGAGGAGGGGGTGGGGCCAGGCTGGGGGTACGGAAAGAAAAAGATGAAGCTAAAAGGAGAAATGGAGGCGTGAGGCAACAGTCGCTGACCCAGTGCGGACATGGGAACTTCAGAATTTCAAACTTGTCTGGTTGTCAGAAATGCCGGCCTGGACAGGTCCGATTTTGCAATCCTGAGGCTGGGCATTGTCTGTGTCCCTTGCTTTCTGGTACTCTTGCACCATTTTCTGAGCTTATTTTTCTCACTTGTAAAAGGAGGAAGCTGGTGGTCCACAGAGCTCGGAGGGCTGTGTGAGTACCAGCTCTGGGGGACGGGGGTGTGATTTGAAAATCTGGGATTGTCAGCTTGGGCCTCTCACTGGGATGATGCTCGCCTTCCATGATCAGCCCAGGGCTGGGTGCGGGTGTGGTTGTGTGATTCCGACATTCTGTGACTTTAAGATGCTGAGACTCTGGGAGCCCAAGATGCGGACATTCTGTGCATGCAGGATTCTAGAATTTGATGATTTGATGATTCAATGATGCTAAATGGGGCTGCTGGGAAGAGCTGCAGCCACCTGCCTTGTTAATGTCAATGTTCAGTTATTAAAAACATAACAAGACGCAATGGAGACAGATAGCTTGGGATGGGATGACAGCCCCACCCCTGAGTGAAGGAGGGGAGGAAGGGTGCCTTGGCATCAGAGGAGAGGGGGACCCCTTTAGCCTGGTCACATGGGCTCTCTCTTGCCACAGCAGACTTGGTGCATGTTCATGTGAGGGGCTGCCACTTTCTAAGCTTGTGTGTCTTGAGAGTAATTCCCATTACCCACCGCCTCCACCTCCCAGCCATCTAAGACTATGATCAGAGAGTATCCTTCCTCCCATCCGAGCCCTCAAGGTGTCTTCATAGAGCTGTAGATGGAAGAGGAAGGAGGGGCCTGCTCACCCTCTTTCCAGCAGCTGCCTGAGGGGAAAACAGGACATGTGTCCTTCCTGGACACGGGTGTGGAGATGCAGGAACTTTTGCCAGTGAGGGCTGGGGACCCAGAGACCATCTAGAGGATATTCTCTGCACTCCCTACAGACTTGGCTCTTACCCCGAGGGTCAGGGAGCCTAGAAGAGCTGGTGGAATCCAGCCTGAGTCTCAGGCACACCATGCAATTTGGCACAAGGCCAGCCCGGTTGTCTCGCATCTCATTGCCTCTTGGATCCCACTTGTGCCTCAGTACCCAGGCCAGAGTTGGAAAGGAATCCTGGTTCAAGAAGATCTTGCCTTCTAGAGCCCAACCTTGGGGGCCCTAGAGAAGCCTGTCACGGCAGCATATCCAGAATTCCCCGGCTTAGTGGACTGCCAGATCAAAACTAGTCCAGGTCCCATTGCCCAGCAGGTCTGAAACAGAGCTTCCTGGTTCCCTGGGTGTGCCTCACTGTCCCCAGCCTTTCCCTTCCCCTGGGATCCCTGCGGAGCTGGAGTGGAGTCAGGACCCAAGTTCAAGGGCAGAGTCCCTGTCTGCCACGCTCCAGTTTTCTCCCCCCACAGGCTAGAAAGCAGGTGGAGTGGAGACAGCTGTTCCTGTCATCCACAAAGCTCCATTGTGTACTACCTCCTGTCTTGGTCTCAAGGGTAGGGTCCTTTGCAGGGAACCCTCCCTAGCTGACCTCCCAGGCTCTCAGAGAGCCTTCCTGTGGCTCCCCGGCAGGGCTTTCTTCTCTGCTCTGCCACCCCCCCGTCCCCTCATTCTCTCTCATAGCCATGTACCCCAGGCTCTCTCCCATCCCCATAGGTCTCCATTTCTCTCTCTCTCTCTCTCTCTCTCTCTCTCTCTCTCTCTCTGTGTGTGTGTGTGTGTGTGTGTGTGTGTGTGTGTCTCCCTCAAACGCCATCCTAGGAAAAGTCCTCGAAGATCATATCTAACCCTTTTCTTCTGATGAAGACCTCCTCAGAGAAGGGAAGGTCCTGCCTAGAGTCACGTGGCAGGCTGTGGCGAGCTCTGTGCTGTGCCTCTTCTTCTCTGGGTCACGGGCACACCCTGCCCTTGGCCTCGGGAATCCAGGGTTTGAGAACTGGCCCTGATAGAGCCAGCACAGAATTTGCAGGTGCCTCCTGAAGCACAGCTCGATTCCCTTAGCCTTACCCCACAGCCCCAGACTGCTGTCCCTCTTCTTTGTTCAGGCTCCTGGCTTCTCCACTGTCTGATTTCCAGATGGCCATTTCCTTTGGCAAAACCCTGACCTTGTGACTGACCGGGGCTCGGGTCTCCATGCCCAGTATGGGCACTCATGCGTACAAACAGACATACACAAACATCACAAGCACAAACGAGTCCCATCCCAGGTGACAATGTGACTGGGCAGACAGGCAGTCACTCTGGTTGCTAGTGTCTTTCTTCTCTTTGTGGTGAGGAGTCCTCCATGAATCTCACGTGAAGCCCTTCAGGTTCCTGCAGATGGGTTCCACCTCACTAAATCCTTAGTGGCAGCTAGGACATGAGTGTCTATTCCTCTCCAAGACCCCTCTGCCTTAAGACCCCTCTTCCTGCCTCCAGGAGCACCTCAGCTCCCTGTAACTGAGTGGGGAGATCCACAGAGGTTCCAGAGGACAGTGTGACAGTGAAGAGGAAGCAACAGATGAGACTGCATCTTCTCAAAGCAGGCTCCGCCGTCTCCTGTGGTGACCTCCCTATCTGGTGTCTGGGCATAGCCCTGTCCTGTTGCTCTCTTTTTTTTTTTTAATTAATTTATTTGTATTTTATGTATCCACATATATGTCTGTGTGAGGACATCAGATTCCCTGGAAGACAGTTGTGAGCCACCAGGTGGGTGCTGGGATTAGAACTCAGGACCTCTGGAAGAACAGTCAGTGCCTCTTAAACCCCTGAGCCATCTCTCTGGCCCCCCTGTTGCTCTTTAGTACTAAGGGTTTTGTGTCCCCTCTGCCACATAAGTCAGAGAACCAGAAGCCTTGATACCCCTGTGGTAGATTTTTGACTGAATCCTGAGAGGTCAGGTTCTTAGGGTACAGGCAATGCGTTGGCAGGTACATACACATTCCCAGAACACTGTGGTGGAAACTGTGTGACCTGGTTGTGTTGGGCAAGTAGGGAAACGTTCATCAGCATTCCAACTGGTGAGGGCCGGTGAATGCCCAGCTGAGATTCTTGCCCTGTCTAGTCCCCCAGACTTGGGGTTCAGTTGAGGGGATCAGAAAGGAGGGAGGGATGGGGTGCCTGAACAGGAACTTCTCTAGGAGTCTCTAGGGGTGGTAGAGGCTCACTGCCGCCGGTTGTATTTCCCTGGGAAAGGAGGGCACTCAGGACTGTGGGGACAGCCCCTAGGGTCAGACACTTATTTCAGTCCTTGCCATTTCCTCTGCAGGACAAGCAGGGTGAGTGGGGTCACCACACAGAGGGAAGGGATGGACCAGAGCCAACATATGCCGGGCCCTACAGCAGCCAACACGGCGATCTCGCCGTACCCTGGGTTATAATCGGTCCCCTGTAGAGGTCTAGCCACTCGGCCGCCATCGTCCGGGGAGATGACCACTCCAAGACCATCACTTTGCACACAGACACCCCGAGTGGCACTCAGGGCTAGCTGTGTATGTAGCAAAGCAGGAAACCCCACAGGACACAGGGGACATGTGAGACAACCAGACACCTGACACAGTCACTCCACAAGCATCCACACACCGGGTGCAGCTACTACCGCCTCCCCCACCCCCGAGGGCCAGAGACTCCTGTAGCCATAGGCAGGTGTCCAGGGCCTGGGTGGGAAGAGGAGGATGCCAGGCGGGGAACCCAGCTCTTCCCACGCCAAACTGTGTCTCCCCCATCCTGCTGAGTGCCCGAGGCTGTTTATTTCCTTTCAGGGGTGGGTGTCTTCTCCCCCTCCCCCTCTCCCCACCCTGTCCCCACCACACGCTTCCGAAGCTGCCAAATCAAATCAGTCCCTGCACCCGCGCCAGGCTGGCATGGAGGCCAGCAGCTGACGGGAACGGAGCCAGGCTCAGAATATCCCACCGCCTGTCCGATGCTGGGACATGCTTGGGGGTGGGGGGCGGGGAGGGCCAGGAGCCTGCAGCTGGCCCAGGACAGCGCTTGTCAGAGAAGCTGGGCTTCTCGAAGTTGCCTGGGTGGTGGACCTCTGAGAACAAGCGAGCGGGTCCTGGGTGTGTCTGTCCCGCCCGCCGCATCTTGTTAGCAGCACTTTGGGAGTCTTGGAGGTGGTGCTGGGAGACATGGGTGGAGGTCCAGTCAAGGATTCGGTGCCAGACTAGGGGGAGTTGCTTGCACACCAGATGCAAATTCTTGGGATTTTCAGCATCTCTGGGCCTTGAACGTCTGCTCTGGGGAATTACTGCTACGTCAGGTGGATGTTCTAATCCCCTTTACAGACAGGGAAACTGAGGTTTAGGAAGGGCTGAGGAGGTTTCCTGGAGGGACCTCCGGACGAGTGGAACCATCTTCATCTCTATGCCTTGGGAGCACTAGGCCAAAAGGCAAGGTGTCCTCAGAGTTGAGAAAAAGCAGAGACTGAGGTGCCCGGGGACAAGCCCGTGGGGCTGCCTGGAGGAGAAAGTCACCTGTGGGCTTGCTGGGGGCTGGTGGGAGGGCAGGCTGGGGAGAAGGGAGAGGGCCTGGTAGGCCTCAGCCCTTGGCCTTCTTGTCTCTGCAGCCAGCCAGGACCCCCTTGCACAGGAGCCAGAGCCCCCAGGGAGTAGAGCCGACGGACTGGAGGTGAGAGCTCAGTGGAGGGAAGATCGGGTGGGCTTTGGGGGCGGGCGCAGGATTCGGAGGCCGGAGCGGCATCCCAGGTCCGCCCCTTCCAGCCTGAGGGCACACACACACACCAAGACCCCTCTTCTCACTCTGTGCCAAGCCTGGAGGACATCCTGCCCTCAGTTCACCTGAACGCCACTTCAGACTCCTCTCTGGTTGTCCCCTGTCCCTTGCTGAGTTCCCCTCCCAGCTCCCTTCCTGCACTGGTCAGCTCCCTGACACCCACCGGCTGCTTGCTTCCAGTTGTTCTTATCTCCCCTCCGGTTGCCAGAAGGATCTTTCTCACACCCAGATTTGAACTTGTCATTCTACTCACCAATTCTCCATGTTCCCGTCCTCTTGACCCTCGGAAGCTCCAACCCACCACAATCTCCCTCAGCCATTCTTGCCTCACCAAGCACCTGCTGCTGACATCCTAAACACTTCCGGGGGGCTCTGCAGTAGCCTCCCTCTTCCAGCATGGCCTCCTCCCACTCTCCATCAACTCCAGTCCCAGCCGGCTCACGCTCCCTCCTCTGAGCTCTCCCACCTGGCCGTTGGGTGCTAGGGCATCCACTGTGTGTGCCAGAGGACCCCCTTTTCTTCATCCAGTGATTCCGTGTGTCTGGCTTGTCCCTGCGCTGAGTTCCCTGAGCTTGGGGGTCGCGTTTCTCTCCTTCCTGCCTCCACTGATGGGAGGGTTGACAGCCTTTGGGGTGCCTTGAATTAACCTTCCATGTTCAATGAAAAACAAAAATGGGGTGAACTGTGGGTACTGAAGATTGACACAGAGTGGTGTGTGTGTGTGTGTGTGTGTGTGTGTGTGTGTGTGTGTTTGTATGCATATACACACGCATGTTTGTGCACGTGCGTGCACGTGTACTGGTTCATTCGTTTGCCAGTGTGCCCAGTCTCAGTGAACTGAGAGGAGGTTGCTGTCTGTGTCAGCCCCCTTGATGCCAAGCGCTTTGGGCACGTGCCCTCGCTCAACTCTTAGCATAACCCAGGACTGCTGTGTTTGGGGGAAGCCAAGACTCAGAGCAAGGTGCTGGGGGTGGGTCAGGGCAGAGCTGGGGCTAGATGCCTCCCTGCCCGTTCATTAAGATGAGAAAGAGGTGTCCACAGGGTCTGAGGCTCAACGTGGCTTTCCTACCACAGCCCGAGGCCAGGGCTGAGAATGTCCCTTGAAGGGGGACCGGCCCTGGTGCTCGGAGCTGGCCAACGGAAGAGGGAGGACGGGAGTCATTATTAATTTATTTATTGCCATGGCATTCCCCATGGGTGGGAGCTCCCCCCAGAGCTGGGACAGATGGTGTTCCTGGGAGCCAGCAGTATCTCAGCAGCCTCGGCCACCCGCCAGGAGAGATGCATTTGTCACCCACCCAGGAAGCCACGAGGGGAGGGATTTGGAGAAGCCGAGACCCTCGAGGGTTGCGGGGGCTGAAGGAGCCTGGCTCTAGGTTCCGTGTCTCTGAGTGCAGACTTCTGTGCCTCCGCCATTGTTCCTGTCTGCACATTCACATACCGTCCCTTCCCTGTTCCACCCGCCTCATCCTCTCCCCGAGGCCTCCCTGGATCTCAAGCCCTTTGTTCTCATCACTGTGGTCTCTCTCTGCCTTTCCTGTGTTTGGGTCCTGCTGCCTTCTCTGCTTGAAGAGTCTAGTCTGGGACTGGCCTAGCTCTGTTCTGCCCACCACCCTTCACCCATCTCAAAGGATGGTCATCATCAGCTTTGCCTTGTGGGAGGGACCTGCTCTGGGTCTGGGCCTGTGGCTTCCCAGTGTGTGACCCTGGGCCTGCCATGTAGCCATCCTGAACCCATCTTCCTCACCTGAAAGCGGAGGTAAGACCTCCCAATGGGGGTAGTTCAGGTTGGTAGAGTGTTTGCTTAGCGTGAACCAGACCTCTTCCCTCAGCTCTGTGTGAATCAGGCATGGTGCTGCCTGCCTTTAATCTCAGGATTTAGGAGTTGGAAGCAGGAGGATCCCAAGTTCAGCATCATCCTCAGATCCATATCCAGTTCAAGGTCAGCTTGGGATACATAACACTTTTCTTAAACAAAACAAACAAAACAACATAAACAAGCAAGCAACAACAAAAAGCCCAAATAAACAAAACAGGTTGTTACTGGGACAGATGCACTGTTATCAGCATCCAGAGCAGCTGGGAGAAGTTGCCGGGCACACGTGAGGACCAGGCCTGTGCCATAGCTGCTTGTGGGACGGGCTTTCTTGCTCAGTGTTCGTTAGAGTCAGGACTAAACTGCCTGCCCTCCACCACACACACAAGACAGCGCATGCGGTAGAGCTGGGACGAGGCTTGTAGTTCTGCGGGCCTGGGACATTCTTCTGGCACCGGCTTGGTGGCAGCAATGGGGTCATGCTGTCAGCACACCTCCCCACCCAGCAGGCGCCTTGGCCAGCTGGGGGCTGGGGGCTGGTGAGCTGATCCTGGGACCCAGGCCCTGGCATCGTCACACTCGGTGGGAACAGTTGAAGTTGGTGAACTGAGCACACCAAGTCGATACCTCTGAGCCGGGACCAGGGACCAGGTGGGGTCCTGGGAGCTCCAGCTGGGATGAAGGCTGGAAGAGATGCTGAGACAGCTGCCGGTGTGGGACAAAGGCACAGGAGCCTGTACCAAGTGCTCCATTGCACGGTCCATCCTTTGCACCTCTGTGGCTGCTTTTGGAGAAAATAAAGACCACACCCCTTGGCATGGCACTGAGAACCCATGCCCACTGGGTTCTCTCTCATCCACTCCTTGCTCTTAGACGGTCCGTGCTTCAGTCTGGTGACTTTGCTCAGTCCTCAGCACACTCCAGCTCTTCCAGCCTCCCATGTACTGGCTCATACTGACCCCTCCAGGTTAGGTATCCCCTCCTCTGTGAGGTTTCCCACTTCAGGTGGAGTCGGTCTCCTCCCCTCCCTAGGCACTCACAGCTTCCAGTCTCCCAGGTGTACCGCTGGGCAGTCACTACACCTCACAGTTATTGGGGTGTATGTCCCCTCTCAAGTGACTGAAGACTTCTGACTCGCTTTCATCGCTCGGGTTCATTTGGGCCTGGCATACAGTGGATGCTTAATAAAGACTACTTGAGTGAATGAGCATTCCTGTGCATAGGGTTGGAGTCCTAAGAAAGAGGCTCAGTTAGTGGATCAGGGGAGTCATGGAGACTTCTGGGAAGTGGCCTTGGAACTGTGAAGGACGGAGAGAGTCAAGGCCAGAGATCAGCTAGGCTGTCAGAACCCATGTGGTCTGCTCCTGACAGAACCAATAAGGGAGACGGGGACTAGGAACCCCCAGGTAGAAGAGTCTGAAACTCAGCCCCAAGGCGGAGCCCTGAGGAGGTAGGAAGGTGTGGTTTGAGAGCTACCGGCAAAATGGAGGCTTCTGTGGTGGATGAGGGGCCACACGCTGGTTAACAATGGGCAGAGCTGGGAGCTGTGGAGGGAAAAGGCTTGCATGAGCACAGGTGGGCAACGAGGAGGGCTCCACATGTCAGTGGGGCACAGGTCCTGGGCAAGGAGCACTGGGGTGAGGCTGGAAGGGCCACCGTGGAGGCCGTTTTGCAGGCCGAGCTGAACATTCTTTATCAAGCATTCTTGTTGCCAGCTGTTCTGCTTCCTCCTGAGTTCTCACATCAAGCAAGTGGCCTCGGCGCTGCCCTGTGGCCCCTGAGGGAGCTGCTGCCAACAAGTTGGCTGTAGCATCTGGCATCCACGGGGCCCCGAGGCCCTGCCATCTGTCTGTGCCCACCTGTCAGGCCGCACAGGCCTGGGGCATGTAGGACCTTGGGACTAGAGAAGAGGTTTCAGCTGTCACCCTCGCCCGTCTCTCTGTCTGCCCATCCATCTGTCCACACCCCGACTGATGAGAGAACAGTGGAAACGGCATTACAGGCAGGTCAGAAAAAAACGTAGTCAGAAGAGAGAGGTGTCAGAGAAGATACCAGCTGGAAGGAGGCCAGGCTGCGGGCTTCGGGAGAGAGCCAGGCTCCTTGAGAACCAGGAGCCAGCTCAGGAAAACCTCAGGGGCTAGCTGAGAGACGCACAGCAGGTCCACGGTGGTGTTGGGACAGATGCTGAGGGCCCAGGTGTGAGCGTGAGAGATGAACGCCCCCCTCCTTGTCCTGCTTGGCCCTTGGCTGTAAACACTCAGAGAACAAGTTCCGTTTCCCGGGAAATATTTATCTCAGGCCGTGTGGGGAGCGTGTGTGTTGGCCTCCTCATGTCCTTCCTGCAGGTTGGCCCGGGCAAGAGGTGAGGGGCCTTGGCAGCCATAAGGGACAATCTGTAGGGCCACAGGAAAAGCCAGGAAGGAGGGGGTGTACCCTGAGTTCCCTGATTGGAGCCTGAGTCAGAACCATGCTGGCCTGGGAGGGAGGAACCTGTTTTTTCTAAATTCCACAGAGTGACCTCTGCTCTCTCATCCTGTCTTCGTCCTGTCAGTCCTGGCTCCGCCAGGTTCCCGTCTCTAAGACATTTTGCTCCTGTCTGGTTCCCAGTTCCCCAACTCTAAGCCTTTTCTTTCTCGCCCTTCATATTTCCCAGCTCTCAGAGGCTTCCTTAGCGATGACTTCCTCTGGGACAGCTTTTCTAACTCTCTGACCTTCTGACCCTTTGTCATCCACCCTCCTTCTCCTTCCTCTGTGAGGCTTCCAGACTGAGGCCTGCTGCTCTTGTCCAAAGTCGGTCAGACAATGTTTGTCGTAGACTGCCAGGAGTCTCACTAGGAAGCAGGGGCTGGGCCCTTGATCAATGGGCAAGGCCCAGTGAGTATCTCCTGTGGCCCTCTCATGGGACCAGCCCAAGCCCAGGCACTTCAAGATTTTGAGTATATTGAGAGGAGACCATGAAAAGCCCCATGAGCCCACACAGCATCGGCAGGGAGGCAGAGGAGCCCAGAGTTCTTGCTGAGTGGCTTCAGGCTGTATGTCCCAGACAGGGCCCGGCCCGACAGGACCCTGACAACAGGAAACCCCTGAAGGAACAGGCATCAGCTGAGGCCTCTGGGCACAACAACAGGAAAAGGTGTTGACACGAGGCAGCAGCTCTGGGACTGTGCCCAGCCAAGGGGTGGGTGTGGGTGCTGCTGCGGTTGACACTCAGATACTGATTGTGAGACAATGGGTGTGACATCGGGCCTATGACCTGTGACACGAAGTGTGTGACAGTCATCTCGGGACACTGCGTGGAGAGTGAGTGAGCCACTGAATGTGTGACCCCGTTGTGGGACACTCAGATACTAAGCGTGTGAGACAGTGGGCACATGGTGTGTGACTCTGAGGTCGATGATGGGTACAGCACGGGTATGACGTCATGAGAACCCGACACCTAAACCTGGGGAAGTGACACCGTGTGGGAACAGGTGTGCTCCTGAGCTGGTGGCTCGCGTGTCTTGACGCCGCACTGTGAGACCCAGTGTGTGCCCTCAAGGACATGACACAGCGCAGCTGAGTGTGTGAACAAGGATGTGATAGGAAGTGACATGGCGTGTGTGACAACGGTTATGATGCACACAGCCCTCGGCCTGACCCTGCACACGTGATGTGGCATGGTCACGACAAAGTGAAATGTGGACACGCAATGCTGAGTGGGACAGTGTTGTAGGAAGACGGCCATGACTTGAGGCAGGGGAAGTACCACAGTACAAAAGACGGTGGGAAAGATGGCTCTGCGTGCTGAGCGTGGCATGGTGAGTTGAGCGCATGGCGGGGAGGTAGGCAGGCCTGCTTGGAGGCTCCCGAGAAGTGAACGAGCCTTTGCGAGGGTCCGGAGGTTGAAACGATTGGAACTGTTGATGGCGGAAAGTGACAAAGAAGGAAGAGACTGGGCCGTCTTGTGGGCAGAAGAGGCTCCAAGAACCACTCACGTGGGCGGGGAGAGAGCGTGGCTGCGAAGGTGCTTGCCCAGGACCGGGCTCTGCATGTGATCCTCCCACGTTAAGAAAATAAAAAGGGCCGTGTACAAGCCTGCACTTGTAATCCTAGTCCTGGGAGGCAGAGACAGGAGAAACCCTGGGGCTTGCAGACCAGACTGCCAGGCTGAATGAGGGCCGCGTTCAGTGAGAGAGCCTGTCCACAAAGCTAATGTGGGGGGTGGATGATGAAGACACCTGGGATTAACCTCTGGCTTCTACACACACATACACACACACACACACACACACACACACACACACACACACACACACACACACACACACCAGTGACAAGTGGGGCTAGACGCCAGGGCAACATGGTGATCTGGAAGCAGACATGAGCAATGACCCACACAGCTATGCAGAGGAGGGATGGGTTGCTAGATGGAGGGCAGGGTCAAGGAAGTGGAACCTCTTTTTATCGTGGAACATTTTATTTTATTCTATTTTATTGAGACAGGGGTCTCATTATGTAGCCCTGGGTGGCCTGGAACTCACTATGTAGACCAGGCTGGCCTCAAACTCACATAGATCCACCTGTCTCTGCCTCCCGAATGCTGGGATTAACTGTATTCACCACTACACCTGGCTCCAAATAAAAATACTTTAAGCGCAATAACACCACAAAGAGGGATACAACAGACTGCCATATCACCCAGATTCAACAGCTGTCTAGAGTTGGTCAGGTCTAGTTCACATTTGGTCACGTGTAGTTCACATTTAGTCACATTAACTGTGCAGTTCCTTTTCACTTTTGTTTTCAATTTTCTTTGTTTAATTGGGAAACTATTCAATTGTGGTAAAAATATACACAGCTGCATTTTCTGTCCTCCCCCCACCTGCCCCCTACCCCTGCCCCCCCCACTCCCTGCTCCTGTCCCACTGCTTTCCTCCTCCCTCCTACAACCTCCCCCACTTCGTCTCTAGGGGCCTCCTGTAACTGGAATCATGCAGTATCTGTCTTTTGAGGACTGGCTTTTTATGTCACTGAACATACTGTCCTAGGGGTTCATCCGTGTTGTAGCGTGTGGCATGTCAGCTGCACTGTTCAGCTGTGGTGGATTTGTGCCGACAGACATGGATGTATAAAGATCTCTTCAAGACCCTGCTCTCAACGATCTTGGGTATATATCAATAATTACTCTTGCTGGACCATATGGTAATAATCTACATCGATTTTCATGTTTTTCTTTCTTTCCTTTTTTTTTAGTTTCTTAAAAAACTACTTTTTATTTAGTGTGTGCGCATGTGTACAATTGCTCGTGTGTGTGTGTGTGTGTGTGTGTGTGTGTGTGTGTGTGTGTGTGTGTGTGTGTGTATACCATGGCATGAATGTGGAGGTAGAGTGAGTTCTCTCCTCTGCCGTGTGGATGCCAGGAGTCAAACTCAGGGTTGGTGACACGCACCTTTACCACCAAGTCATTGGGCAGGCCTGTTTGTTTGGAGACGGTGTTTTGCCATGTGCCCCAGAATGGCCTTGAACTCACGATCTTCTCGCCTCTGCCGTGGGGTCCTGGAGTCACAGGTGTGCACCAGCATGCTTGGCTGTGTTACTGTTGGCTGTAGAAGTGGCCACACTGTGTCTCACAGCTTCTGCATCGTTATCTACTCTCGGCACGGTGTAGAAGAGTTTCCCTCTCTCCACCCCTTAGCCAGCCCTTGCTGTTTTCTGGATTTCGTGGACAATAGCCTTCCTAATGGCTGTGACATGGCCTCTCGCTGTGGCTTTGATTTTCTTTTCTAAATGGTTAGAGATGTTGAACGTCTTTCCACATGGTCGCTTGTGTATCTTCCCTGAGAAAATGTCTACTCCAGTCCTTGGTTCACACTTTGGATTGGATTGTTTGCTTTCCGTTGCTGCTGGGCCATAGGAGTTCTTTGTACATAAAACCTTCATTAGACACAAGCTTTGCGAGTATGCCCCCTCGTTCTGTGGGTCATTTTGCTGAAATATTTTTATTTTATTTCATTTAACTTAGGAGGTAAGGTCCTTGTGGCATTTTCTTAGTTTGTATTGACTCCCCTTACCCCACCCTTCCACTTCCTTAGCTCCTTGATCCTCTCAACCCCGCTTAAACCCTTCTACCCAGCATTCCACCTGCTACTTTCAAGTCGCTTTTATCCCTTTATTTACTTCTTTTGGAGGCTGAGAGGTGCTGGGTGGCATCAAAATGGGAGTGTGGCATAGAACCAGCCTGGAAGCTTCACCTGGGGCTGCAAATGGGTGAGACAGTGGCCCGATGTGATGTGTGATACCGAGAACGTGAGACACCCTGAGTGAAGGTGATAGCAATGAATCACTGTGTGACAGTCACTGTGGACACTGGAGCGACCCTGTGTCACCGAGTGTGTGGGACCTGCTGGGAGAAGGTGACGGTGACTGTGTCCTTGTGTGCTATCTTGGTGTGACAGAGAGCATGACACTGTAGGGGTGGGAGGGACTGAAGATGTTTGGTCAGATGTTTGCTGACCGTGAGAGGGAGGATGAGCATTGTAGCATGGACAAGAGAAATTCTCAGCTGGGCTAGAAATGGTGTCTCTGAGCTGGTGTGAAGAGTCCTTCCTGCTCTCTACACCCAGGGAGGATTTGCAGGGGCAGGGCTGCCTCGCCCTAGTAGAAGACTTCTGAGGCTAGTCAAACCGGCCAAGAGCAGTGCCCTCGACTCTGAGTGAAGCTCATCATTTCATTCATTAAGCCTCAGTTTCCCCAAGGACCACAGAAGGCTGTTGATGGAATTCTAGGAAGCAGTCCCCCAGGCTGGGTGAGGGTTCTGTCTCTTGAGGTACTCCCCCTCAACCCTGGATCTCCAGGCATCTGGCTGACAGGAGCACCCATGGGAGCACCTGTGAGAGATGTGCTCCTGTGCCCTCCAGTCCTCTTCCCTCTCCCTGGCTCAGCCTTGAGGTGATATGCCTACTTGTTCCCGCATTCCTTCCTCCCAGCCTCCTGCTGTACTCACCGGCCCATCAGCCTCCAGCACAGGTGCTTAAGGCCTCATTCAATTAAGACCAATGCAGTCTGCTCATGGGGAAGAAAAAACAAAACCAAACCCAACAACCCATAATGTGGTTAATCACACCAGTAGGGGATCTGGGCTTGATAGGAAAGTGGGGAAGGGTAGCAGGCTGAGGACATAGGTCTCCACTGCCTGTCCCCCGACTCTACCCACTCCCTCAGGCTCTTTTAGGAGCCAACAGAGTCCAAAGCTTGGGTCACCCCAAACCCCGCCAGAGGCCCTCATTTTCCCTGGTTGAGTCTCCACCTGACTCCAGGCCTATTTCTTAGTGCAACCAAGAGTCGGGTTGGGGGGGGTGTCTCAGAGCCTCCAGATTGGGTTAGCTGAGCTCAGCATCTCAGCTGTAGTCTGTGTTCCTCACGGCTCCTGTAGGATAGTCTCCTGAGCCTTGGAGAGGGAGGGCTCAAGGGAGGGTCAAGGGGGTAGAGTCTTAGAAGTCAGGAAGGGGTGGGTTGTCCTGTAAGCCTCATCTGAAATGTGACATTCTAGTTCCAGAGTCCCAGTCCCTCTAGTCTCAGGCCGTCCTGAAGGGAGGACAGGAAGGGACTTACCATTGTTTGTTATCTACAAGGTCTCTTAACCTGCATATTATCTCTTGGCCAAGGACTCCAGAGCAGCTGAACGACACTGAAATTGGACCTTCTCTCTACCCCGAGACTTGCGTCTCATGGCAGAAGGCTGGGGTCACTTCTTTCTCAACTTTTCCAAAGATGGTCCCAGGTACCTGCAGTCAGCTTAGGCAAAACATGGCTGATTCTGCTCTGGGGAAGGCACTATTTGCAGAACAGACCACTGAGACTGGGTTAGATTTCTTGAATGATTTGTTGAATATGTGTGGCGTGTGCTGGAGCAGAGAGGTGGGTCCTGATCTCAGGAAGGTGGATGTGCATGGTGAGAAGAATCTGACTCGAGATGCCAACACTCAACTACAGACTCATTTGCTCATTCAGACACAAGACCAGCCACCAAGGCCATTCATGATCTCCCAGACAGCCACACACTCACTGCACACACTGGACTCATGTCAGCCTCAATGACTTTATTCATCCATGCCTGGACACAGGTGATAAAGGCCATCCATAAATACAGATGGCCACATGGGTACAGAAGATTTATAGATACATGCACTCTACTCTACTCCTCCACAGGCTTCCATGGAAGTACAGACCACATACTTTCACATAGATGTTTCTCTTTCATGACCCAAGGGACATATTCAGCTATGGTCATGTGATGGTCCTTAGGGACACACCATTATGGATTGCATGTGCTTAGGTCACCAGTAAAGTGAGAGCTCCCAGCTCCCCACAGAGTGAGAAAAAAAAGCCGATTCTGATGAATGTACCCAGTTTCGCAATGAGAAAAGCCTCTCAAGTGCTATTAAAAATTTCCTTTGCAAAATAAAATTTGTTTTGAATTACACAGAAGGTCTGAGGTTCTGGGAGGAGGGCATTTTCTCTCAGAGATCCCTGGGTCTTAATTACCCAGCCCTGGCGTGTGTGGAACTGTACAGCATGTGTGTGCATGAGTACATGCATGTCCTGGTTCCAGCTCCCAGGCCCTGAAGATATTAGAAGAGAGAGTGGGAGAAATTCTCCAGAATCCGGATGTTTGTTCTCTGGCTTCTGGGTCCTCCAAAGGCAAATAAATAGCTTTGGATGCCAGCCTGCCTGCCGGGTGGGGCTGGTGAGTGTGTGAAGAGTCTGCTTCTGTCCCTGGAGCCCGACCAGCTGGGCTCCTGTGCATCAATGTGCAGTGACGGAGGTCCTGGCCAGTTTCTGCTGGGCCTCTCTCTGGGGATTGATTCTCGCAGCTGAAAAATGGAGGTAGGGAGAAGGTGAGACTGGATGAGCTTCTCTTGGAGGCTGAGACAGGCAGTGAAACTTGGGACCTGGTACAAGTGAGAACAGGCTGGGAGGAGACATGGGGGGGTGCAATGAGAGTACAAAATCAAGACACGGGGCCTCAGAGCCTGCAAGGTCTCCCTACCAACACTCTGATTCACTGGAGGATGTGCTAGGTCCCTGGGGCCTAGTTCCTGCCCCGCTATATATGGGGGAGCAGGGGGAGAGGAAAGGATGAGAGCCAGGGAATGGGGCTGGGGCTCCTGGAAGGCCAGATCAGGGCTGGGCCTGAAAGGACAGAAGAGAAGAGGATGCTGGGGTGCAGCTGGGGTGCAGCAAATTGGGGAACCAAGATGCCAGTGGGGGAGGGGTAAAGAGGGTCCTGGGTAGAAGGCAACTGTTGGGCTGAGGCCCGAGTTTGAAGAGACTGAGAAAGAACTCAAATGACAGTGTCCTCTGATCCTTTGCCCCTCTGGAGGTGGCCACAGGGACTTTGCCAAGAGCTCCTCACAGCCTAGGAACTCAGAGCCCATGGGGATCTGAGGAGCCAGGGTCATCCCACAGGAGGGTACTTGGGGGTCACCCTTATGTTTTAGCAGAGCACTGCACAGGGTCGGGGAGCCCAGAGAGGAACACATCCCAAAGGCAGGGGCATGCCTGAGATGAACCCTGTCCAGATGATTCCTCACCCCAGCCCCCAGGAAAGAAGGGCTATTTTTAGGAATAATAAAACTGCTCACACATTCCAGCAGGGGCAGGGAGAGGAGGGGCAGGAGCCAGCACAGAGCGTGTGGGGGTGAGGGGGGGAACCTCTCCTCCCCCGGTTCTCTGGTTATGCCTTCAAGGGTTTCCCTAGGAGGATGGGGTCATCCTTGGCTGGTCCTGCCCCTCCAGTCCTGTCTCCAAGGTCCCCTCCTTGCTCTCACGTGTTTCCCTGTTTCTGAATTGGTCTCTGTCTCTATCTCTCTCATACCCCCATTCTCCTGGGATTTGGGGAACAGCTGGGATGGGCTAGTTGTGAGGATGAAGCCAAATACAGTCACAGGAGGAAGCAGTGTGAGGCTGTGGGGTCGACAGACACAGAGAGACACAGCAGGACAGACAGACACAGAGATCCCTGGGGAGGTACTGGATGGCTGGAGACAGAGTCAGGACCAACCCTCAGGCAGATACCATGGGGCAGCCAGTTCTCTGCCTGGTCCCAGAAGAGCCCAACATTAGACCCCTGGCCAGCCTTTCCTTCCTGCCTTCTGCAGGCCATTCATCACCCTAGGTCAAGCCAGTGCTACTTAGCATTTATCATCTATTGTGGGCACAGCAGGGAAGAGGAAGGTGGAAGAGTGGAGACAAGAGACTCCACCCAGGCCTAGAGAGACACCCAGTCCCATTCCACATTGGAGAGGTGGCCAGTCTATCCCTTGGCCAAAGCAGGACTTGATAGACCCAAAGCCACAAGAGAGAGAGGGGCCTGCCCATGTCTCTAGGGGAGACCCTGACTAGTCTTTTTGTCTCCTTTGGGCTTCCATACACCCCATACCAAACTGTGGATCCAATGCCAGGACACCTGAGCCCTGTAGACTCTGGTCCCATAGGGATTCCCAGAAGGGCTAGGTGGGGACAAGTGTCTATGTGTAGGAAAACTTCCTACAACAGGTGATACTTGCTCTTACTGGGAGGCTTCTGATGCCCTGGCCTCAGGCTTTTTCCCACCCTGAGACAATCCTGAAGAGCAGAAGGTCTCCTGACTTGCCAAGATACCTTGTAAATGCTGTCAAAAGTTGCCAGTGAAAAGCATCCTCTTATTCCATAGGCTCTTCCTCTAGGACTCTCATGGTGCCAGACTTGGGACCCAGGGACCTCTACTGCCTCCCTGCCTGGGGCCTCCAGTAGAACTGGGGGCCACCTTTCTGTTCAGGGGTGCACAGGCCTCTGGACATTTCTAGGCTCTTGTTGGGGGCTAGCTGATGCTAAGAGCTACCTGGGAGAGTGGCAAGGTAATGACCGCTGTGCTGTGAAGGGGGTGTCTACTATGTTGTAGGGTCCCAGGTAAGAGGACCCAACCCTCTCTCTCTCTCTCTCACTCATTTATCCCATCCTTCCTCTGGCCATCATTTCCTTTGGCACATGTCTCTTTCTGACACTGGTCCAGCTAGGCATTCAGCAGCCCTCTCTCCTGATTGGGTCATTATGTCTGATGTTGGGAGGCCTCTGGATTTGCTGGGTCAAGTTTTTAACCTACCTTTGAGGGCATGTGAGGGACTCATGGAACCAAGAGTTGGAGGTCAGCCAGCCCCCCGAGGCCTTTTCTCAGGGCACCAATGCCTTTGGGTGTGCCTTCGTTCTTGTACGCCCGGGGGGGACGGTGTACTCAGCAACCCTGCTGCCTAGACATCTCCCCAGGCACAATTCTGAGTCACCAGATGCTTACACTGGCCTCCATTGAACGTCCCACTGTGCTCAGTTCACCCTCATGGTCACGGAGACAGGAAGCCAAGATGACTGAGTGGTCATGGTGAGGAGATTACGGTGATGTGCTCGGGAGCCGTGCTGTGCTGGTGAGAAGCCTGAGGGCTATGGGGACAGAGTGGGCCTACGGTGTGGAGGAGGAAGCTGAAGGTGGGGAGAGGGAGGAGAAACCAGGGCCTGACCTATACCAACATGATCTTGTATCTTCCGGGCAGGGCCATCACCTCCTCCCTGAACTCAGCTCTTGCCTCTCTCCTCTTGCCACGTTAACTACTCCCTTATCCCTCTCGTTCAGACTGGAGAGCGGGTCAGACTGGCAGCATTAACAGCCCCTGCCTTCCCTCCCAACCGCTTCCCTCTTTCTAACACCACACCTTGCCCTGGAGGGCTCTAAAGAGGCTGGGGACAGTGGTAGGACCTGGGTTAGAAGTTCAGCCTGGCTGAGACAGAGTGGGAGGTCGGGGGTGGGGGCTGGCTGTGGGTGTGGGATGAGAGGAGCCAAGAGGAGGGCTAAGTGCCTCCCTCAGTGAGTGGGGGTTCCCTCGG
Source organism: Peromyscus leucopus (assembly GCF_004664715.2). Classification (NCBI taxonomy): domain Eukaryota; kingdom Metazoa; phylum Chordata; class Mammalia; order Rodentia; family Cricetidae; genus Peromyscus; species Peromyscus leucopus. The sequence continues at coordinate 103,302,068 of NC_051063.1, read as the reverse complement.
GAGGCGCCAGGACAGGCGCAGGTGTATTCTACAGTGCACGTGTCTCCAGTGTGGCTCCGAGGCTGGAGACGCGGCCCTGTCGGAGTAACAACTGAAGCCAGAGTCTACGAAGGGTGGTGGGCCTGGAGGAGAGGGCCTGGCAGGGTGGTGGTCCTGGAGGAGAGGGCACAGCAGGGCAGTGGTCCTGGAGGAGAGGGCCTGGCAGGGTGGTGGGCCATGGAGGAGAGGACACAGCAGGGCGGTGGACCTGGAGGAGAGGGCCTGGCAGGGTGGTGGTCCTGGAGGAGAGGGCACAGCAGGGCGGTGGACCTGGAGGAGAGGACCTGGCAAGGCAGTGGAGAGGAGGAAAGGGAGGAGAGAGAGGAGGGAGGACCTTCCTGTAGGCTAGGCTCTTTAGTTGCAGGTGACTCCTTCCATGTGACCTTGTGACCTTCTGTCACCAACTCACCCCTGGCCACAGCACATGCTCCCTTTCTCACGCCTCTGTCTCCCCTCCATGGGCATCTTTCTTGTGGAGTCTCTTCACATTGGGGTAGCATTCACCTGTCATCTGCACTGCCCTCTCTGGAGCAAAGACCCACCTCCCCTGCGTCCTGGTGCTTGGCCCCTGCCTCTAAAGAGAGATGAGTGAAGGTCAGCTCTCAGGCCAGCAGCAGCCTCTAGGAATGGGGGGTGGGGGTGCTGATGCAAATTCTTGGACCTCTTCCCAGACCAGCTGAGTCAGAAACTCTGGGGGTAGGGCAGCACTCTGTATTTCAACAGCCCTCTCTAGGTGACACTGGGACATGCCAAAGTTGGGGAACCACTGAGGGACACCTGCAACTCCCATCAGTGCCTGAGAGAGCTCCCTTCCCTCCCTGTGGCTAGAGTCACTCAAGGGCATTGACGTCTGAGCTAGCCCACCTGTCATCTGAGTTGCCCAATGTCACCAAGCCTTCTTCCTTTCTTCTGCCTCTGGCCCAGCTCAGCCTTGCTGTGGGGAGGTCTGTGGATGCAAGGGTTAGCACACAGGTAGCTCTTGTTATATTCCGGGCCCCAGGTTTGCTGGAGGCAGCTCTTTGGACAGATGGCAGGTGTGGGTGGATTGGGAGGGGAAGGAGCCACCTTGTCCTGCTTCCTGTTTCCTGCCTTGGTGGCTGGGCAGCTGTGAGGAGCCAAAGAGGAGGCCTGGGGTGCTGGGCTTGGGTCTGGGGCTTCCTTACTCTGAGTTCCAAGGAGTCCTCCTGGGAAGTTCTACTACGTGCTCTACCTGAGCTGTGGCACTGGCCAGTGACCACCATGGTCTGGACATGGAGATGGATACACTCCCCTACTCTCCTGGAAGGGTTAGGAAATGTGTGTATTGCTCACCAGAACAGGAGGCCAGACACGAAGCGGGCAGGCACTGTCTGCTCCAGACTTCTGACTTTTCCCACCTTGGCTACTTTCTGGAGCTCCCGTTCATGGCTGTAATTCTTTTGTCAAGTGCTCCCCCCCCCCCCCCGCCCCATGCTCTCTAGATGATTTCTTGGAGATCTGGGGGAGGAGTAGGCAGGGGAGACAGGAGTGGTGGGGGCGGGGAGTGTGCAGGGAAGAGAAGGAGAGTGGGAGGAGAAGCCATCCAGGAGGAAGAGCCAGGATGTGGAGGTGGAAACGATGTGACAAGAGAGGAGAGCAGCATGTGACAGATGGACATCGACTAGGGAATGATGGAGAGAGGCAGAGAGACACTCAGAGGGACCAGGAGAGCCTGGCCCAGAGGGAAGGAAAGAAACAGACAGGCAGAGGAGCTCCAGGGTCCTGAGGAACCTCCCTTTGGACATCCCCTAACTGCAGGCCGGGAGGAGACCCAGAGCCAGCAAGATTAGATGAATCAGTGGAGATGGCCCAGGGTACAGCTTGGGTCTTACTCTGGAGTTTGATATTACCACTTTCTTGTAGGGGGTCCAGCTGCCAGGCTGAGGGGAGAGCAGTTGGAGGGCTTGTGGAGGTGAGAAAAGACACGGAGCGTTATGGAGATGAAATAAGAGACCATCTTAAGTCAGCGACCCTTGACTCAAGGCCATCTGTCTCTGTGGGTGGCCACAAAGGGGAGAAGACCAAGGTTTCTGGTTTCACATAATCTTGGGCTTTACGGAGGAGTTAGAGACAATTTAGTCTGGACCCTCTGCTCTCCCCAAATGAGCGCACAAATGTCGGGTCAGGCCCAGGTTTCAGAAAACTAGCAACCTCCCTGGTTTCAGAGAAACCGTGGTTCCCATAGCCTCCCCTTTCTTGGTACCTGGAGAGAAAGAGCAGGACGTGGGAATGGCGCTGTCTGCGGTGCTGAAGGCAGGCAGGCCCAGCAGCAGGTGGAGAAGAGCAGGTAAGGGGCTGCAGGGAGGAAAAGGCTCTGTTCATGCTCCCACCTACCGTCCACAAACTACCACCCACCACCCACCCATCTCCTGACCCCTCCACCTACCTGCCTTCCATCCATTTTCCCATCTTGTCACCCATTTGTCCTCTCACCCACCCATTTCCCATTGACCTACCTGTCTACCCACCTAACCACTCTACTCATCCATCTCTGATTTTCTCACTCACCTGCCCATCTACTTATGCATCCACCATCTCCCCATTTTTCCATGTAATCATCAGTTTACACATCCATCAACCCGTTTCCCCACCCACTCACCCATCTACCCATCCATCCATCTGTCCATCCATCCACCCACTCACCTGTTTTTCTAGCCACTCACCCACTCACCTATTTCCTAACCACTCATTTACCCATCCATCCACCCCACTTATCCACCCATCCACCATTCACCTATTTTTCAGCCTACCCACTCACACTCATCAAATTAAACCATAAAACCACAGAACTAGATGCAGCAGAGTGGAAAGACCCATTTACGTTAAGAAGGAAACCAAGACTCCGAAGAGGAAAGGGGTGTGTCCAAGGCCACGGGGAGCTTCTGTCGTCAATCTGGGACAGGACTGGAAATCACTGCTCTTGTCTATACACCACAGGTTCTCCCCTGGGGTCTGGAAAATTGCCTGGTTATTATGCTGATATTTACCCTGGTGTTTGTTCACAAAAGCTGCAAGGACAGGAAATGTGACGGCCTCCACCCAGAGCCAGGGCTCTTGTGTGTGTGTGTGTGTGTGTGTGTGTGTGTGTGTGTGTGTGGTGTGTGTATTTCTCTGTGTGTGCATATATGAGGTATCTACATGCAGGTGCAGGCTAAGGTGTATACATGTCACATGGGGGCATGTGGGCAGAAATGGCCATGTTTTTCCCTTTCTCTTCTTTTGAGAGTCCTGGGGTGCTAACCCTGTTTGAGGCTGGCTCCCCACTGTGCCTCCATTTCAGGAATTGCCCCATTTCCCATTCACAGCTGCTCCCTCCCCCAAGGCTGCAGCTCTGTCCTCGGAGCCCAGACTGGCTCTGAACTTGACTCCCCTCCCCCAGCTGGTGTAGTGGAGGTTAAGTTACTCTCACACGGGGGGGGGGGTGTCACCGGTGCAACTGGCATTTGAGCAAGCTGTGAAGGCCTCTCTGAGTGCCAGGCCTCTCTGAGTGCCAGGCCTGAAGTGGTCCATTTCCCTCCGCGCTTCCTGCATCCAACACCCCACTCCCGGGAGGTCAGACTTCAAAGCAGATGGAGAGATGGCTGCCAGGCCTAGAGCCTCACCTCCACCAGTCTGCATCCTACTTACTCAGCCAAGGATGGAGAAACCTCCTCACTTGTGCCCCAACTCTCCCCAAGTTTTCTTACCTCACCTACCCCCAAACTGCCATTGTCCTGCCCTTGGCCTAAAAAGCCACAGAGAACTGATCAATCAGAATAAAGGCCAGACAAGAACAACCAACCGGAGTAAAGGACAGCCCAAGGTATCCACCAATCAGAGCAAAGGGCAGGTTGAGGAGCTGGCCAATCAGAACAAAGGACAGTTTGATTTCTCTAAGCCCCTGGGGTGTGAGATGGGGGTTGGGTGCGAGTATGCTTAGATAGGTGTAGGAGATCTGGAGGTTTGGGTGACCCCTGACCTAACACAGATGGCCATTGTTTCTCTTTTAACCTCAGTTTCCCCATCTCTTAAATGGGGAGACAGCTACTTGCAGCCCGTGGTTTTCTCTTGCACATCAGGCCGGCTCCCTGGCTTTGACTGTACTTCTTTGCTTCCCTAGCACACACTGGCCGCTATCACCAAAGGCAGGCCCTCTCTGGCCTCATTTCAGTGATCCTCCTGCCTCCAGGAAGGAATAGGTCTACATGGATTCCTGTACTCGAAGCCCCAGTTTGGAGAGTGTGGGTCAAGAAAACTTTTTTTTTTTTTTTTTTTTTTTTTTGAGATTTGTCTGGGTATGGGATCTTCCTTCTGTGGTCTTCAGCCTGTGACAATACATTGTGAGCAGGTGATGTGGGGGGAGGGTGTCTCTGGTCTGTGCTCCATGAGGAAGCAGCTGTTCCCAAGAGAACCTAGAAGGGTCTGACATCATCATGCTGGGTGTCTTCAAGGATGGAGGGGTTCTAGGGAAGGGCAGCACTAAGGCTGTGCAAGCTGTGCCCGAGGGTCACAAGCGAGCAGAATTAGGGACTGTGTTGTTTGGGATCAACTGCCTCCAGTGTCCAAGAGTGGATAGACATCAACCCATGACCAAGACGTGGTATACCCTTGACAGTGGCAGAGGTCAAAGCGAGGCCTGGGCAGGGAAAGCAGTGCCTGCTCGTCCCTCCCACTGGGAAAACTGTGTGTGTGTGTGTGTGTGTGTGTGTGTGTGTGTGTGGCCATAGCCAAGGAGACTTGGCAGTGGCATTTGGAGCTGACACCTGGAGGGACCCCGGGCTTCATTCAGACCCCCGCTCAGGACTACCCTCTGTAGCCTTTCTGTCGGGCAGCATTTGGCTCATTCTTGACCACTCTTGGGGGTGGGAAGCCAGTGCTCCTCTTCATCTGATGGTCTCAGTCTTCGCAGTGTGGCTGTGCTGGGAAGAGGGCCTGTGTCCCGCTGGATGGTGCCAGCTTCCTGTGAAACCCTTTGGGTCCCCTGACCGTTCAGTGACCACAGAGTTCACTCGCCCACTCTAGGGTGTCTGAGGATGTGACGTTTGGAGGCAAAAGACTTAGGCTGAGCCTCCCTGGCTGTCCAGTCTTAGCCACATGCTGGGTTCGGACTCTAACCCCCACCTTGATGGGGTCATATCATTTGGATAAATCTCATCTTGTTCTTATCTGGAACACAAGGAGGGTGGTTTATCCACATTACAGAAGTGAGGAATTGGCACCTCCCCATGTGGGCTAACAACTTCCTAGGAATGTAACTCTGGAATTTCAGCATTTTCATTTTTATCAGCTATGTGCATACCATGGGGTCCACCAAGACCCTCAACATGGCATCATTTTCCCAGGAATGGGGCTGAGGCAAGCCATGCCTCCGTGGTTACTCACTTACTGCTCCATATTTACTCACTCTGCTTTCCCAACAGACCTACAGGGAAGACATCAGGAAGGACCTCCAAGGTTTGGGGAGAGGGCACAGCTGAGTGGATGGTGTGAGTCACCATTCTGCCTTGGCCTTGCTCCCCAATTCCGTTACCTTCCTCTTTGATCTCCTGTGGTTCTGGCCAAGTTAACAGAGCGAGAAGAGACCTTTGTTGTCTCAGTTCCGGCTCTCCAAGGACGAGGCCCGTTCCTGGGAGGCGGAGGCTAGGAGGCGATCAAGGCTGACTTTGCCTTCTCCCCTGCTCGTGGTGGCCTAACTCCATCATGCGTACCTTTTGCGCTCAGCCACTCCCAACTCTCATGCTTGCTGCTGTCCACCCAGCTCTAACTCAGCTGAAACTGGGATACATAAGGCCATAGTGCCTCCGACATCCAGATGCCAGAGTTATCCCTTTCCTAAGGACACCCTAAGGAAACCCGTGTTGACTCCAGGCTTGCCTTCATAACGCACTGAGAGGCCTTGGCTAGGCCTCTGGTCCATCTCCAAGCCTCAGTTCCCCCATATGCAAGGTGAGGGGACTTGGACAGTCTATGGCCTTAGTACTGCTAGAGTCTGATGCTTAAGTGTCTAAGTCTTGGGCTCATCTCACAGTCCCTGAGCCCAGGGCCCGGCCTGGACCACCAGGCAGAATGACCCATGCTCTTTTTTCTCTTCCAGGATGCTTTGCTGAGCCTGGGCGCCGTTATCGACATCGCTGGCCTGCGTCAGGCTGCCAAGGATGCTCTCTCAGCTGTGCTCCCCAGAGTGGTAGGTGTCCACCCTTCACATCGCCTTCCTGCCCTCCCCTTGAGCCTTTGTTTAGCTCTGAGCTGCACCTCACCCTGCACAGACCCTCATTTGGGTTTGGGTGTATGTGTAGCAGGAGAGGTTGAGGATAGCCATGAAGAAGAATTTCCTGGATATCAGGTCTTGGCAGTCCTAGAAGACTCACCCTTATGTGTGGACCTAGGATTGGATTGAAGCAGGAGGCTGGGCAGTTGGCAGTCTTTAAGCTTCTCTCTGTCTCATCATAACAAGAATGGGATGGTAGGTGGGGGGTGGGGGGGCAACCATGGTCACCTGGGTCCTGAGTACCTTGTTAGGGGCATTGTGCCTCCCTTCCACAGCCCTTGGCACTTCTGACTCCAATGGCCATTGCTCATTCTCTAAGCAGAAGGCTGTTGAACCAGCTCCCAGGAGTCAAAGCAGCAGGTTACAGCTGTGCCAGATGGTGGGATGCAGGGAACTATGGAGCCCAGAGAACAGGTTTGAATCAACACAAGGAGCATGGAAGACTTCCTGGAGGAGGAAATATCTAAACTAAGTCCCCTTGAACATCCTCTCCCTACTCTACATACCAGTAGAGGCAGCTTTGGCTTCAGGAAACATGGCCAACTCAGGATGCAACCTTCCCACCCCACGGAAGCCTATTGTCCCTGGCTCTGAGTGATGGATGAACCTCCAGAGGCCCAGAGAGGGAGGGTACCTCACCAAGGTCACACAGCATGACAGGGACAAATGGGGCTTGGCATCTAAGTGCCCCTATTCCCTGTCTTCAGCTCTGTCTTCCCCAAACCTCCTAGAAGTTCAGCACCCAGGAGGAGGGCTAATGACTGAGCTTTATTGAGCGTGAAATTGGTAGGAAGTGGGTGGTGTGTTGGCGCCCAAAAATAAATCCTTTGGGAGAGGGTTGTGACTGAGACAACATCTGTCCTGGGGTGGAGGAACATCTGGATGGCAGGTCAGAATGACTGTGGACCTGCCCTGCAAGCCGTGTGTGTGTGTGTGTGTGTGTGTGTGTGTGTGTGTGTGTGTGTGTGTGTGTGTGCGCGCCTGTCTTGGTGCCCAGCTAACTACAGCCTAAAGCCCGGGCTGACTGCTGAGGTCCAAGAGGCAGTGAGATATTATTCAAGAGGCCAAGGATGGGCTGGGGGAGCCCAGGCTTGGGGGAGCCTCCGCTTGACTGTAAGGAGGGGCTGGGCTCTGGGGAGTGGGGGTAGGGAGGGGAGGAGGAGAGCTGCAGCACCTGGCTTCCTCATCAGCACCCATTGTGGCAGGCAGCCCCAGTGCAGATGGTGCTGATGTGTACGAAACGCAAAGCAGCCCTCCTACCCAGTAAACTCAGCTAAATTTAACCAGGGTGGCTGGGAGTGAGGGCGGAAGGCGCGGACACACAGAAGTGAAGGGTGGCTCCGCCCCCGCCCCCCTAAGACCGCCCACCTCTCTCTGTGGGAGGATGGACTCTCGGGCACTGGATGCCCTGGTAGGCTCTGAACCTGTCTGAGGGAAAAAAAAAGAAAAGAAAAGAAAGAAAAGAAAACTAAAACAAACAAACAAACAAAAAACCCTCCAGAGCTCCAGACTGGATGACAAGGAAGGAGGCTGGGTAGAGCTGGGGGCCGGCAGCTCTCTCGAAGTGGCTCTTTGTCCCTGGATTCCGGAAGCTGGGCATTGGTGGTGGCTCACACTTGTGATCCCAGCACTTCGGGAGGCCAAAGAACACTCCCAGGCCCAGCCTAGACCGTCATCACTGGGCCAAGGGGACTCTGCATGGGCCCAGAGTCTGCCCCTACCCTCCGTTTCCTGGGTCCTGTAATCCCTACCCTACACCAGGACAACTGAACCCAGTCAGTGTCATAGGAGGTCATCGTAGGGTCCTGAGGAATATCCAAGGGTCTCAGGAGCAGCTGGTGGGGTTGTGGTGTGTTGTGGTGTGTGTTGTGGTGTGTGTTGTGGTGTGGGGTTGTGGTTTCTCCCCGTGTACTGTGGACCCTGTACTTACTGAGGGACAGCCTTCAACAGCTCCTCCTGAAGGCTCCCTGGCACCCTCAGCAGAGAGGGGGCTTCCCCAGCCTACCAAAGAGAGTGTGGCCAACAGTCGTAGGGACCGGCTAGGGCCTCTAAGGGTCCCCACGTGGGGAAGGAGATGTTTGTGAGACAATAGTTTTTGCCAAGACAAGGCCTGCAACCTGAGCGGGTCTGTCCTGGGGGAGTGGGGGGAGGGTTGCTGAATTAAAGACAAGCTTCCAGCCAGCGTTTCCAACTCACCCTGAGCCATGGTGGATCGAAAATGCACGCTTGCTCAGCCTCTGTTCCCAGCTGTTTCTAAGGCCCTTCAGCCCCAGCCCTGCTCATTCCCAGCCAGGCACTCTCTCTCTCACCTGTTCACCCCACTGTCAGCTCTGAAATGCTTCTTGTCCTCTGCGCCACCTTGACCTACCTGGGTTGGTCAGTTCCGAGCCTCGCCCACACCCCATGTGGATCCAGTCGCAGCTAAAAGACTGCCTCTTTTGGGAAGCCCTCCAGGGCCCCATTGCATTCGGGCACAGTGCCCTGACTATAGTTTCCTGGCTTGGATCATGGGGGTGTTGGAAGGAGAGAGCATCCTAAGCGAGTGTGGCCTGCATGCCATACCAAGTATGGTTTGCCAAATGCCTGAGGCTGGAGTTCAATGTGGGGGTGATTGGCTCACACCTTGGATTTGGGGTGATTGGTAAGGAAAACAGCAGATTTCATGGGTTTTGCCTGTCCAGAACCCATTCCCAAACCACCAAGCTCTAGCCCCCAAGGCCCTGTGGCCTTGCTGTGGACAGATTGGGGCTGGGCAGTAGCTCTCCAGGTCTCCCCTGTGGCCTTGCCTTGGACAGGCTAGGGCTGGGCAGTCCCTCTACAGGATCTCACAAGTGCTTTTGGTCCTAGGAGACTGTCTACACCTACCTGCTGGAGGGCGAGTCCAGGCTGGTGTGTGAGGACCCGCCTCATGAGCTGCCGCAGGAAGGGAAAATCCGGTAAGTCCTTCTCTGCTTGTCCTCTGTCCTCTGGCACTGCCAAGAGGTCTCAGGGTTGAGGAACCTTCCATGATCATCGCGTCCACCCCCAACTCCAGTCTCCCAGCCGGGGGGGGGGGGGTCCCAGTTCAGGAGATGCGAAGTAATATCCCTTCCTATGTTGGGCAAGTATTGAGTAGGCAGGTTCTCTCTGCACAGAGTCCTTTTCCACAGCGTTCTTTTCCCATAGAGGTTTGGTTTTGTTTTGAATACAAAGTCTCACAGTGTAGCCCAGGCTGGGTTTGAACTTGCCGTGATCCTCCTACCTCACCCTCCCCAGTGCTGGGGCTCACGAAAGGGATCCATCACGCCCAGCTCCCATGGAGTGGTGGATTGTTGTGGCTGCTCAGAGTGGGGTCTGGGGGCGGCTGGAAGGGGGCTGCAGCATCTCTCAGCTCCAACCCCAGCATGCCCTGAGCATTAGGCTTGGGGTTGGGAATCCCAGTATGCCTGGCTTGCAGGAACACACAGTGTCAGCTTCTTGTACCTAAGATCAGAGATAACACGGGATCTGCAGAAGTTTCTGGACTGCTGCTGCCTAGATCCAGTTCCCACCTCCCTGAGTACCAGCTGCGTGCCCTTAACCAGACATCCTTTGGAGTGTGACTCCATTTTGCTTTGCTCTTTGGTGACATGGTGAGAATAGTAGTGCTTGTAGGGCTGTTGGGATGATTAAATGATTGTGTTTAGTCTGCTCTGGCTATGAGAACCCAGAGCTCAGCACACTAGGGTCCCTGATACCTCTGAGCCCAGTGAGTTCAGCTGCCTCATTTTCCCAGTAAGGACACACTGAGAGACATGTTCAAGACCGCAAGCCAGGCGTGAGGCCGAGCTGGGCCTAAGACACCGTTCACGGTGGGAGCAGGGAGGCGACAGTCTCTGGAAGGCCCATCCTTGTTATCTAAAGTCTATGGGAGCACTGGGTTAGGAGCAGTGGGCGCAGTGAGATGGAGCTGCTCCCAGAAGGCCGTGCTCTTTGGGTCCAGGCATGCAGTTCTTTTGATAGTTCCTGGGCTGCTACCCTGGCCACTCTTAGTCACAGAAGTCCTGGGAGAATCCTGCCTGGAGATGCAGCCTTGTGGTCCTGGGTCCTTTCTGATCCCTGATCCCCTGGGTTCTAAGATGGTGGCCTGTCTCCTTGAGTTCTCCTTGTGGGCAGAAGGAGCTGCCCCTCCCCCATTCCAGAGACCTCCCTCTTGTCCTGTCACGGGTCTGGGAGGCCCGTGAGAGTTAACACGCTCCCTTTCCATTTCTGCTCTCAACTTCCCCCTGGAGGACTGCCGTGAACAAAGCCACGGTCCCCTCCAGCCTGTGTCCTCTCTAGAGGTTTTTGCCTTGTGTGGTGTTCACATCATCACTTGCCCGATCAAACACTTCCTACTTTTGGGCAACTGAACACAGGGCCTCCTGCATGCTGGGCAAGTACTCTACTGAGACCCGTCCTCCAACCCACGTGTTTGTTTATACTTTTTATTTTGTGACAGGGTCTCACTAAGTTGCCCAGGCTAGCCTGGAATTCACTCTGTAGCCCAAGTTAGACTCACACATTTTCTTCTACTGATCTAACCTCCTGGGTAGTTATACCACCGCCAGGCCAGATCGTCTGAATCTTAAAGATAAAAAAAGCTATAATGTCCCTTTTCTCCTCTGAGCCAGTCCCTCCCACCCATAATTCTTCATTTGATATTAGCTCACCTCCTCCAGGAAGTTTCCCAGCAGCCTGGGAAGGCATTCCTGGGGGTTGGGAAGAGGTATACAGAGTGGCAGGCTCCGGAGACAGGAGGGAACCTCCTGAGGAGCTTGCTGTCTCCGGCGCTCCAGGCCATGCTCCCTTGGGGAGTTGGTGGTATCTGCATGCGGGCAGCTTGGAGGGGCTCTGACCTTCTGCATTAGTGGCCTGTTCAGCATCCCCCCACAATGGCTGCCTATCCAGTAGAGCCTTTGGAGAAGGAGAAGAAAAGAATTAAAACTGAATGCCCAAATGCAGTTAGCCCAGAACTCCAGGGAGATGGGAGGCTAATGCCTGCTGGGACTGGGAAACCAGGGATTCCAGAAGGCAGAAAGGATGGGGTAGTGATGTCCCAGGGCACAGAACTTAGCACACAGCCAGGCCAGTTAGGACCTCACACCTCTTCTGGAACCTGTTCTGCCTGCCCATACCCGGTCTGGTGTATGGGGCCTGAGTGAGCTCATGCCCACCACTTGGGCTGATGGGCTCAAGGGTGGCCTGGGCTCTGTTCTTGAGTGTTTCCAGCAGAGTGAAGCTTGAGATCCAGGCATGTGGAAGGCAGACAGGCCTGGATTCTGGCCTAGCCTCATCCCTGCCTTCATGTGTCCCATCCTAAGTGCCTCCATTTTGGTTCAGTAAGACAGTGGAGGGCAGGTGCTTAGCAGTGTCCAGTGATTGCTGCTCTCTGCTCCCCAACCCAACTGAAGACTAATCTTGGCTGCCCTCGAGAGAACGAGTTTCCTTTTGGCCTCAGTCTCTTTCTGTGAGATGGGAGAATAGGGTACAGGCTTCTCTTAAGCGTGACCATCAAGAGGTAGAGGAAGCACCTGCCTGTGAGCAGCTCTGTGGGCAGTGGAGGGGGGAGGGGTGCTCCTGCAGGAAACCAGGCTGCTGGCAGCTGCCGGATGACAAACAGCAGCAGGTGTGACTGGAGCCTGGATCATAAAGGCAGATAAGGCTGAGGTGATGGGCAGAAGAGGAGCCGAGATGGTGGTCCGACTCTGCCCACTCTGCGGGCATCATGGCATTGCCTCAGTTTAGGGGCTCCAGCGTGGTCTGCCTGTGTGTCTTCCCATGCTTGCTTGTACCCTTTGCTCCCCTGAATAATCCTTCCCTGCCCATCCTCAGTGGCTCAGCTGAGACCCACTTCAGGAGCCATGCACAAGGGATTCCCTGCTGATGAGAAAGAGCCAGTCTTCACAAAAGGGCAGGTCACTGTGGCCTCCCGAGGGAGAATCTGTCCTCAGAAGAGTCGGGTCTGGCAAGCAGGAGGCTTGGGTCCCAGGCAGTGCTGCTGTGATGACAATCCCATTGCTCTCCCTGGGACTCCATCTACCCCTCTGTAAGATGGGGAGGTTGGACCAGCCCTCAATTCTACTGGCTTCAACAGGAACCCTGGACCGGCAAGGAGAGAACCCTTGAAGCTTCCCACCCCAGTCTCCTAGCCTGTTTCAGACCCCAACCAGACAACTACCTCTTGGCATCTCAAAGTCTCAGATTTCCCACTGCCAGGTACAGGAACTTCAGGCCTTCCAGCTGCCACTTGTCTAGCCTTGGCTACCATCTGCAGTGTCTTCCTCAGGGCAAACCTGGTCTCTTCTCGTGGCAGAATCCGATGTCCACCTGGTTTGTCTTGGAGGCCACAGGGACTATCTGTTCCCATTTCTGGAGTCTTATATTCTGGTGGAGGAGAGCCCGGTGATGGCCTAGATCATAATTTGTCTCCAAGAGAGATGAAAGGGCAGAGAGAGATGATTAATGCTCAGTGGAAGTGCAAGGCTAAGTGAGGGATGGGGGCGTAGTGAAGAGATGGAGGATCAGTGAGGACATGGGGTTCAGTGAGAACATGGGGTTCAGTGAGGGATGGGGTTCAGTGAGGGGTGGGGTTCAGTGAGGGGTGGGGTTTCAGTGAGGGGTGGGGTTCAGTGAGGGATGGGGTTCAGTGAGGGGTGGGGTTCAGTGAGGGATGGGGTGGGGGGGGGTCAGTGAGGGATGGGGTTCAGTGAGGGGATGGGGTTCAGTGAGGGATGGGGTTCAGTGAGGGATGGGGTTCAGTGAGGGATGGGGTTCAGTGAGGGATGGGGTTCAGTGAGGACCTGGGGATTCAGTGAGGGATGGGGTTCAGTGAGACATGGGGTTCAGTGAGGGGTGGGGTTCAGTGAGGGATGGGGTTCAGTGAGGGATGGGGTTCAGTGAAGGATGGGGTTCAGTGAGGGATGGGGTTCAGTGAGGGATGGGTTCAGTGAGGGGTCCAAGGGGACAGTTCAGCGTGGTGGGGAGGCTCAGCTGCAGGAACGTGAGTCCTGACCACACTGCATCCACTCTCGGGAAGCAGTGAAGAGTGAACACTCAACTACCTTTCTTCTTATTCAGTCTGAGATCCCAGCCCACGGAGTGGGCTGCCCACATTTAGGATGAGTTCCTGCACTGATGAACCCGATCTAGAAAATTCCTCACACACATGCCCGGAGATCTGTCTCCAAGGCGATTCCACGTCCTGTCAAGCTGACAACCAATATAAACCGTCGCAGAGGCTGAGTGAAGGGTGGGAATCAGTGGGGGATGGAAACTGAGTTAGGGCATGGAGGCTAAGAAGTGGGGCTCAGTGGGGTGGGTTAGGGTGAAAAAGACTCAATGAGGGGGCAGGGTGAAGGGGCGGGGCTCAGCGAGGGCGGGGCTCAGTGGAGGGCGGGGCTCGCGAGGGGGGGCTCAGTGAGGGGCGGGGCCCAGTCAGGGGCGGGGGTCACTGGGGATGAAGGATCTGTAAGGAGAAGGGCTCAGGGAGCTGAATGGATCAGTGAGAAGATGGAATTTGTGGGAAAGGGCTCATTGAAAGTGGGCTCAGTATGAAGCTTGGGTGCTCAGTTAGGGCTGGGTCAGTGGGGAGTGGTGAAGGATGACGGTCAGTGAGGGAGCAGGTAAGGGGCAGGTCTCAGTAAAGGAGGCAGAGAAGGATGCAGGAGCTCCGGGGAGGTGGAAAGGGCCTGGCCACGTGGCCCTTTTCCAGGCTGTTGACCTTACCAGCACACAGCTTTCCCCTCTACTCTCTCTCCATTAAACAAATAGTTGTTAAAGGAACGGAACTGTCATAAACTCCACACCCATTGCTCTCTGCACTCCGTGCCCATCTGTCTTTTTCCTCAGTGGGGCAGGCCACGACCACCCCAGCACCAAGACGGAGTCATTGAAACTCAGTCTGGGCAGTTGGACTGGGGGATCGAGTCCCCTGCCCCCCAGTGCTCATCATCAGCCTGGAGGATGGTGGGGAGGGGTGAGAAGAGGCAGGAGGTTCTCTGAAGGAAGTGGGAAGTGAGCGGGAAGAACTCTGGGGTTTAGCAGTAGTGGAGCCTCTCCCGGTGGGGGAGGAACCCCCATCTCGCCACCCTTCTATACAGTCTGTGGGCATTTGTGGAGCCTGCAGGTGGCATATTATGGGAAGGATGTGACCAAGCAAATGGGGGCCCAAGGGAGTGTGTGTAACATGCCCCTGCCTGGGGCTATGTGCTGTGACTGGACCAGGGAGGACAGAATTCAAGCAAGGTGCCAGAACTTCCAAAGAGTTCAGGATTTGGGAGGTACTGATGCTTGGTGAGGACCCGGTTCCAGTCAAGGTTGCTCTTTCAGCCTGCCTCTCAGCTTTGGTCCCAAAGCTACTGAGACTAGATTTCCAGTGTCAATATTCTTTTTCTAGAGAGAGTTTTACCCAGGTCGAGCTTGAAAGATCTGCAACCAAACTCAGCCATGTCTTTTGCTGCTCAAATCCCTGTCAGGGTTTCCTCTGCCCCAGGATCAAACCCAGCTCCCCAGGGCCCTAGGCTCCCGCTGGCCCCACCTCCACTGCCCAGCCACACCTACTTTCTGGTGGCTGTTACTCTCTAGCAGGCCGGTGATCCTCTCCTCTTTGAGCCTTCGCAATTCAGTTCCCTCTGCCTGATCATCCTATTGTGTCTGTCTGTCTGACCTCTGTGTGTCTTCAGGATGCAGGCATTCCTTCAGGAAGCCTTTTCTGACTTCACTTTCATTCCATAGGAGGGTGGACCGGGCAGATCTTCTCCTTTGTCGTAGCTCTGGCACCATCTCCATTGTGGGTCTGTGTGCTCTGTCTCTACACGATGCTGGGATCCCTGAGTCAGGTGGGAGTCCCATCCCTCACGTCAGCTTCCACTGTTGAAGCTGACCCAGAAGAGCCAAGTAGGATGAGACTGCAGTGTGTACCCATGAGGCCTTTTGTCTAGGAAGTGGATTCTTATTCGGCTAAGGAGGACAGTTAGAAGCCCAGACAGGAGGCCGGTGGCTGGGGTAGAGTATCTCCACTGAGGCTGGGCAGTAGCTTGGGAATAGGGAGCAAGGACAGTTGTGAGTAGCACATGGGGGCCACTCATCAGTTACCGAGAGGACCTGAGGAAGAGAGGGCACCAGGACAGTTCACAGCTGAGTCACAGGAGGCACCCTGCTTTGACAGGAAAGAAGACAGAGAAGGTACATTCCAGCTGAAATATCTTTGCTGCACTTCAGGGACATCCAGGATGACCCCGATACCTCCAGGCAGCCTTTGAGTTTCTGGAGTCTGGAGCTGTGAACCAGATCCAGAGACTCCGAGGCCGTGTGCACAGGATCCTGGGGGGCAGGCGCAGCTGGGTCTAGGAGTGGGGAGTAGGATCGTCTGGGCTGGTGGGTGAAGTTTCATAGTTTACTGACCAGCAACGCAGGGACCTTCACCACATTGTTGCTTCCAGCATGTCTGAGGCCACCCAGCAGGGTGGGGTGTGAAACTCCCAAGAAGCCCCAGCCTTCATCAGTTTGGTCAACAGGAAAGGTGGCTCCCGTTGCCCTCCTGCCTCCCTGCTTTCAAGCAGTTGGAACAGCCAAGAACTGGTTCCCATCACTCAGGAGCCGCGAAGGCTCTGGGTGTGAAGGGCACCAGATGGGAGACACAGTGGCTCTTGTAGATTCTGAGCTGGTCAGCAGGGCCAGGAGAGAATGAGTCTGGCTCAGAATACTGTGTTGTGACCTTGAAAGAGATGTTCGACCTCTTTGGTCCTTGCCTTCTCCAGCAGCTGTGACCTCCTGACTTGGTGACTTGCAGGCCACTCCCTCCCTTTCCTCATCTGATCTGGGCTGTATTCCCCTAATGACCCCGTTTGCACGCTCCAGAGTCCCAACTTTTCTATCCAGGCCAGGCAGTTCTTATAAACACAATAAGGGGAAATAGCATGAGAGATGAGGAACCCAGGGCAATTAATCATCAGGGAGTGACATTTGGTGAAAAATCAGGTGCTTAATTAAGCAGGAAGAGTCAGAGGCCTGGGGGAAGATGACGTGTGTGGAAGGCAGAGAGAAATCTCTTCTTCTCACAACCAACCTTTCTTGCCTTGGTTCCTACCCCCACATACACCAGTCCCCTGCTTGAGGCTCACACTCCACATGTCTTTGGGGTGTCCAAGCATAGTGATTAAACCAAAATCTGGTGCCAGCTGCCTGGGTTCAGAGCTTCATTCTCCCACTTATTAGCTATGTAACCATAGACAGGTCACTTAACCAGTCTATACCTCAGCCTCTCTATTGCAAAACGAAGATGACAACCATTTTTAATCCCTAGAGTGGTAAGGGATTCTGAATTAATATGTGATGGTTAATCTCATTGCCAACTTGTTTGGAGCTGGCATCACCTCGGAAACAGCAGTGGATGTGTCGGGGGGGGGGTGCTCCAGAGAGGTTTAGCAGGTAGTGAAGACCTATTCTGGGCACTGCCATCACAGAGGCTGAGTGAGGGGTAGGCATCGGTGGGGGGTGGAACCGAGTTAGGGCTTGGAGGATAAGTTAAGTGGGGTTCAGTGGAGTAGTTTGGAGTAACCAAAAAACCCAATGAAGGACACAGTGAGGGGGCGGGGCTCAGTGAGGGGGCGGGGCTCAGTGAGAGGCGGGGCTCAGTGGGAATGAAGGCTCAGGAGAAGGGCTATGACATGAAATCCTGCACTGAATATGTATGAGGAAGTGCTCTGAGCATCACCATTCACCTTCCTCTGCTCCCTGACTATAACACAATGCAACCAGTTGCCTCGAATTCCTGCAGCAACAAAATGGAACTGCTTTCACCACCATGCTAACCCCTGCCCCCACTATGATAACTGCGCCATCAAAGTGTGTGCCAAAAAAAAAAAAACAAAAACAAACACCTTCCTTCTTTAATTGTTTTTGATGTGTATTTTGCCTCAGAAAGGAAAAAAAGTTAACATAGAAATTGGTACCAGAAGTGGGGTCATTGCTGTAATAATCCTGAGCATGTGGCTTGTAGGTCTTTAGAACTGCTTTGTGGAAAGATGTGAGCTATTTTTTGGAGCTGGAGGCTAGAGCAGCCCTAGAATGTTATAACAGGAGCTTAATGGACCATGTGTAATGGACTTGTGTAAATTCGGAAAACCAGAATTCCAGTAGAAATGTGATCAATGAAGTTGTGTCTCACAAAATTTCAAATAGGAATGAGGAGTCTTTTGGGAACTGGCTGTTTGTTTTATATCCTGCAAATAATCTGGAAACACTCAGGCTGTGGCATGGTTATTGCTCGCTGCATCTATGGAGACTTATAATGAGAATTCAAAGCAGAAAGGTATGAAAAATGTGCAGTTTATCAAGGAAAGGAATGTGAATGTGGAGGTTAAAGCTGTAGACATTAGCCATGTAGACATGTCAGTGGGTGCTGACAGGTGTCTACAAGTTTATGAGATTTGCAACATTAAACAGAAACATTTTACTTTGCACTGAGCCAATAGGAAATGTGGTCTGAGGGCTAAGCCGTACCCATTGGAAGCTCCAGGTTTTAAAAATGCAGATTCATTCAAAAGGAAAGAGATTCAATAGAGAATGCCGCTGTAGGGGGCTCTTGGCCCCCAAACATCTGCATAGGGAAAGATTTTCCTAGTTGAGCCACCAAAGTGCACAGCTGTGGTAGAAGTGGGCCAGACTGCATCATCAGCTGATATCAGAGCTTCAAAGTGTCATCCATATGGTGTCTGTTTGGCACATGTGAAATATAAGAGTCATAGGACCATGTGGGGGTGACTCTTACACATAAACTGTTGGTTCTAATGCGGCACTTTTACTCTGAAAAGTCATGAGGCAGGACAAAATCCATTATCAGAGCAGAGTTTTATTAGGAGAGGGAGGAATAGAAGAGGGCATGACCAGGCTTGTGGAAGACTTGTGTACAGAGGAGAAGAAGAAGGAGAAGGAGGAGGAGAAGGGGAAGGGGAGGGAGAGGGAGAGGGAGGGGAGAGGAGAAGGGGGGTAGGAGGAGAAGGAGGGGGGAGGAGGAGAGGGAGAGGGAGAAGGAGGAGAGGGAGAAGGAGGGGGAGGAGAGGGAGAAGGAGGGGGAGAAGGAGGAGAGGGAGAAGGAGGAGAGGGAGAGAGAGAAGGAGGAGAGGGAGGAGGGGGAGGGGTCTGTGTCCCACATCTTATAGATTCCCCTGCACATGCGCATATGGGCTTATGGAGTTACGCCATGCATGCACAGATTGTGTGATCATGCTGCGTGCAAATTACACGCAGCTCACGGACATAAGGCCCCTTACTTGGCTACTGAACTGAGTGTGTGTGGTCATGTAGCTGGAGGAGTGGCCAGGAATCCCAACATAAACTACATACAGTTTCCATCAGGAGGTGGACTTCCAGAACCAGAGGACGAATGTTATGATTTAAAGGGATGTGTTTGGGTAGCAGGTGGCTTGTCATGGTTGATCTTCATTGTAAGAGTAGCTGGGTTTGGAACTACCTAGGAGATATACCTCTGTGTGAGAGGTTTAATTAAAGCACCCCATGGGCTAGGGTCCCAAGTTGAATTTAAAAAAGAAACAAATGGGACGTCAGGCTGAACACCGGTATTCATCTCTTTCTGCTTCCTGACTATGCAAGGCGACTAACGGCCTCATGCTTCTGTGGCCACACCTACAGCCGCCCTTACAGCCATGCCTTCCCTGTCACAGTGGGCTGTAGCCTCAAACCGCGAACCCAAACAAACCCTTCCTCGCTTGAGTGGCTTTTGTCGAGGATTTTGTTGCGGCATGAAGAAAAAGTAACTTGTACATTGTCTATGTTAAGGTGCTTGTGTGATCTGACTGTGACGGTGCGCAGGGAATGCCTGGCGACTAGCAAGGTGGTTCCCGTGTAGTGCCCTTCTCATGCATAGTGCTAAAACCTGTGGAACAGATGGGAGACTTGTGTACTCCTCAATTCAGTTCCTCCTGAGATGCTCAGGTCAAGGAGCAAGGTCAGGGCTTGAGTTGACACCCCCAGCTGTGAGCCCTGATGTTCCTGTGCTCTCTGTTACCCAAAGATCTGCCCTGGACCTTTTCCACATCTACAGTCAAATGGAAGACGAGGCTGTGGCCACAAGCCCTTCTACACGGGTTGGGGTGGGGCAGGGTCCCACCCTCACTTCGACCTCCCTTGTGTCCACCATGACGCAAATCGTCTAGATGCCTGTGTGTGTGTTTAGGGTTCAGCCTGTTGGTATCCTTCAGGCTGGTGGGGGTGGGTCCAGATCCCCTTTGATCCAGGGCCTAAGAGGTGAGAGCGTGTCTTATTTTCAGAGAGGCGGTGACCTCCGGGAAGCGGCTGAGCTGCAATGGACTGGGTTCCTCAGACCTGCTAGGAAAGCCCTTGACTAGGCTGGAGGCTCCGCTGGCTCCTGGCACCCAAGGTAAGGGCTGGGAACTGGACAGGGATGGGGCAGGCTGTGGTTCAGCTCCCAGGTTGGGTCTGCTTTCTACTCGCCCCCATCTGTCTCCTCCTTTTGCTCTGCGTCTCCAGCAACCCCTCCTCTAATTCTCTCTCTAACATGCTACTAATGCCCCAGAGCCTCAGTTTCCTGACTGTAAAATGGGACGGCGGCGCCTTTCTTGAGGGGATGTTTCTGAGGCACAGATGAGATGGCATGGGTTGAGGGCCTGGCCCCCTAGGCTTCAGTGCCTGGCGACTGCTGTCACCCTGTGCTCGTGCCTGTGGCCAGATGGGGCTGTGGTTGCTGTCGTGCCTCTGTCACTGTCCGTGTCTGTTTCTTGTCCTCTCCATGCCCCCTGCCCGCCATGTCTCTCTCTGCCTCATGTCTCAGTCTCTCTAGGTCTCTGTCCTCTGTCTCGATGTGGAAAGTGCACAAGCCTGGGAGTCAGGAGGCCTGACTTGCTGAGTGATCTTGGGCAAGTCACTTTCCCCTTTCTGGCCCTCGGCTCCCCACTTGTAGAACAAGGATGCTCGTCCTTGCCTGCCTCCCTCCCTCCCTCGCTCCCAGGGTTTCTGGGAGAATCACAAGAGAGTTGTCAAGTGAGGGGCTCTCCTTCTATTCAGGGGTTGTTGCCGTGGTTGCTTCTGTCACTGACTCAGGTCCGCTCTCCGTCTCTCCGGGCCTCTGGGTCTCTCTGTGTCTTTGCCCCAGCCTCTCTGTCTGCGTCTCTGTCTCCTTCCCCGGGTCCTCACTCGGTGTCTCCGGGCCTCACGGGGCCTGCAGGACCACCTCATTGCCCTCTCTCCCCCCGCAGTGCTGATCATACCCCTGGTGGGCAAGGAGGCTGGAACTGTGGCAGCTGTCATCTTGGTAAGAGCCTGCCCACGTGGCTGGGTTGTGGGTAGGATGGGGGTGAGGAAAGCAGGGGGGACATCTGTGGCTGGAGTCTGTCCCCCCCCCCCCCCCCCTGTGTGTGTGTGTGTGTGTGCGCGCGCTAGAGAGAGGAGGTGGCATTCAAGGCACCTGGGATAGACTGGAGGCAAATGAGGCTTGGCCAGAGCCTGGATCAACTTCACAGTTGGGCCTCACCCTGGCAGGAAGAACCCGCCGGTCCACTGGGTAACCCAAGCTCCATCTAGACCTAGCTTCATCAGTGTCCTCTTGGGAAACTCTGGATGGGTTATGGGTAGTGTCCAGGAGGACAGGGACAGTGAGGTGATTGTGACCAGCAGACACTGAAAGGGCACGGGTGGCCATGAGACTGTCAGCCACTAGAGACACTTAGGCAGTTTAAATGTCAGAACTGAGGGAGCTAGGGACTTAAGGAGAGGTGGGGGTCCCTGATGGAGCTGCCTGGGTGACAACCAGGGACCGAGATGCCCCTTGAAACTGTGAACCAGAGGGAAGAGAAGGGGCCTCCCTCAGAGGTGGAGATGCAAGTGGGGATTCAAGGGGTTGTTTTCCCTGGGCTCCTGGGTGCTCTCTGCTGCCCCTCACGGTGGTGGTGGGGGGTGGTCTCCCAGGCCCCTGCTTCACAGCTCCTTGGAAAGGTGGCTGAGTCTTGCCAGCAAAGATTCTATTACTCTTCTGATCCCTTTTCCCATATGGAGATGGAAGTCAAAATCCTTGTCCTATCCCAGGAAAAGGCTTGCACCCCAAGTCACAGTTACTGGGAATCTGCCAGCGTCAGAGTGGCGCCGCCCGGGACAAATAAACTAGGCACCAAGGGACTCCTCCCGAGCTCATTAAAAGGGAATTAAAGGTTTCTGAGGCGCCTGACCTTTCCTGAGCTGCGGGGCAGGCGGTGGGAGTGGAGAGGGCAGCTACCAGCTGTGATGGGGTGCTGGGCTTGACTCCCTGACACCAGGCCACATCTGCCTGAGGGAGGGAGCGAGCTCAGAACCACCCCTTCTGAGGCTTAGTCCCACTGATGCTTGTGCGTCCCTGGGGATGGGACCTTTAGACAGGACTCTCCTATCCCGCTTCTCACCCTGTTTCTTGGGTAGCCTTGCAAATGCTGGTCAGCCCTAGCCAGGAGTTGGTGGGCTAAGGACAGGCCGGGGCAGGTGTCAAAGTGGGCTTGGGGAGACAGTGGCTTCAGCACATCCTCTCTGTAGACAGAACAGAGCCTAGAGGTGCCAGCCTCCTTGCAAGCCCATCCTCACTTTGATACCGGGAAGATTAGGCGGGAAGAAAAGTATCTCCCCAAGGTGAAGACATTAAGGAAGTTGTTCATCTTGGCACAGAAGGATGGGTGCCATGTTCGCCTTGGCTAGCTTTACGCCGCCAGGAGTCTGGGATTTAGTTTCCTGAAGAGAGGAAACCCCAGTGTCATCTTAATTCAGCCAGCCACGGGCTGGGTGCTGGAACAAGCCGTTGCTACTTCTTGGAGCTTTCAGTTTGGGGACAGGCAGGGACACCTTCAGGCTACCACAAGCCAAATGAAGTAATTGCTGCCAGCCGGTGCTCTGGCGGCAGAAGCCAGAGCGGCCAGGGGAGTCCCCAACGGAGAGAGCGTCTGAGCGAGGCCTTGGGTGTAGGGAGGAGGTGGGAAGGCAGAGAAAGGAAAGGACAGAGGCAGGGGCAAGGGGAGAGCAGGGGTGTGCAGGGAGGAGTGTGATCCCAGCCAGGCTGAAATGTGAGGTGTGCACCACCAAGGAAGATGTTACCCGGGGCACAGAAGTTTCTGACAGACGTTCCTTCATCTCCTCACACATCCTGACTGTGGAGAGCTCTTGAAGGGAATTTAGAGCATCTCACTGTCCAATTCTCCTCTAAGCCTGAAGCTTCCCAGTCAGGTAGAAACACACTTCTTTGGATGCCTGCTCCCCAAGGCACACACATCTGACAGCTGCTCCCAGGGTCACAGGATCGTTCATCCTCCCAGAGGCAACAGAGGCAGCCGTGGGGTACCCAGCTGCTACCCAATCCTGAAGGTAGAGGGCACAGAAGGAAGAGCGAGGGCCGTAAATCATCAGCTCCTTCCTTGACAACTCCAATTTTTACCTGGGTATCTGCTGTTGGTGTCCACTGTCTACACACACACATGCACGCACACACACACATACAACCCATCCAAGACCTCTTTCTACTAGGTGTCAAGCTCTGTGTGCTATGTTCTGGAAACACAGAAATGACCTAGATAGATCATCAGTTCCTGCGTTGAGTCCTGGAGGGCATGGCACAGTGTCAAAAGTAAGGGGAGAATTTCGGACACTGGCCAGCTCTAGCCAGGAGACCTGGGAGTCCTGAGGAGCATTGGGATTTCATGAAGCTGCTGTCAGACTTGCTAAGAAATGCGCAGTCAAGCCGAGTGGCGGTGGCTGGCACACGCCTTTAATCCCAGCACTCGGGAGAACTGGGCGGACCTCTGTGAGTTCGAGGCCAGGACAGGCACCAAAACTACACAGAGAAACCCTGTCTCGGAAAAAAAAAAAAAGAACAAACAAAAGAAAACAAAAAAAGAAATGTGCAGTGCAGGTGCATGGCTATGGGCCTGAGTTCTGAGCTTTCGCAGCTCAGTTCAAGCGCCTTGACTGTCGAAAGTCTCTTACTGGTTTTCAGTTCTGGGATACCAAGTCCCTTCGAGGAGTGGGTGGCTCTTGGTCTCTGGCGTATGATGCATGATTTGTGCCTGTTCCCCCTCCCCTAGCTGTGCCCGTTAGCTCCTTGCATGACAACAGAGCGTTCCCACCATTAGTCATGTTGAACTTGATGAGGGTGGGCCTGGTAGCCTGGCCAGGTTTTTAATTCTTTCTAAACCCTGGTGCCCACAGATCAGTGTTTCCCACTGAGCCTCAGACACCCACCTTAACATTAACATTTACAAGAGTAAATGTTACCACATCTAAGTGTGTTGGGGAGCTTAACTGGCTTGTGTTAGGAGATGTTGGAAGTATGGGTGTGGGTGTATAAACTGATTTCTTGTGTGCTGGTATGGATGCAGACATGTGGATGGTGTGGGCAGTGGAGGTGCAGGTGTGTGTGTGTGTGTATGTATGTGTGTGTATTTCCACAGGAGAGTGGATGCAAGTGTGTACATGCGAAGGGACTTTAGCATCTTCAAGGGAGTACGTGTGTGTGTGTGTGTGTGTGTGTGTGTGTGTGTGTCTGAGCACATGCTGAGTGGGTGGGCTGAAGCAGCCCGGCAGTGCATGCTGGGATGAGGGAACATCACAGTTTCTTCTTTTCCCTCAGCATTTTCAGACCCCCAGCTCTGCATCTGGGTCCAGGCCTTTGGAAAGCTGGTTTCCTCTCCCCCCCCAGCTCTAGAGGGGTCTCAACTGCCCCTCTTCCTGAGAGATGGGTCCAAGTAGAAGGAGCAAGAAGGATGCTGCCCTCCACATACTAACCATAAAAAGCCAGCATAATTATGTAAAGCATATGCAGTTGGCCTCAGATGCCCTCAGACTCCTGTCCTGTAGGAAAGCGCCTCATTCCCAGCCTAAGCTTCAACACAGCCCTTGCCCCTCCCCACCCAGGTCTCTTCCGGTCTCCCTGACATTTGCCCTTCATCCCATAGACGACAGGTGTCAGATGCTAAAGTTTGTCACGGCTCCCTAAATTCCAAGTTCAAGGCCCTTCCTTCTGTGGCCCCTTGGACATCTCTACTCCCCACCCCTGGGCCTCACCTTCCTACATACCCCCCACATGGCACTTCACTGGGACAGGCTCTGGCCTACAACCCCTCTCCCCTCTCTCCTCTCTCTCCTCCTCTGTACTTCCAATTCAGGAAGCCTCCCAAATACCATTCCCTCTGAGATTCCCAGCCCAGGCTGTCTGTGCCCGCCCAACTCCCTCATGTATAAGGTCCCCCCACCTCCCAAGTGCACCCCAGCTCAACTCATCCAGCTCCCGGCCAGAGCCGGAGCTTCCTGAGAACCTGCTGGTTCCCTCCTCTCCATCTGTTCCTGGCAGGGGACCCAGAGCAGAGAGGCAGGCAGGGACTGCTGGGGCAAGGGAGGCAGGGTGGAGCCCCCACCCCTTCAAGCCTGGTGGGAGCTCCACAGGTGGCGAGCAGCTTTGAGTAAGCTAAAGAAGTCAAGAAGGCAGGTGGGGAGCCTTGCAGGCAGCCCACGGTGGGTTCCTAGATTGCCATCCCGCCTTCCCCTTCCCACTTCCTCTTCCCACACCCAAGCAGGGTGGAGGAAGAGAGATTTCCAGAGCATGGAATATGGCTGAAGGGAGCCCTGGTGACGGGCACAGGGGACACAGATTATGGAGGTGGTAAGAATGAATCTAGAGAGCGGAAGTGTAGGCAAGAAAGGGAGGGAGTGGTCCCCACTCTGCCACCTTCTGCTTGGTGACTTTGGGCAAGCCCCTCACCCCTTCTGGGTCCTGGCTCATCTGTCAGGGGGAGACTGCATCTCACGGTGGTGAGGTCCCATGTAAGGCAAAAAGCATCCATCAGTCCGTTCATTTCAGCTGCACACCTTCCCTGGCAGATGTCATGTTGGGCTCCTTTATCCCAGATGTAAGGGCAGCTCAAACCGCACCCAGAAAGATGGAGCTGGGAGGCTGAAGCCAGTTCCACAAATCCTTAGCCTGAAGCTCCAGGTGTGGAAGATGGAGAAGGATCTAAGATCCCCTTCCTAACACTGTACACCTGGACTGCGCTATCTATGGGACAGTTTTCTCCAGGAAGGGGACATGGAAAGTGATGGGACAGAGACAGACAAGTTCTGCCCTTTGCACCTGCCCTGGACGTCTTCCTTGGGAAAATGACTCCCAGAGCTGGCTGCCTGGCCCGAAGGATGGCCTTACACGGAGGTCACAGACTGTGCTGGTAGCGACTGGCGTGTGCTGGCCATGGGAGGACATGCTAGCAAAGACAGGCGGGGAAGGTCACAGCTGGTCCCTTCTCCCTCCCCGCCAGGTGCACTGTGGCCAGCTGAGTGACAGTGAGGAGCGGAGCCTGCAGGCAGTGGAGAAGCATGTGAGTGGGGTAGGACCACGGAAACACAGGCCTGGGGAAGGCCTTGATTAGAGCTGGTGGGAAGAGGACCTGGCCAGAGAGCTGGGCAGACCTGGCTTCTGGTTCCGGCGCCACCACCTTGAAGCTTTGGGACCTCGAGCAAGTCATGCGGCCTCTGTGAGCCTCCCTTTCACATCTGAAGATGGGGATAATGATAGCATTGACTTAACCTAGGTTAGCGACGAGTCCAGGACCTTGTGCATAACTCAGGCTCTTTTCTGCCTAAGATTTTGGGCATCTGTGGTCTTAATCAGGATGGCGTTAGACAGAAAAATCTGACCCATTTAGAAGCCTCTGTGAGCAAGGGGTGGAGACAACTATACTTGGCCATGGATGGAAGGAGGCTCTAAGGGCAGTGGGAACTCTCAGGAGGGGGAGGGGCCAACAGCTTGAACTGTTTGGGACCAGAAAGGCAATGGGCACTGTGGGGCCCGCAGAGGGAGCTGCTTGAGCAAAGGGGAGCAGTCGGGTAGTGGCACCAGCAGCAGGGTGGGGTAAGGGTGTGCTAACTGCTCTGCCTGCCCCAGACTCTGGTGGCCCTGCGGAGGGTGCAGGCTCTGCAGCAGCGCAGGCCTGAAGCTGTCCAGAACACCTCAGTGGATGCCTCTGAAGATCAAAAGGATGAGAAGGGGTACACCGACCATGACCGAAAGATCCTGCAGCTGTGTGGTGAGGGCCGAACTTGGACAAGTCTAGAGGACCAACAGGGTTGATCCTGGAGGGGCCAGGGCCGGGGCTAGATCTGTGGAGAAGGAAGGGCCTGAGAGGAGTGTGTACCAGAAGGCAGAACCCGGATAGCATTGGAAAGAACGTGGGTCTTCCGGGTGGTCAGGTGGGGCCTGAGGAGAGGCAGGGGTGGAGCGCGGAAGCAGTGCCCAGGCAAGGCGGAGGAGCCCTCTCTGATTTGAGGCCTGCCCTTGCAGGGGAACTCTATGACCTGGATGCCACTTCCCTGCAGCTCAAAGTCCTTCAATACGTGAGTCCCTGAGCATCTTCTCTCCCACCTCATCTCTCTCCAAAGACCAGCAGACCTTTGGGCCTCTCATCTCAATTCCGATGGGGACATCCATCCTCTCTACTCTCCCCAAAGCCTGACCGCCCACCCCACCCCCAGGTTAGAGGCTAGAGGGTGGCCCAGCCCCACACTCAGCCCGGCTCTCTCTGCCCCCTTGCAGCTGCAGCAGGAGACACAGGCATCTCACTGCTGCCTCCTGCTTGTGTCAGAGGATAATCTGCAGCTTTCCTGCAAGGTGAGGGCCCAGGTCCACTGTGGGGCAGGGTGACCCATGTCCGGCTTTCCTTCCATTAATCTGTCTCCATTACTGGGTTCCACAGGTCATTGGAGATAAAGTGCTGGGAGAAGAGATCAGCTTTCCTGTGAGTTCCACCTCTGCCCTCTGCACTGGAGCCTGCTGCAGGGACCACGGAGTCCCAGCAGGACTGGGGCCTGCTAGACTCTCTTGGTGGGACTAGTCCAGATCTTGACGTCTACTTAGAAGTATTACAAAGGAGCACTGTATCTCATGCTCAGGCTCCAGTAGGAGCAATCTCTTAAAGACTAGAGGAAGCCTATGTGGGATCAGCTCCCTCCTGCTGGAGTATTGCTAGACATGAGTCTATTCGAATCTCTTGAGATCAGTGAGATTCTTTGGAGTCTGCCTATCACTCCCTAGTTAGGGAAAACCATCAAGTCCACTATTGGCTACCCCAGGCCTCCCTACACCCCCATCTTCTGCTCCTCAGCATCAGCTCCATCTGTTCTTTGAACTGCTCAAAGCGTGTGTGTGGGAACTTCCAGACTTGGAAGAGAAGGATGGGTTGAGATCCCTGACACGGAGATCTGGGCCAACTGGGTCTCTCTTCACTCTCTAGCTGACCATGGGACGCCTGGGCCAGGTGGTGGAAGACAAGAAGTGTATCCAGTTAAAGGACCTGACCTCTGTAAGCCATGGCCATGCTGAGCCAGGGGAGCAGGAGGGGGAGACTCCTTGCTCAGGCCCCAGGGTCTTTGGAATGGGATAGCCTAGGAATGGGAGGACAAGACCAAGAGACTGTGTGGCATCCCATCCTCATGCCATAGCAGGTTGCAGAGTGTGGTGGAGAGTGGGGGGAGGAGGCCCACTGCCCCTCCTCCCCTGCCCTGGCTCACTACCCCTTGTATCTCTGCAGGATGATGTGCAGCAGCTACAAAACATGTTGGGCTGTGAGCTGCAGGCTATGCTATGTGTCCCTGTCATCAGCCGGGCCACTGACCAGGTGGTGGCTCTGGCTTGCGCCTTCAACAAGCTTGGAGGAGACTTGTGAGTTTGGGGTTGGGAAGTGTCCATAAGGAGTTGAAGCTGAGAGGCAGGGCAGGGTAACAATGTGAGAAGGGACTAGGCAGGGGTGCTACCCCAGCAGTGATGGGCCTCAGTTTGCTAATGGAAGATTGCTGACTCTCCATCATCTGTGGTTTTGGTTTTTGTTTTTGTTTTTCCATTGCCTCTCCATGAGGCCGCAGGGGTGGGTGGGGGCATCATAGAAGAGCAGGAGGGCAGCCAGCTCTGGTCTTGGCAAGTCTCTAGTCTGAGGGAGGAGACTAGCGCTGGTCTGAGTGACTCCAATCAGAGAAGGGAGATATGGTTTTGGTTTTGAGAAGCAATAGCTCTCCTGGTGTGGTGGCATAGCAATAGCCCCAGCTTCTAGAGGTCTGAAGTGTGTGTGTGTGTGTGTGTGTGTGTGTGTGTGTGTGTGTGTGTGTGTATCACTTGAGCCTAGCAGTTCCAGGACAGCCTAGGCAACATGTTTTAATCCTGCCTCAAACAAACAAACAAAAAAGCAATAGTCTAAGGAGGAAGTAGTCCACATTTTGGACTGAGGACAAGTAGACATTACCCTTGAGAGAGCATTCGGCCTGAAGGGGGAGGCAGGGAGTGTGGGTGTCCTCAGCCTGAAAAGCGTTCCATGAGCTGGTAGATATGGGTTTCCAGGCAGCGCGGAGGGAAGGAGAAAAGGGCTGAGAAGCCTGTCTTCCTCCCCTCTCGGGTGGACCACCCCTCCCTCCAGGTTCACGGACCAGGATGAACACGTGATCCAACACTGCTTCCACTATACAGGCACGGTGCTCACCAGCACCTTGGCCTTCCAGAAGGAGCAGAAACTCAAGTGTGAGTGTCAGGTGAGTGTCTGCCTGCCTGGGTTTTCCTGGGGACCAGCTCCAGCCCCAGAAGGCTGTCCACCAGGGCCTTGCGTGCCTGTGTTATCTGGGCTAATGGCAGCATTGCCCTGGTGCAGCTAGGTAACCTAGTGACCTGGAAGTCTCTTAAAGAGGAGGGCAGGAGTTCCCTAGGCTCTAGGCATTGTCTGGGATTGCCCTCTAGTGTCTAACATTGGCACTACCACAACATCTGGGCAGCAAGAGGCAAAGGTGGTGAGCCCGGGAAGCTTCCTGCTCATCTTCTCTGGCTATCCCTCTATTCCTTCATTTAGTACCCAAAGGTTTTCATTAGACATGTCAGTTTCCAGCCTATTCCAGGAGCCCTGGGGAAGGAATGAGAACGTCCCCGGGGCCATTGGCAGCAGGGGGTTGGTTAGGGTGAGCTCTGACCCAACACTTTATCATCTTCTCTTCCTCCTTCCCAGGCTCTTCTCCAAGTGGCAAAAAACCTTTTCACTCACCTGGGTGAGTGACTGTCTGCCACACAGGCTGTTTGGGGAGGGGACACAGAGGGCTTGCCTGGCACTCCTCAGGTCTCATGGAACTTCTCCTTACCCCTCCTCTAGATGACGTCTCTGTTCTGCTACAGGAGATCATCACCGAGGCCAGAAACCTCAGCAATGCAGAGATGTGAGCAGACGTGGGATGGGGGAGGGAGACTGAGGCCTCATTCCTCACCATCTCTGCCCCCCCCTTTCTTCTTGTCTGGCATTTCCTTCTGACTGGGTCCTTATTTCAGCCGGGACAGCACTAGCTTAGCATGCCATAGGTTTCAGTGTCACACAGTAGGAAAACAATACAATACAAAACAAATAAAAAACAAATGGAATGCTTGGAAATGGCCAGCTCTGAGGAGAGTATCTCAGGTCAGGACACTCCTCCAGGGGCCTCAGAAATCGCTACCCTAGTCATGCGTGGTTGGAGGGGCGTCAGGACCTGACGGACCAACCACTTTCTCTCTACAGCTGCTCGGTGTTCCTGCTGGATCAGAACGAGCTGGTGGCCAAGGTGTTCGATGGCGGCGTGGTGGACGATGAGGTGAGGAAGTATGGAAGGTGTCCAGGAGTACGCAAGGGCCCTGGGGAACAAGCCGCTTATGAAGGTTGTCTATAGCCAGCCCAACTTCTGCTTTCTACTCCATTCCTGTCTGGGCAGAGCTATGAGATCCGCATCCCGGCGGACCAGGGCATCGCGGGCCACGTGGCGACCACGGGCCAGATCCTGAACATCCAGACGCATACGCCCATCCGCTTTTCTATCGCGGCGTAGACGACAGCACTGGCTTCCGCACGCGCAACATCCTCTGCTTCCCTATCAAAAACGAGAACCAGGGTGAGAACTCCGGGCTGCCGGGGGCGGGGCCTGGAGAGGCTGGGCGGGGCCGGGGCGGGGCGTAGTGGAAGGCCGGCTTAGTTTCTTCCGATCTGCTAGGGTCCGGAGTTGAAGCGATTGGGATTGCCTGGGCTTGAACCATTACTTTCAGGAGAGTTAGGGAAAGGCAGGTCTCACTGGACCCCTTCACCAGCTATTCCTATCTTTCTTCTCTTCCCAGAGGTCATCGGTGTGGCTGAACTAGTGAACAAGATCAATGGGCCATGGTTCAGCAAGTTCGATGAGGACCTGGCCACAGCCTTCTCCATCTACTGCGGCATCAGCATTGCCCACGTAAGGGAGCGTGACTGGGGTGGGGAGAGTGCTTTTCTCCTCCCCACATCCGTCCTCTTTGCTCTAGTCTGCCCATCCATGCATAAGGCTCAGATCCCAGTGAGTGGGGTGCTGTGCAGCCTGCAGTACATGCTGGCCGCCTCTGCTGGTTCAGCATGAAAGCTGGGGATACTATTTCCGGTTCTGTCCACTCAGCTTCTGAGGATCATGAAAAAGAAAAAGAAGAGACAAATAAACAAACAAAAACCCCCAAGTTCTGCTAGGCTGGTGGTATGGGCCTATAATCTCACAATTTGAGGGAGTGGCAGGAGCATTAGGAGTTCACAGCAAGTTGGAGGCTAGCCTGAGCTACATGAGACACTGTCTCAACAAACAAACAAAAAAAAAAACCCAATACACACATGCCAGTTCTGGGCATTCGGAGGGTGTCACAGCTTCCAACTCCAGCCCCGTCCTTCTCACTTTCTCTCCTCAGTCTCTCCTGTACAAAAAGGTGAACGAGGCCCAGTACCGCAGCCACCTGGCCAACGAGATGATGATGTACCATATGAAGGTGAGGCTTGATTGGAACTCCTGTACTTCTTAGGGTCTTGAGGCCACCTGCTCCACATTTTTTCCCTGACTCCCAGAATCCCCTGCAGCCCAGGTCCAGGCTGAGCTTTCCTATTGCTGGCTCTTGAGAATGTGAAAACAGACCCCCATCAGTACCTGGCCTCCTGCTCTGCCTGGGGACCATCTCCCCCTTCTCACACCCCTCTCTCCTGAGGTTTTTTCTCAGTCCAGCCCCAGTCTGGAAGCAACCAGCAGGCTTTCGCCCAGGGGATAATTTGGTTCAGACAGCTACCCTCATCCCATGCCCAGAGACTATGCCCCATTTGGGGAAGCCCCGAAGGCTGAAACCTTTGTTCGGGGTCTTTCCCCTACCACTCTCTGGCTGCCATGGTCATGCATGCATCCCTGCGTGACCCTAATTGCTGATACTGCAATCCCATTCCCAGGCCCTGCTTCGAAAGAGCTACCGCAAGCCTTAGCTTAGCGTATAGGACAATTACTGTTCAGTGGGACATTTCCTCTCACCTGTCCCAGTACCTTGGGAAGAGACAGAAATGACACATTCGAAAGCTTTCCCCAAGAGACAAACTACTAGACTTAGTGACCGTGAAAGCACAGGTTGGGGTATCACGAACGGGGGCACCCGCTGTCTTTGCCTTTGGCTGTCATGGATGTGGTCATCTGTGCACAGGCAGGGGACACAGGCATGTGGGCTGCAGTGCTGTGGCGATCTGTCCAGTGACAATATGAAGAGTCGGGATCCAAGCTGATGAGTGCTGGACAAGGGATCCCCCATCTGCATGGCAATCTGATGGGAAGGACACTGGAGAGGGAAGAGGCCGTCTGCTAACGCCTGGCTTGTCCGTTCTAGGTCTCTGATGATGAGTACACCAAGCTTCTCCATGATGGGATCCAACCTGTGGCTGCCATTGACTCCAACTTTGCCAACTTCACCTACACGCCTCGCTCTCTGCCTGAGGACGACACTTCTATGGTGAGCTGGCCCTTCTTGGGGTGAGAAGGGTGGAGTGTGGGAAGTGTAGATGTCAGCTAGGTGTGCGTAAGAACTTCCGGGTGAGGCAGAAGCACCAAGGAGGGCTGTGGAGGCTCCTTCAGAGACAGGCTGGGCACGCCGCTTGCTGTCATGGGCCACGGGCTGCTTAGGGAACATCAGTGGTGGTCCAAAGCTACCCTAGGTGTGTGGCCGTGAGGCTTGAAACCCTGTCTCTGTTCTAAGACTGTATGTGGGCTTGTTTCCAAGAAGTCTTAGCTCTCAAATTCCTCAAATTTTGGATAGTTCACAGCTTGACGCATGTCTGTTCATCTATTTAATTGTCCTTTAGTTCTAGGTTGAGAGGTTTTTTTTTTTTTTTTTTTTTTAATTTATTTTTTTTGAGATAGGGTTTCTCTGTGTAGATTTCTCACTCTGTAGACCAGGCTGGCCTCGAACTCACAGAGATCCTCCTGGCTCTGCCTCACGAGTGCTAGGATTAAAGGCGTGCGACACCACCGCCCAGCAAGTTTTAAGACTAATTTTTTAGTGTGAGGATTCAAGAGAGGTAGAGACAGAAGCCACATCTTAATAGTGGCTGTCCCTCTGACACCCCCTCTCGTTGCTTTACAGGCCATCCTGAGCATGCTGCAAGACATGAACTTCATCAATAACTACAAAATTGACTGCCCAACTCTGGCCAGGTGTGTGCCCCAGCACTGCCCTTGGGGCAGAGCCTCAGTTTCCATCTCCAATTGTTCCTATCTCATGTCCATTGCCCCCAGCATTCTTGGGAGGGGTCTTTCTAAAGATGGGGGAGGACTGGATTTGTGGGAGCAGGGAGGGATCTGTGAATGAGAAGCCGTACTCAGACACCAGGTCATGAATAAAGAAAGACAAGAAAATGTAACAGGCAGAGTCTGGAGGGCTTCCCGGAGGAGGCGAGGCTGAGGCCCCTCTGCTGTCTCGGCTCCCCCAGGTTCTGTCTGATGGTGAAGAAAGGCTACCGGGACCCACCCTACCACAACTGGATGCACGCCTTTTCTGTCTCTCACTTTTGCTACCTACTCTATAAGAACCTGGAGCTTTCCAGCTACCTCGAGTAAGTGGCTGTCCTTTCCACAAGCCCCAGGTGTGTGGCAGGTTCTGTCTTCTCCGCTCAGGGGGGAATGCCAGACAGCCCCCACCTTCCACAAGGGGGCTGCTCGGTCACAGAGAATGATGGACCTGATTCCCCCAAGGCTGCCTCACTCCCCAAGGAGAGCTACTTTCCAGAACCTCCTGACCGCTGGGTGGTCCCTGGGCATCTCATCCATCTGTCTCTTCTCTGAGGCACCCAGGGCGGAAGCTCTGGGTGACATTTCTCTTTACTACCTCCCACCTAGGGACATCGAGATCTTTGCCTTGTTTATTTCCTGCATGTGTCACGACCTGGACCACAGAGGCACAAACAACTCCTTCCAGGTGGCCTCGGTGAGAGCCTGCTCTCTCCTCACAATGGGGGCCCCCTGCCTTGCCCTTCTCAGCCCCAGGAGCAATGGCCAGGAGACCCGCAGCTGGGATGGGAGGAGGGAGCAATAACCTCCGTGGGAGGTGCCCACTCTGACCCAGATGGGAGGGGTAACCAGAGCTTTGCTGGACTTTTCCAGAAATCTGTGCTGGCTGCGCTCTACAGCTCCGAGGGCTCTGTCATGGAGGTAAATTGCCATCCTGCCCAGCCCCTGTCCTGAACCCCCAAAGGCCAGCGACTTTCAAGTTAGACAGTTCTCAAGCCATGCTCTCCAGCTAGGCTGCAGGAGTTGTGCCTCATTTTCCTGAAATGAGCACAGGTGGGGGTGTGACTCGGGCCATGACTCAGGCCACCGTGCCAGCCTGAGCCCGGTTTGCAAAGCCAGCGGGAACCCAGCAACCCCGCCCCTCAAACCTACCCTTCCCTTCAGGCCTGGGTCAGCTCTTAATCCCCTCAGTTTAGAGTCCCCAGGGCTGGTCTGCTCTCCAGCGGCCTCTTGGGTCAGGAACAAGATCCG
This sequence comes from Peromyscus leucopus, assembly GCF_004664715.2. Classification (NCBI taxonomy): domain Eukaryota; kingdom Metazoa; phylum Chordata; class Mammalia; order Rodentia; family Cricetidae; genus Peromyscus; species Peromyscus leucopus. The sequence goes on along the minus strand of NC_051063.1, from coordinate 103,267,939 downwards.
AGACATCAGAACTTCTCTTGTGCAGGTCTTGATTCAGGGTGGGAACCACATTTCCAAGGTCACCTTGCCCCAGGCTGTTTCCCGTTGCATCCCCTCCAGAGGCTGCCCCTGTTTGCACCCATAGAGATATATGGCCTGCTCACTGTCTCCCAGGAGGCCCTGCGGCAACCCTGGTTCTGCCCTCTGTCCCCTGGGATGAGCCTGCTCCTCCTCCGAATGACAGCCCTTCACTATCAGGAGACGGGGCCTTGCCCTCTTCTCCCTCACTGCCTTCCCTTGTCAGCAAACAAATATTTTCTGCATGAATTAGTGTCCAGGACATCAGGGGATCATTTCAGAATTTTCTTCCAGCCTTTGAGGCCCCCTGAGCATACCTTATCAGGCCCCTTCATGGGACAGCTCTGTGTCAGGAAGCTGGCCAGGGACTTGCGGGGGCCACAGAGGGTTCCCATAGAGTACTCACAAAGGGAATGTGGACCCTAACTCTCCTTTCTGCCTGCTCTGCTGAGCTTGGGGTCCTGTCTCTGCTGGGCTTCCCTGCCTCTCTGGGAGCCTCTGGTCATGGAGACACTTTGATCCAGTGGGACCCGTCTCTTCTCTCCCCACAGAGGCATCATTTTGCCCAGGCCATTGCCATCCTCAACACCCACGGCTGCAACATCTTTGACCACTTCTCCCGGAAGGTGATGGGGCTGTGTGGGGGTCTGTGTGGTGGGAGCTGGGGACTGGCTAGACAGAGGAGCAGACCCGCCTTGGAGTGGTGCAGCAGGGACCGTGATGTCCTTCCCTGACCCTCTCCAGGACTATCAGCGCATGCTGGACCTGATGAGGGACATCATCTTGGCCACAGACCTGGCACACCACCTCCGCATCTTCAAGGACCTGCAGAAGATGGCCGAAGGTGCCACACCTCGCTGTTGGGGAGGGATGGGTGGTTTAGCATGGAGATCTGCTCACCTGAACATCTGCCGTGGTTCTGTCCTGTCCTTAGCCCATTCCTGGTTATGGTGTCCCTCCAGGCAGACCCAATGCTGCCTCCCAGCTTCCGTGAGGTGTGCTTTGCTCCCCATGGAACACTCTAGATCCACTTTGGGACAGGCTGTGGGGCCCTTGCTCTCAGAAGGGACAGGAGTGTGGACCCTTCGCCTTGACTCCATTGTCTCTCAACAGTGGGTTACGACCGAACCAACAAACAGCACCACAGGCTTCTTCTCTGCCTCCTCATGACTTCCTGTGACCTCTCTGACCAGACAAAGGGCTGGAAGACCACTAGAAAAATTGCGGTAAGCATGGGCCCTCCCACCCGAGGAAACACAAGCTATATCCTCTGCCCAGGCCCGTGTGCCCCTACAGCATCCTGAACACCTTTCTGTGCTGATTTCTGCCTGGTTGTATTTTGGGGATTCAGAAGTCCAGACCACCTCAGGACCACAGATGAAGTGACTCCGAGATGGGCACCAGCTTACCCATAGTCACACAATAAATTAGTGGCCAGTGTGAAGTGGGCAGAGTCCAGGCTCTGTAGTGTACCACCTACTGTCAAGCTAGTGAGGGTAGGCCCTGGGTGGGACTGAGACACTGGGCCTCAGTTTGCCACCCTGGGAATGGGCTTAGGTGGACAGATCCCACTTGCAGGAGATGATGAGAGTATTGCCTTCCAGGAGCTGATCTACAAAGAGTTCTTCTCCCAAGGAGACTTGGTATGTGTCAGGTGACCTCAGGATGCCCAGGGTGGTGGTGTGCGGGGTGGGTGGGGTGTTCCTGGCACGAGGCTGGGAGGGTTTGGGTTAGCTGGCCCTACCTGGTACCTGACGGAGGAGCAGGAGGGGCAGACCTGATGATCTGGTGCCTGCAGGAGAAGGCCATGGGCAACAGACCGATGGAAATGATGGACCGGGAGAAGGCCTACATCCCTGAGCTGCAGATCAGCTTCATGGAGCACATCGCCATGCCCATCTACAAGTGAGCTTGCGGGCACAGCTGGGACCCTGTGTAGAGAGGGCAGGGCAGTGTATCCACCTCAGTGCTAGCAAGAGACCCTGTCGCTTCCCCCTCAGACCCCCATGGTCTTCATGCTGTCCCAACCCCCAGGCTTCACAGCCTTACTGGAAATGCCCTCTGTGGTGTGGTCCTCAACTGTCTTGCTGTCTGCTCTGTTTTCTGACCTCTAACCCCACCCCCCGCACCCCCAGGCTGTTACAAGACCTGTTCCCCAAGGCGGCAGAGCTGTATGAACGTGTGGCCTCCAACCGTGAGCACTGGACCAAGGTGTCCCACAAGTTCACCATCCGAGGCCTCCCGAGTAACAACTCGCTGGATTTCCTGGACGAGGAATATGAGGTGCCCGATTTGGATGGCCCCAGGGCTCCTGTCAACGGCTGCTGCAGCCTTGAGGCTGAGTGATCCCCTCTGGGGCCCTCCCTGCCCAGCCCTCCTGCCACAGCTCTCTACCAGTCTGTCTGATGCATTGGGAACCAGAGCCATGGGTCCTGGGTCCTAGGCCAGGATGTCCCCTGTGACCCAGCACATGCTACCCTTCCTGGGCCGGGCCTCAGCTTTCTCATCTGTAGAAGGGAAGCAAGATCCCTAGTCTCACACAGACTTGCCCATTTGTTCTTCAAGAGCTCAGTGGTGACCAGTGGCAGTGGGTTCCATTCTGCACCTCTCTGACCATACCCGTGCCCAGTCTTGCCCAAGCCGCTCCATCCCTGAGCACTGTCACGGTTTCTTCTGTTACCCTGTCATAGCTCTGCTAGGTCAATAGTCTTGTTTTCCTGGAGGAATCCCCGTTCCCCGGGGACTCCGAGATCCTCACGGAAGAGACTGCTGAGTGAGCAGAGGGTATATGAAACAGTCACCAGCTAGAAATAGCCATAGGATGAGGGTGTCCTGAGGACACGTCTGTGCTTCTGGTAGGATTGGGACCCTTGGAGCGAGCTGACAGCCGGGTAACTGGGGACAGAAATGATGGGCAGGAAGGATCCTCAAGCTGGGAGACAGCCCCTGACGCGCCCTTCAGGTGGTGTGGCCTGAAGCAAGTTCCTTTCCCTAGCTAGGCAAGACAGGATCAGTTCGACAGCCTATTCTCTGTTTAGATCGACGTCTCCATAGTTCTGTGGAGTCCGCGAGTGGCTGTGGCATGTTCTGCCACCCCAAGGCACAGAGGGCCTCACCTTTCTTTTCCTATGAGTGTATCTCCCTTGGCCTGAGCCCCTCTCGTTCCTGCCATCCGGGAGGGGCCTGGCCTCACCCCGCAGGGCTTCTCTCCTCTCTAAGGCCATATCCACACGTGCCCCAGGGGCTCAGGAGACTCCCCCTAGGGCTGGGCCTCTTGGGTGAGTGGCCACTGGCTTCTCTTCTGTTTTGTTCCGTGTGTGTTGTGGGTGGGGGAGGGGCCACCTGCCTTACCTACTCTGAGTTGCCTTTAGAGAGATGCGTTTTTCTAGGACTCTGTGCACCTGTTGTATGTGGTCCCGTGGGCTGAGTGCTTTGTACATGAGAATAAATCTATTTCTTTCTACCAACCCTCCCCCAGGAGGCTGTCTGTGGACTCTGAACATCAGGTGGAGGGGAAAGAGCTGGCAGAGGCCAGCACCCTAGAAACTCCGACTACTGAAACCTCTACCCCTAGTTCCTAGTCGCTCTTCTGGGGCCAGGATGTGTCACAGACCCGTCGAGATAATTCCTGGACCACATATGAGGGCTAGGGGTGGTTGGCACACCGGAGGCTCAGGTATGAAACAGCGAGGGAGTTCATCAGTCGGTAGATTGGGGACTGGAGAGGAGGACCTCAGAGTCGGAAGCAACCAGGGAAGCTACTTGGAGGAGGTGACCTGTGGCTCCTTCTACACCTCTGCATGCTGGCCTGCCCTGGTCATAAGGGCCATACAGCCAGCGCCCAGACCTCAGAGCCTCTCTCTACCTGCAGGATTATCCTGGTAACCATCAGTCCCACGTCCCAGTTTCTCCTAGTTTTGTGGAAGGGATCTGAGTGTGAGTCTCCATGCTGGATTTGACCCTGGTTTGTGTCCGTGGCATTTGTCCCTGCTTGCCCAGCTGTGCGGGCATTTGCTGCTGCGCAAACAGCAGTGAGCTCTGCTGGGAACTGTGGAGTGGATCCTCTCCTCAATTTGCCTAGTCCCTCCCATCCACCTCCTGCTCACCACATCCTGACCAATCAACGATGATCTGTGAGGAGCCTGGACATTATTCTCCTTTCATAAGGGTGGATGGGCCTGAAGGGGACCCATAGGGCCATCCTGCGACCATAGCGACGTCCTGGGATGCCAGCCTCACCTTTGGGAACACAGAGCCCATCTGCTGCCTCTGCTCACAGCCTGCGGGTTTGGAGTTAGTGGTCTAGACTGAGTGGTCTCAGGATGTCCAGGCTGGTGCCTGGCCTCCAGATGTAGAGTTCAAGCGACCTCTGCCCAGTCCTGTGTTGAGCTTCCCTAGGCTCTCTCTTCTCGGAGCCATGGGCTCCTAGGCTAGGCTGGGGGCCAGTGTCTGGCCCAAGATCAGAAGGAGATGGCTGGCTTACGGTGCCGGGCTGACACTAAGGTTGGTGCAGGTAGACGCAACTGTTCTACACACAACCCTCAGTGCTGAACACACACCAGCACCCCTCCCTAAGCCTTTGGACAAAGGGGAGAAAACCTGAGTGCAAACCCAAGGGCTTCACTGCTCCCCTCCACCTGCATCTGGTGTCTGTCCGTTCCCAGCCTCTGCCTCCCTGCAGGCCCAGGCTGTGATATCCCTCCTCACCATCGATTAGGTGACTAACCTGCAAATCGTTTTCCATGCATGCCGTGTTAACCTGCTCTTTGTGGTCCCAAGGGTCTCACAGTTAGGTGAAGGAGACAGATCCATCTCAGCCCCAAGTGCCTGTGTTCAAGGCCCTGGTGTGGCAGCTGGGAGCCCGAGCTTGAGAACCACAGCTGAGCTGAAGGATGAAGAGGTGCTGTTTTCCTGCAGGCAGAAGGGGAAAGCCCTGTGGTTGAAGAAACTGTCCCTGTGAAGGCACAGATGAAGGGCGGTGACTTGGGGATTAGTCCAGAGACAAAAGAGATAAGGCTAACCCAGGAAGGGCCCAGATGCCAAGCGGTGGTGCTTGCCTCTCTGGGTGAAGCGTGGCCCTTGCTGGATGAGGAGTGGGCCTGAGAGATGCTGATTCCTCAGGACTTGGTGAACAGGGGACTGTGGTTGGAGAGAGAGAGAGAGAGAGAGAGAGAGAGAGAGAGAGAGAGAGAGAGAGAGAATGGAAAATGCATTGGGAGCTGGGATCCCTGTGTCCCACGATAGTGTAGATGTCTGCTCATCCCCACCGTACCCCTAGTGTATGTTCAGGCATGACTGAACTTCCTGGGATGTCAGGGATGAAGACCAGGGCCAGGGACCAGGCTAGGTGGGGTAAGGGCCATCTGCTTAGAGCCTGCAGACAGCCCTGATAAAGCCACAGGACACACAGTCAGCCCCGTCGGGCTCTTGTAATGACCCTGCCCTCAATGGTCCCAGTTGGCGTTTTATTTGAATACCACTAGATTCTGGGGCGTAGGTGCCACTGCCCATTATGTAGCTGAGCGGTCCGAGGTTGGGAGAGATACTTTGCCAAGGCTGTGCTGTGAGGCAGCCCAGCTTGTCTGGCTCCTCCTCTCCGAGGCCTCTTCTACAGGAGAGAAGGCTGTCCTGGAGGACAGGAGCTCCACCTGTGGTCCGGGCAGTCTGGGCAGTACTGCCCTGGGGCATATGGGTGCCCAGCAAGTGGGCTGGGCCCCAAAGAAGGAGCTGGGATAGGAGGAGTGTGTGCACATGCATCCTGTGTTTATAACAGGGGTTCTCAACCTTTCAAATGATGCGACCCTTTAATACGGTTCCTCGTGTTGTGGTGGCCCCCGACCTTAAAGTCATTTTCTTTACTACTTTATAACTGTAATTTTGCTATTATTATGAATAGTAATATAAATATCTGCATTTTCGGATGGTCTCAGGCGACCCCTGCAAAAAGTCGTTTGACCCCCTCCAATGGGGGTCCCGACCCACAGGTTGAGAATTGCTGGTTTACAGGGTTGCAAGGGGTAAGGTGGCATGTAGTGCTGCTATGGCCACCAGGTGGCACCCCCACTGCAACCCTCTTCCCCAGAGGTCAGGGATTGACTGGTGTGTCCTGCAGGTGTGTTCCAGGGCTAATGTCTCTCCTGTTCACCTCTAGAAGCCCCACAGGGGCTTCACACTCAGTCACACCACAGCATCCCCACAGCAACACACACACACACACACACACACACACACACACACACACACAGCCTCATCGGTCCATTCTGTTCCTACACGCTCATCACCACACGCAGGCCCGACACAGCCGCACTCTAAACACAGCAGCCCCGAAGGCTGTTCTCTGAACAAGAAGGAGGTCCGTGAGCTCTGCTGAGTGCTATGCCGGATCTCTGGGGGGAGGCGTCTGCCTGCTGGGGGGGGGTGTCTCTCTCCGGGGCCCTTGAGGAGGGCAGGACAAGCTTTGTGGTCAGGTGTGGGGAGAGCTGATACCCCTCCCCCTCAAGAGAGGACCGGAGTCAGCAGGGAAGAGCAGCATGCCCTCCCCCATGCATCTGAGGTGGGATAGGCAGGGGAGCCTGGGCTCGAAGGGGGCTTGCGGTTAGGTGGGGGGACAGGCAGATAGGGGAAGGGGCTGCAGACAGGCCGGAAGGGCAGGCTGGGAGGTGGAGAGTTAGGCGGGCTTGTTCAAAGCCTCAGCCCCTCATCCCTGCTGACCAGCTCAGCACTGGGTCTCTTTAAGAAGGGGACTGGGGAGAGTGTGGGGTCCTGGGTGGGTGAGCTAAGGAGGTAGTCAGACAGGGTGAAGGTGACTGGGAGAGGGTGAGAAGAGGCTGTGTGTGTGTGTGTGTGTGTGTGTGTGTGTGTGTGTGTGTGATTCCAGGGATGTGAAGGTGTGAGAGGAGCTGGGTCCCCAGGGAGATAAAGGCAGCCACTGCCCCAGAGGCCAGGCTCTGGGCAGCAAGTGGGGGACAGGGTTAGGAAGATGAGGAGGCAGCATGGGTGTGGGGCAGATGAGGGGATATTAATGGGAGGCCTTGCCTAACAGAAGTTCACACCTGTGGGTTCCCTCCTGAAGCACAAAGCTGTCACCACACAGAGGCGCCTGGGCTCCCTGTCTTCACAAGCCTTCCAGAGCTGTCCCTCCGCTCAGGGCAGCACAGGCATTGGATTCCTCACTGGTGACAGTTCCCTTGTCCAGCATCAGAAAGGAGGAGCCTTGCCCGAGTATCAGGATGGGCAGGAGCTGGGAGGGAGGCTGTCCCGAGTCACATAGGGAGCTGCGTGTGAGTGCAACCTCAGTGCACACAGCCCAGCCAGGCTGTTCTGGTGGGAGAGACACACCAGGATGAGTCCCTGTAGAAAGCAGAGGGCATCATCATGGCTGGAGATTGGTGGGTCAGGCGTGATAACTGACGGAGTGATGGCTTCCTGCCAACACGGCTGCCCTTCTCCATCTGCAAGTCATTTACGAAGAAGCTTTGGAAACAAGTAGGAAGTGTGGGATCCTGGGAGCAGAGGACAGTAGCCCCAGGGTACACTGGGCATGGGGAGAGAACAAAGTGAAAAGTCAGGTTGGAGGAAAGCACTCGCAGCCTCCAGGCTGCCTTGCACAATCACTGCCTGCCCTGACAGCTGCACACATCTGGGGAGAGGCCTCCTCATGGTGCTGCGGCTCAGAGGACTCCAGTCAGGAGCCACAGCGTCCTACCATGGCTGTGGGGTGTGGGAGCTCACCTCCACCACTTGCTTAAAGCCAAGACCCCAGCACACACAGGGTCTACCTGTAGCTCATCCTCTGGGGCTCTCCACCCCCAAGGGTGTCCCCAAGGCAACTGGCTCACAGGTCAAAAGAATACACTGGTTGGTTAGAAGAAAGATGGAAAAGCAGACAGCACAGAGCAGTCTGAGGCAGACTTGCTGGAACAGATGGGCCCGCTCTAAAATAAATGCCTTGAATTTACTTAAGGAGATATGGGCGGATAATAGCAGCATGAAGTTAGAGCAAGAAATCTTTATAAAAGAACCAAGTAGAAGTATCAGGCATGAAGAAAAAAATGCTTGGAGTAAAGAAGGCGGTAAGTGATGGCCATGGTGGATGCTGCTGGAGAGAACTGAGAAATTTGACATCAGCTAGAGCAGCTCTCAACAAAGGCAGAGAATGGGAAGGGGACCAGGAGCTAGTGTGACAGTGAACGTAAGAGCTGTAGAAAAAGATGGAGGCTCCCGCATCCAGATAACAAGTTCAGAGGAGGGAGGGGAAATGTCTGCAGAAAGTCGGTGGTGGAGCCAGGATTGTGACTCATGCCTGAAATCCCAGAACTTGGGCCCAGGCAGGAGGATTATGAGTTCAAGGCAAACCTAGGATGCAAAATAAGTTCCAGGTCAATTGGGATGGCATAGCGAGAGCGTGTCTAAAAGAAAATATGAATAAAAAAGAGTTGATGTCAATGTGCTTTATTAAACAAAACAGAAGACATAAGACTAAAGGAGTCAGAGCATATCCATCAGGGGAGATGGAGGGGGAAGCCGGACAACCAGATACATTAGTTCAGGAACTTAAGATCACCAATACAAAGAAATTCCACAAGCAAGACTGAAGCAGGTTATCAGAATTCTCAACATTATTCACTGCTGGTTGAAATGCAAGATGGCACAGGCAAAGAGCCGCAGCACACATCTTTAACGCTCACTAGGGAACACAGCGTCTTCCTGCACACACAGAATATTTGAGAAAGAGACCATCTAGGGAACCACACAGAGGCCTACAATGATCCACAAGCTACAATGTTGTCTGACCACAAAATCATAAATGTAAACATTAATAGGTACTGATAATAAAAAAAAAGAATAAATCTCTGTAGATTTGGGAGCTAAATGTCATGTTATTCAGTTTCTTGTCAGTTCACAAAATATAAAGAATCTTACCTTTTTATTTTTTATACTACAAGGTACTTAGAATTAGATTGTAAAAACCTTTCACCATATTGTAAAATGGCCAAAGCAGTACACAGTGAAATTTACATCTTTAAGGTTATTTATTAAGAAAGAAAATAATTCAAAAAATGAGTGAAATAAGTCATTTACCTTCAGAGGACCCCAAAGAAGGGAAATACTGGGCAGAAAACACAACAGTAACAGAGAAGATTGTCAAAGACAACAGCTTGGCTCTTTGAAAAGATTAGTAAGACTGATCTCTGGTAAGAATGATTATTCAAAAGGGGACTGGAGAGATGGCTCACTAGTTGCTCCTCCAGAGGACCCAAGTTTGGTTCTCAGTATCCATGCCCTGGCTCATAACTCAAGTTGCAAGCTCCAGTTCCAGAGGGATATGACACCCTCTCTGGCCTCCACTGGTACTGCATGCATGTGGTGCATACACACACGCAGGCAAAATACCTATACATATAAAATAAAAATAATTAAATCTTAGAAGATGAAAATATGTGAAGTAGATGACAAACCCAGAAAATATTACATATGCCAAAGAACAAAAATCACAGTAAAAGATGGTAATAAACAATAATAATTTTAGAACCTGGATGAGAGAACTCTTGTTATATTTTTGATTTCATGAGGTACCATTTGTTTATTGTTGGCCTTATTTCTTGGAGGACTGAAATATTATTCAGAAAGTTTGCTCTTATGTCAATATCGTGTTTCACATTTTTTTTTTTTTTGTTGTTTTTTTTTTCTTTTTTCTTTTTGGCAGGGCTGTACTATATATCCCTGGCTAGTCTCAGTACACCATGTAGACCAGGCTGGCCTTAAAGTCATAGAGATCTGCCTACCTCTTCCTCCTGAATGCTGGGACTAGAGATGTGTGCTGTCACAGAGCTTCATGTTTTCAGTTGAGTTCTTTGGTCCATTTGGCATTGGCTTCTAAGCAAGGCGAGCAATGGGGACCTAACTATGTTTATTGGTTTGCATGTGTTGAACTATCCATTCCCTTCTGGAATAAAGACACCTTGATTGTGGTTTAAAACAAAACCTAGATGGGGAAAATTCATTTCTAGAAGAATATAAAACTCATAGAACATGCAATTCAAATTGATAAATATGTATTAAAGGGATGAAATTATAATTTGTGATGTCCTCTCAAGAAACCCTCTGAGGGAGGGGCTCATGGGACTCCACCTCTCCATGAGGAGCTTTTGGCAATTGATGGTTGCCAGGGGAGGCGGTCATTTTCTTTAGTGCTGTGGCCATTAGTAGGATGAACACGCTCTGGTAAACAGCCTCCTGCACATGCTGACACACATAACTCTAATTAAACTCATGAGTCTCTTTCTGTGTTTCTGTCTGTCTGTCTGTCTGTCTGTCTGTCTGTCTCTCTCCCTCACATACACAGAGAGAGAGTATGAAATAGGAAGAGGAGTGTCTGGAAAGATGGAGGAGTTGCAGAAGTGGGAGGGGAGGAGAAGGCTGAAAACGACCACAACACATTGTACATTGTGAAACTGGCAAAGCGACAACCACCAAACACTCCTACCCAGTTAGCTATCCAGTTAGTTATAGATGTTTAAAAGAAGGACTAGTTTCTAGTTCATAAAAACCATTCCCCCAAAAAGGCACAGGAAACTGTCCTGGTTTTTTGATTTTCAAATGAGATCGTCCTAACTCAAGAGATGATAACAGATATAAAACAGAAAGAAAAACGGAGTATGAACAGTGTCACCTCAGTGCTGCCTATGAACTGGCAAACTTCTATGGAAATGTAGAAGTTTGCAACGGAATATTTTAAAATGCACTATAATCAGAGGGAAGCATTTTCCCTAAGGGATGAAAGGATGTTTTCACCCCAGAAAACCCAGAAATGTAATTCCCCATATCAATAGGACTTATTGAGAAAACTCATGATTACTTCAGTGGGTACAGAAAACAGTGTTTGATATAGAGGATGCCTATTTGTGATTGAAATGACTTCAACGAAGTAGGACTAGATTGGAAATTGACTTGGAAAAGATAATATTTCAAAAATCTTCAGCAAACATTTGAGTCATTTTCTGTGCCAGTGCATTCTCGTTATAAGCACCAGAGGAAGTAAGCCAGGGAGCAGTATCCCTCCACGGCTTCTGCTTCCAGCTCCTGTCTTGAGTGCCTGCCTTGGCTCCTCTCTTAGTTCCTTTTCTGTTGCTGTGCTAAGAGGCCATGGTCAAGGCAGCTTAGAGAAGAAAGTGTTTGATGGAGGTTACAGTTTCAGAGAATGACTCCATGACCATCGTGTCAGGAAGTGCAGGAGCAGGCATGGGGCTAGAACACTATCTGAGAGCTTACATCTGGTCCATAAGTGGGGAGAGAGAGAGAGAGGGAGAGGGAGAGAGAGAGAGAGAGAGAGAGAGAGAGAGAGAGAGAGAGAGAGAGAGAGAGAGAGAGAGAGGAGAGAGAGAGAGAACACTATAACTGGCAATGCTGTGGAATTCTGAAACCCCAAAGTCCATCCTCAGTCACACACCTCCTCCAACAAGGGCACAACTCCTAATTCTCCCCAGACAGTCCCACCAACCAGTAGCTAAGCATTCAAACATCTGAGCCTGTGGGGGCCATTTTCACCCAAGCCACAGTTTCTCGAGATAATGGATTGTGACCCACAAGCCAAATAAACCCGTTCTTCCTCCAGGTTGATTTTGGTCACGGTGTTTAATCACATAATAGAAATGCAAAATAGAACAATCAGCAATACTGTTTAACTCTGAAAGCCTGGTCAATGCCATAACCAAAGGAAAGGATATAAGACGGGTACCTCTGGAGCATGGGGCAAACGTACTTTTCACAGATAACATTATTACTTAACTCAAAAGCAAACAGGTCAATAGAAGAGTATTAGAACTGAAAGAGCTCATCGATGTTTCTGGAAATGCAGACATTGATAACACCTACACAGCAACATTAGTGTGAGAGCTCAGCATGGTGGTGCACACTTGTAGTCTCAGCACTTGGGAAACTGAGGCAGGAGGATCATGAGTTCAAAGCCAACCTGGACAGCAATAGTAAGATCCAATTCAAAGTGTTCTCTCTCTCTCTCTCTCTCTCTCTCTCTCTCTCTCTCTCTCTCTCCACACACACACACACACACACACACCCCACACACACACCACCTGGAGATACTAAGGAAGAAGACTAGGATGGATATATGTCTGGGCTGAAGATGAAGCTCAGCCATAGAGTACTTGTCTATCATGTGTGAGGACCTGGGTTTTATGCCTTGCACTATAAAAGAAATAGCCAATATGGCTAGCAGGGTCGTAGGCCCTAGAGGGGAAGCTGCTGCTGTTGTTTTGCTAGATGGGCATGATGTGCCCATCAAATTGTCTCCTAGATAACTGTTTATGCCCATAGACGAGTGCTGCTCTCAGCTTCGGTCAACAAAGCTTGGTTTAGCAGTGGGCAGCCGTAACTGCAGACGCTCATAACCGGCGAGAGCAATGAGAATAAATGATGGCTGAATGCTCAGCAGTAAGCGGGACATCTATATCATCTCTGACGCTCAAGGAACATCACAGGAGAGGGAGCAGACAGTGTATTCGAGCCAGAGGAAGGGAGGGGACAGCGGGAAGGCTGACTTCTGGCATGACATGTCCATTGCACGCTTGAATTTGTAGCAGCTGTTTCTACCTGTACGAGATTTCCACAAGATTGAACTCACTAACATTCTGTCACAGAGGCAGGAGCTCTCAAAGCCTTACCCCGCCCTGAGGATTTAGAAGTTCCTGGTTGCCTGACGAGGGAGAGCATTTTCCAGATGGGGTAGCCACTGATAAGGTGCCCATGCACCTGTCAACAGAGCCTCTTCATGCCCCTCTGTGAAATCTTAATGAAACTCACTGGTCACTTAAAAATAAAGAGGTAGTAGAAAGTGGCACTAGCTGGGATGAGAAAGAGTCAGCCAGAGTGGCAGGGGGGCAAGAGAGAGCAATGGGTGGTGAATATGACTAATGTACATCACATACATGTATAAAAATGTCACAAGGCAATCCATTATGTATGCTTAATGTATATCCATAAAATGATGAAAAATAAAAAGCAAAGTCCATAAACATAAAAATAGGCTTTAAAGGTTAAAGTAAAGAGGGATTAATTGTAAGTGGTATCGGTGCAAGAAAAACCACTGGGCCAATAGAATAGAAATAGGGGGCTCAGAGGACAGCATCTGGCAATTAGGAGCTCCATAATGCTACCCACCAAAATTGGAGCCAACATCTAGGGGAAAGGATGATTGTTGGGGAAACTCACTTGTGATACAGAGAAGGAGAACCCTGGACAGGAGGGTGCTGACTGAGTTAGACTGAGTGTGAAAAATTCAATGTAACAAGAGGAGGGTAGCCAGGCTTGGTGGTACATGTCTGTAATCCCAGCACCCGGGAAAAGGAAGCAGGAAGATTAGACATTCAGGGCCAACCTTTGCTATATAGTGAGATCCTGTCTAGCCTGGAGTGTGTGAAAAGGAGCAAAATAAAAATAAACAAGAAGAAAATTTGGAATAGTTTTGTGTGCGTGGGGACAAGTCATAAGCAAAAGCATTGGTAAATTCAATTACACGGGAACTGTGGACTTCTGGTTGATGACATATATCCCAGACGAAGTTAATAGAGAGCTGATGGAATGGGAGACATTGTTTTTAATGTGTAAGACTGACAAGATGCTAATATCTGGGATACACAAGAAATTCTTGCAAGAAAACAGCAACCTCGATAGAAAAAAATAAAAAGCAGAAATCACCAGAACGAGATATTTATGGAAAAAAGTAACTCAAAGTATTTGGAAAATCTGCTCAAGCTCCTTGGTTACCAGAGAAACGGAAAGGGCAGAAACAAGCCATTTTGTACCTGGTAGACTGGCAGAAACCAGACAGCCAGATGATGATGTCACCTGCAGGTGGGAAGTGGGAGGGTGGAACTTCGAAACTGTCCACAGGAGTGTGGGCTGATGTTTTTCTAGACACCACCCTGGCAGCTGTTTTTTAGATGGGGCACATGTGTGTGCATGTCCCGTGACCTCCGGGGCCACTTCTGGGGTGTATGTAATCCTGAGCTGTTGGAACAAGGATGTCGGTGTTGACTGAGTGTGTAGTGCTCTGACGGGAAGGCAGGTGTACAGTCATCATTGAACGCTGTTTGGCTGGTATATAGATGTACACACAGCACCATGAATCCTAAAAACATTCGTTAGTTAAAAGAGAGATTAAAATCTATCATATGGATCAATTTACATTAATTTAAATCCAAGCACTCACATTTGAAGAATTCATCTCATAATAATTCTCACGAACAAAAAGCTAGACATTAGGCCCATGACTGCTCTTGAAGGAGAGAGGAGAATGGTAAGGAAGAATGTGGATAAAGCAAATGCCTAAAATAAGAGCAGGCTCTGGGGGTGACAAAACAGCTGGCCAGGTAAAGACACTTGCTGCCAAGGCTTGGGACCTGAGTTGGGTTCCCAGGTCCCACTGGGTGGAAAGAGAGAGCCGACTTTGAAAGCTGTCCTCTGCCCTCCATCTATGTGTTGCAGCACATGCAAGCCTCCTCCCCAAATAAATCAATGAATGTTTAAAAAAGAGAAGACCAGGGCTTTTTGATGATCAGTGATGTGTTGATGTTGTGAACTGAGGCATGTGATTAGCTCCACTGTCTGCACCTGAGGTTCAAAGGATCAAAAAATAGGCACACCAGCCAGCCCTCCCAGAGCCCCTTAATTGCCCTTGTCTGAGGACTGAGCTGTTTCGGAGAGCAAGCGTCCCTGATTCCTGGTCTGTAGAGAGCCTCCATACATGCTTACCACGTGAGGGAAGGAAGTGCATGGGTGGGCAGATGAATAACACTTGAAGGAGCAATCAGCAAAACTATTGCAGTAGTAAGTTCATGGGTGAATGAATCAGTGGGCCACTGAATGAATGAGCACCAGAAAGACTGAGTGAATGAATAAAGAGGTTAATGAGTGGATGACTTGGGTGAGTCCACATGAATGAATAGATGAATAAATTTGTGGATAGTGAATGGGAGATGTTGGCCCACTTGCCTAGTCCTTAGAGAGCAATCACCTGACAGGCTCAGTTGAAATGGTTGTGCTCTAAAGAGCCTCGAGGATGCTTGCTTGGTCCCTTGTGAGAAGTTGACAAGGACAGAACTTTTGGGAGAAATTAGTCTGTCTTGAAGAAGCTTGGACAGAAACTCCAAGGCAGGTTTGCAGAAAGAATAATACAGCACCCCAACCCTGCTGACTGATCTCTAGCCCAGATGGTTAGGGGTGCCCTGGTCCTGTTGGCTAGAGGTCCACATTCTCCCAAGCTCAAAATGAAGAATGTCCACCCCTGGGAATACTGACTGCCTAGGGTCCCTGCAGCAGTCCCTCATCCCTGCACAAGGGTCAGATAGAAATGCAGGACCTTGAGGGAGAAGGATCCCATATAAATAGCTCCTGAGAGGTCCACTTGCCCGGAAGTCTTAGATTCAGCTCAAGTGCTGGTGTCGGCTGAGTTGCTGGGACTGGAACCTGGGCTGGGTGGGTGATACAGTGTAGGAAGGGAAGGAGGAGACAGGGGAGAGGCAGGGTGAGTTTCTAGTGCGAGTGCTCAAGGCCTCCTGAGCCATCTTCCAGGACTCCTGCAGCCTACACAGACACCATCAAAAGTGTTTGGAGCCAGGGCCATAGCGGAAGACTCAGATTTGGGGTGGGAAGGAGGGAGGGGCTTTCACTGAGCAACCTGCATCCAAAGCGGCGCTGAGCACTTTCCTGCATTTGTCTCATTTATTATCAACAATTCCCTTATACGGGTGAGGAAGCAGATGTGCAGGTTGGTCACATGACTACCTAGGGCCTCCCCATCAGGGACTGATGGGGTCTGGATTCTCACTCCAAAGCTGTGCCCAGATCCCACCGGGTAACAGGTAGAGAGAGCACTCTCAGGCTGGGAGGACATTTTGATGGAGAGGTCCCTGTGATGGCTGCAGCCAGGCGGTGACAGGAAGAAGACAGAGCTCTACAGCCTCGCTCCGCCCTTCTTGGCATTGAGTGTAGGGAAAAGTTCTCTCTTTAATGGGAGGCTCTCCAAAGGATGTCCCTTTTGTCACAAGGGAAATGGAAGGCTAGAAGCTGAGCCAGCAGGAACCTTCCTCAGAACACCCACAGGGTCAGATGAGGAAACTGAGGCCCAGAAAGGGGCAGGACTTTGAAGTGCAAAGATCCAAAGGCAGAGTAGGTGGTGGCCCATGATTCTCCTTCCTGTTTCAGAGATGCCAGGCTTTGTCTCCCTTTTTGGGGAGCAGGGAGCGTTGAGACAGGCTTTCTCTGTGTAGCTCCTGGCTGTCCTGGAACTCACTCTGTAGACCAGACCAGACTAGCCTCGAACTCAGAGATCCTCCTGTCTCTGCCTCCCAAGTGCTGGGACTAAAGATGTCCGCAGCTGCCGCCACCACCACCTGGCCAGGCTTTGTCTCCTAAGCTGTCAATCTCAGGCCCCAACTTGGGGTTTCAAGAATGAAATGACATTTTCCAAACTGCCCTGTATCTTGGTTTTCCTATGTGACCTAGGTTCTCCCATGAAGGTGCCCCTTATTGATATCCTGGGCACCGAGGGCTGAAGTGGGTAGCTAGAATCATCGAGGAAGCAGCTATGATGAAATCTGAGCACACTCCTGGAGGAGTTTCTAATATCTGGCACCTCCCATCGGTGTCGTTACAAGCGACAGACAGAATGGTGATGTTATTTCCACTAGAGCTCCAGAGGTGAGGTGGGGCGTTCTGCCGGGCGTGCTGTCCCTGGCCCTGCTGCATTTGGATGTGCAGAAGCACTGAGCCTGCCTCCCTCCTCCTTCATCGTGTACGGTGTGCACAGCTAAAGTGCCGGCTGATGCTGCGCCCTGGAAGCACGGATCCCATTGGCTGCAATCAACTGTTCCCCCCATCCAATCTGAGCTGCTTGAGGGGGAGACTAAGATTGCTTCTTTCTCCATCCTTATCGCCCACACAGAACATCAGACAGCGTGCACTCAGCAAAGAAGTCACTGAGTGTTGAAATGAAACATAGTCACTATTATTAAAAATCCAATCTGAGCGATTGTATCTCCTGAGGAAGCAGGGCTAGCCCCACATATCTTTGGGGATATCTTGGTGGCGACCGTGGCCCTGTAAGAGTGACTTTATTCAGCACAAGATAATAGTCTGCTCGGCAAACTTGTGTCTGCATGATGAACAGTCAGCTGCCCCGCAGAAGAAATCATGTTCATGGTAGAATCAGGCCTGCGTGACCAGCTCTAGCGTCAGTCAAAACAAACTAGCTTCCAGGACAGCACACGCTCCAGGGTACCAAATAATTTTTACCAAAAGTAGGGCACATAGATGTGAGAAGGGAAGCTAACCAGATTAATATTATATTGCCATCAAATCTATTTGAAAATATCACCAATGGAAACTCCCCCCTAAACAAAAACTGCCCCTAAGCACCCATTTTCATCTCTTCAGGTGACCTGTGATATTTTGTCTCCCTCTGACTTCTACTAGTTCCAGAGAAAACAGACGCCCAGGCTGGCAAGATGGCTAAGTGGTTAAAGCTGCCTGCTGATTTGAGTTTGATCCCAGAACCCACACAATGGAAAGAGACTACTGACTCCTTCAAGCTGACCTCTGACCTCCGCATGCGTGCCATAGCACATTCACACACACACACACACACACACACACACACACACACACACACACACCCGCCGCTAAACAAATAAATGTAGAACGAACCAGGCTCCTGATTTAGTGTCCTTTCTTATCCTTTCCAAGTTTCCCACGACACTCTTTTAAGTTGCTAGACGAGTTTCCCATGGGTTCTTCTGGTGTCTGGGAAGCTCTTGAGCAGAATGCCGTGCTGGCTCCAGCATCTGGCGGACCTGGTTCAGATCCCGGCTTTGACATTTCCTTGCTCAGTTTGTGTCTTGATTTCCTCCTTTATAAATGGGGGGGGTAATAATAATCATCTGGGGCTGGGGCATGGCTCCATTGGAAAAGTGTTTGCTTTGTAAGCACAGGATGTGAGTTTGATTCCCATAACGGCTGTGGTGGTGCATGCTTTTAATCCTAACCAGTGGAGACAGGTGGATTCCCAGAGCTCCCTGGCCACTGAGCTGGCCTAGGATAATCCAATCTCTCTCTCTCTCTCTCTCTCTCTCTCTCTCTCTCTCTCTCTCTCTCTCTCTCTCTCTTCCCTTCCTCCAATAGAAAGTGGATGGTGCCTGAGGAACAACACCCAAGGTTGTCTTCTGATCTCCATATACATGCTCACATATGTGCACGCACACATACACACACGTGTGAAACTGCACACACATGCCCATTAAACACACAAAAGAGAGTAAACCTTTGCAGGCTAGTGTTGATTAGCTCAGGAGAGGCACTAGATGTTTCCTGTCACAGATGCAGCTGCTGGAGGCTGGAGGAAGCAAGGGAAGGTCCTCCTTTAGAGCCTCCAGGGAGAACAGGAAGCCCCTCACGTGACTTTAGCCTTTGATCTCCAGCTGATTCCATAAACTTCTGTTGCCTGGAGCCAGTCTGTGACGCTTGGCTCAACGGCCCTAGGGAAGTAATCCAGTGGGTGAAGCTAGTGAGAAAAGAGGTTTCGGGGTACAGCTGGACCACAGGGAGGAAGAAAGACAGGTGAGAACAATCATTTGCAGCTGTGGGGGGTTGTGGGACGGGAGTCTCGAAGAGGGATCCTCTAGATTAGGTTGGCCTGTGGGCATCCCTGTGAGGGGTTTTCTTGATTGGGTTAACTGAGAAGACCAACCCTAAATGTGGGTGGTGCCATTTCATGGACTGGGTCCTGGACCAGATGAAAAGTTGAGAGCGAGCTGAGAACTGGCATGCATGCATGAATCCATTGCTCTCCTGCTCTTGAGGATAGAAGCAATGTGACCAGCGGCTTCCAGTTCTGGCTGCCTCGACTTCCCCACAGTGATGGACTATAGCCTAGAATCAGGAGCCAATAAAACCCTTCCTTCCTTAGGATGCTCTTCTTGTCAGGGTATCTTGTCTTAGGAACAGGCAGCAAACCAAGGCACTGCTTCTGAGGGCCGGCTCTTTTTTTTTTGAGACATTCTTTTGATGAATCATTCTGAAAAGGTCTGTGCTGGCTAGTTTTATGTCAACTTGACATAACAGAGTCACTGGAGAGGAGGGAATCTCAAACGCTTCCACAAGACTGGGTTGTAGGTAAGCCTGTCAGGCATTTTAGCAATTAGTGATTGACAGAGGAGGGCCCAGCCCACTGTGGGTGGTACCATCCCTGGGCTAGTGATCCTGAGTTCTATAAGAAAGCAGGCTGAGCAAGCTATGAGGAGCAAGCCAGTATGCAGCACCCCTCCATGGCTTCTGCATCAGCACCTGCCTCCAGGTTCCTGCCCTGTTTGAGTTCCTGTCCTGACCTCCTTTGATGATGAACAGTGATGTGGAAGTGTAAGTCAAATAAACCCTCCCCAAGATGCTTTTGTTCATGGTGTTTCATCACAGCAATAGTAACCCTAACTAGGACAAAGTCTTTGTGGTGGTTCATTTACTTATGGAGCACTAACTCATGTTACTATCCTTGGTAATATTAGTCCTGTGGTTTCCAATGTGACCGAAATCTGAGCAGAATTCCAAGCCAGACGGGATGAAATCAAGCAGTATATGAAATTTTCAAATATAAGCACAGATGGAATGGAGGATTATTAAATAACTCAGCTACCTGTGCACTAACAAAAATAATCAAGTAAATATAAGAAGACCCGAAGTGTCTGCCTGGTTGACTATGAGCAGAAATTGTCGCTAATGTCCAATGTCCTTCAAACATTCTCACAGGCGCTCATTTTGCTGACTGTGAAGATGGCCTGACCATGGTGCTGGAGCCTAAGTCTGGGGGTTCTGGAGTCACATGATGGGGTTGGGGTTACTGGTGAACTGCTGTGACAGCAGACGAGGGCCATGGACCACGGAGTGGAGGGATGGCAGCTACTTTGAGGAAATCAGGATTCTAGATGTCGAAGAAAGCAAACTCGACCATGATTTTAACATCAGTTACTCATACATGTTCTGTCTACCAAAACTGACCATGGATGCTCTGAAAGTGTGTATGTGTGAGTCTGCATGAGCGTGGGTATAAAAGTGTGGGGGGTGAGGGTGGTGCACACATATAAGTGGGAGTCATGTGATGTGTTAAGGTGAGTCTGAATGTGTGTGACACTGTGTGAGAGTGGAATGTGTGTGAGGATGTGAGAGTGTTTATGCTCCTGTGTGGGAGACAAAGTGCGTGGCTGTGAGTGTGAGAGCATGCATGTTCAAGTTTGTGTGTGAATGCGAGCAGGTGAATATGTGGAGGTGAGAATCCAAGTATGAGTAGTTGACTAAGTACAGCAAGAGTGTGGAGACATGTGAATGACTGTGTAACCAAGTGGGTATACACATGAGTGTGAGAATATGAGTTTTTGTTACTGTGTTGGCATCGGTATGCATGGGTGTGAGACTGAGTGTGAGCATGAGTGTGCATGAATATGAGAGTGTACTATGGATGAGTGTGTGATTGTGTACAAACTGTGTTTGACTGTGACACGAATGTGTGTATTTAAAAGCATGTACAAGTTTGTGAGTGTGTATACTATTAGTGCTTGGGAGTGTATGTTAGTTTTTGTGTGAGAGTTGCATTCATATGTGAGCATGTGTGTAAATATGAGTGTGAGAGTTGTATTAGCATATGTATTAGTGCTTTATATACTTGAAAATATGTGAGTGTTATGAGTGTGCACATAATTGTGAGTGTTAGTGCAGATGTATGAGTATATGACTGTGATTGTGACTGTGTGTGCACATGTAAGAATATTTGTAAATGTGCCTATATGACTGTGTGACTGTGTATGACTGTGTGGCAGATAAAGTATGAGAGTGTTTATGTGTGACTCTGTGTGTAGAAATGTGTCTGTGAGTGTGTCAGTGTGAGCATGACAGTATGTGATTGTGTGCCTGTGTGTGATTTTGTGTGTATCTGTGACCTATGTTTGTGTGGGGTATGTAACTGTGATAGTGTGGTGTAAGTGTGGGTGAGCATGAGTGTGGATACACTGTGTGTGAGTGTGCATGAGAATGTATGAGTGCATATATGACCATGTTTGTATCTGCCTTTGTATGTGAATAAATGTGTCTGTGTAAGCATATATGTGTGTTTACGTGAGTATGTGGCTGTGCATCTCTGTGTGTGTACAAATATGAATTTTTGAGTAAGTGCATGAGTGTAAGAGTAAGTGTGAATAAGCACATGTATAGCCGGAGAGCTTCTCTCCAGGTTCCACCAAGCCCCGCAGTCCCACAATCCACGTATAAAATAATCACGCAGACGCTTATATTACTTATAAACTGTATGGCTGTGGCAGGCTTCTTGCTAACTGTTCTTATATCTTAAATTAACCCATTTCTATAAATCTATACCTTGCCACGTGGCTGGTGGCTTACCGGCGTCTTCACATGCTGCTTGTCCTGGCGGTGGCTGCAGTGTCTCTCTCTCCTTCTTCCTGTTTCCCCAATTCTCCTCTCCTTGTCCCACCTATACTTCCTGCCTGGTCACTGGCCATCAGTGTTTTATTTATATAGAGCAATATCCACAGCACACATGTGATTGTGTGAGCACATGGAAATGTGTGATATGGTGTGTTTGAGTGTATGCGAGCACATCAGTGTGAGTGTGATGCTGTGTGTCTGTGTGTTTGAATGTATTTGAACGCATGTAAGAATGTGAGTGTGAGTGTATGAGAGTGTTATGTGAGCGAGTGTGTATGAGTGCCTGTGAATGTGAGTGTGTATGTAAAAGGGGCATCACACTGTCAGATCTTGATTGACACCTGGCTCTGCTTCCTAGCTGCTTGGCCATGGATACCTCTCTTAACCTCTTATGTCCCGGGAACAGCTGTAAAATGGAGCTTGCGTTTCTGTTCCTGGGACACTGTATGATGTGTGACAGAACACATGTAATGCCTTTAAATGCACAAGTGCTTTTAGAGCAGAGCTTTGAACAATGGAAGTGTTTAATAAAAAGAGACTATTATTGGTTCTCTGTGTAAAGCATGTCATAAGTCATTTTGTCTAATCTTTACAGCAACAGCATGAGAGAACAATTATATCTCATTTAATAATCATAACACAATTATAATGATATCCCATAATAATCACTTATGTTGATTGCATACTCAAGAGTTTTCTCCCTTCTGTGCATCATAAGAAAGCACTTACTGTTTGATTGCCCACAGTTCCATATTCAGGAACGCTAACCTCCTCTCTAGCCTCTTGGGTGTAAATCCTGGTTAGTCTGACCTAGTCATGGTAATGCCACTCCCATGGGCCATTCTTCCTGCTCCCCACTCTGCCCAGGAAAGTCCTGGTTCTATCAGTAGTCCAGTTGCCTCCCCAGAACCCTTTGTCCCTGGGCAAATGGGGATGGAAGGTAGAATGCTGTGGCCAGACTGCCTCTGTGGGGAAGACTGCTTCAGAGGGTGGGAGGGCAACACAGAAGGAAGCTTTGCCACACTCTGGGGCAGTGGGGAAGGGAGACGGGGCTGCAGTGGGGGGCACTCTGCTTGGGACAGCAGTGGCTGCGGGCTGAGGGGCACAGGGCCTGGCACAGAGCAGGAGTTCTCCCCAGGGTCCAGGAAGCAGGCCTACCTAACGAGTGGCCTGCACCATAGGGACCAGGTTGGATGTGGGAAGCAGAGTGGTCAAAGATGGTAAGAAAATTACCCAGTAAGGCCTGTACTGCCTAACTTCTGTGATGGTTAGGGTTAATGTCAGATTGACAGACGCTAGAATCACTTGGCAAATGGCCCTCCAGCCATGGAGGTGGGGATTGCATAACTATGTTAATTGAAGTGGGAAGACGTGTCCACTGTGGGTGGCATCATTCCCTAGGAATAGTGGTGCCATCCCTGGTCAGGTGGGTTTGGGGGTTGGAGGAAGGGTAGCTGAAGAGGGGCCAGGAAGTGAGCCAGTGTGGAGCGGAGGGTGGGGGAACAGTGTTTCTCTGTAGTTTCTGCTTCAGGCTCCTGCCTTGAGTGCCTGCTCTGGCTTCCCTTGATGATGGACTGTAATCTGTCAGCCAAATAAACCCTTTCCTCCCAAAGCTGCTTCTTGTCAGGGCAACAGAAAGCAAACGAGAACACTCCTAAATCCTGCTCTTCTATATTCCTCTCCTTTATTTTCAGCCTGCGTGCCAAATGCGGCTTTGCTTCATGACAGCCGTGCCCCAAATAGTAGCTTCAAGTCGAAACCATTTATTTAGTTCACATTTAGGCAATTTGGGCTCAGAAATTAATGTCATTCTTGAAGACATGAGAGACAGAGGGTGGTAGTCCCCAGTCTACCCACACGCCATTCTCCTGTATTCATGTCCACAAATGTCCTTTAGGACGTGTTAGCTTAAGTAGCTCTTACCTGGACGAAGTGTCTCTGTTGACTAGATCAGCCCTGCTTCTCCCATTTGCCTCCAGCTCTGTCAGCATGTCCTTCCAGTTCCTGTACTGAGGAGAACGGTAAGGTGTCCACCTGTAGATGGGAAGAATAGTCACACTCATTGCCTGTTGTGTGTCCCCAGGCCCTGGAATCCTCTGTCACCCACTAGGATGCAGCCAGCCAGCACCTTGGTGGCTTTGATTTTTCTGTGGAAGAGCACTCTGTCCACCACGGTGACATCATGCCATTTGGGAAAGAGAAATACACTGTTGCGGTGAATTTCCTAATAAAACAGTTTGTGGGAGAAGATAGGTGGGAAGCCCCACAGAGTCAGGAAATTTTTGTCTAGAAGGTTTTGGGGGGTCTGGGTCTGGGACTCACTGTGATACCCCTTCTGAGGTACAAGTTATTGTGCCTTATTGTTAAGAGAGATACACATGTCAGGTGGGTTGTTTGGATTTCAGAGGCAACGTAAGCCACGCTGAGAAGACTATCTTAATACTAGTATCAAGTGGTCAGAAACCTAACAATTTTAAGTAGGGGAAGAGAGGGTTCTTCATCAGGACCAGGTTGCAGGATAAACAGCTCTGCCCAGTGCTTCAGTGTTAGAGGTATCCATGGAGATAAGGACGCTGGGTAGAGTCTTGGAAAAGCCCTGATAGGGTTTTTCACACAGCACACATCTCTAGCTAAACCTTGCCTTCTACGTCAAGAACTATGAGTTCAAAACGAATTCTGCCAGGTGTGGTAGCCCATACATCTAATTCCAGCACTCGGGAGGCAGAAGCAGGCAGATGTTCTGTGAGTTCCAGGCCAGCCCGGTCTATAAAGTGAGTTCCAGCCCAGCCAAGGGCTGCATAGTGAGACCCTGTCTCAAAATTAAGAACAACAACAAGCCGCCAGCACCAGGGCAGCTGCTGACAGCCGCTGAGCCCTCACAGAGACTTACTGTGGGGCAGACACCGAGTAATTATGAAGCTGCGGTTGTCTCTCATGAGCAGGATATTACTAAAGCTGTCAAGTCGTGATAAGGTCGTGAGTGTACCGTAGCAACCCGTCACATGATGGAAACGGCACACATCTAGGCCGGAGCATAAATGAGCCACACAGCAGGGGTCGCAACCCCTCCCCTGCAGCCCACACAGACCCCTGGGGCACCCTTGAACCAGAGGGTAGAGGAAGAGAACATCTAGGCCTGAGTCTCCTATGCGGGTGCACCTGTAGGTTGATGGGAGAGGAAAACAGACCATGGCTCCATTGTAGCCCCAGGCAAGAGGGGAGGGAGATCCTCTGAGGAGCAAACAGCAGCAAGTGTGGTTGTGAACCTTTCTCTAATGCACTACTCTGTGATGAATGTCACCTGGAAAGGACAGAGAAGGTAAGAGCCTGAGGGGTCACGGTGCTACCCTGCCCTGGAGGGTTTGAAGAATGCTGTCTCCATAATTTTTTTTTTTTTTTTTTTTGGTTTTTTCGAGACAGGGTTTCTCTGTGTAGCTTTGCGCCTTTCCTGGGACTCACTTGGTAGTCCAGGCTGGCCTCGAACTCACAGAGATCCACCTGGCTCTGCCTCCCGAGTGCTGGGATTAAAGGCGTGCGCCACCACCGCCCGGCTCCATAATTTTGAATATAGAGGATCAGCAACCAGAAAATTGAAGGGGAGGTAGATCCTCTCACTGCCATGTACATCGACCCATTTGTGGAAGTTAGTGTTGCTTCATGCTCCTACAACTTCAGGCTCTGATGGATGGACAAGTCCCCGTCCCCAGGAAGAGAGAGCTCCCCCATAAAGTGACACAGGAAGGCCCCACCCACCTGAGGAAGAGTTGCTTCTTACATGCTTTTGGGTAGTGGTTCAGGGGCAGGATGGACCGGTTTTGCTGGTAGGGTATAAACAGAAGGAGGAGGTAGCCAACGCTGGGCCAGAGTGGGAAGGTAGGCAGCGCAGAGGGTCGGTTAGCATTCACCTCCGCAACAGCTTGAAGGGGCTGCTGAGGTCTGGGAAGGGCAAAGCATCTGGACATGCAGATCCTCCAGGAGTAAAGAACAAGCAGCTGGATGGGCTGAGCTGCTGTCTGGGAGTAAAGGAAATCCAAGGTGGGCAGTGACTTAGGGAAGTAATGGGTACTGATGAGAGAAATGGAAATTCAAATCCATCAAGATTGGTTCTGGCTAGGGATGTAGTTTAGTGGCAGAGCAGCCAGCCTGAAGTATTCAAGGCCCTGGGTTCCATCCAAGTGGAGTGATGGGGAAATAAGAAAGGAGAGGACAGGAGAGGGGTAGGGAGAGGGGAGGGGAGAGGGGAGGGGAGAGGAGGAGAGAAGAGAGAAGAGAGAAGGGAGGGGAGAAAGGAGAGGGAAGGGGAGAGGAGAGGGGGAAAGAAGAGGAGGGGAGGGGAGGGGAAGGGAAGAAAGAGGTGGGGGAGTGAAGAAGAGGGAAGAGGAATAGAAGAGAGAGACATCAGGCCCACTCTTGACCTCCCATGGTTGGACTTAACCTGTCACAGTGAGACTGTGAGGGAAATGCAAGCTCATACCCTGCTGAAGGGAGGGAAAAGGCATGGTCCCCACAGGAGGGGAACAAGGCAAGAGCTAGCAAAATTACACATTTACCCGTTTCTAGGAATCCATCCCCAAAGTACACTGCCAAAAACCTGAATTGACATTGGCACAAAGCTGTCTGCCGCCAGCCTCGTTTGCGCTCACAAAAGACCCAGAGGAGCGTCACGGAGAGAACAGCACTTCTTTGCCGAAACCCTGGGGAAGGGGTTGGAGTCTGGACAAAACGCTGGGTGATTAATTTGTTTCTCACTAATGTGTACTGAGTGCCTGGGATGTGCCTGGTGGTTTCCACGTGCCAGTCCACTTAAACTGTTCAATTTGTAGCAGCAGTTTTTACACAGAAGTTCTTAGAATTTACCAAGAAAACATAACCAAAAATGGTGAAAACTCTTTGTGTAAGATGTTTACTGAAATACTCTTTTTTGGAATTAAAAAAATATATTTTATGAAAATCATGCAGGCACATGGTAACTCCACCCCCAACACACACACACACACACACACACACACACACACACACACACACATACACACACCACCCCCAACTACCACCCCCCCCTACCCCCCCGCACACACAAGCAAAACTATTACCTACGTTGGTACCAATCACAGAAGTACATGTAATGAGTAATGCTACCCACAATCCTCCGTTCTGTACCTCCCTGCCCCCAGTCTAGTCTCCAAGGGCAACCAAGCCCTTTGAACAATTCCAGTTTTATATCTTCAAGGGGTTTCATCTACATGTTTAAATAATGTGTTTGTGTGACTCTGGCTTGATTGAGTTTAGATATTATGGATTGGCTTCCAGCTACAAGTTAGACCAGGACCTCTTTAAAAGTAAAAATGACTTTTTATTTCTCTCTGGAGACCCCGGACCTGGCCTTGGGAATACTCAGTGAATATTTGTTAAATAAAGTGATAAGCTGAGGGATTGTGGGAGGGGAGGGCATTGGAAGCTCAGAGGAAGGTGGGGCGTAAGGGCAGAGCCCCCTTCTTCTGACCAGATCCAGATTTTATTCAGAGTGGCTGTGTCCTCAGGCTCCCATATCCACTTGCAGCAAATAGAGACCCAGTGCCCAGGTCCTAGCTGGGGAGATGTGAATAAATGTATAAAACTCCAAGGAAAGGTTTTCAGAGGAAACCCAAGGCAGGACGCGTGTCCATCTCTGCCTCCCTCCTTACTGGAACAAGGATACAGGTTTTGGGAGGCTTGGCAGCCATTTTGCACTCACATTCTGAAGACAGGAGAATAAAATGACAGAGGCAGCTGAGTTTCTGAAGACATTATTCCATTCTGCAGAGCCCTGGACCGCAAGGTCTATATATTATGCAATCAGGGGCTAATAGTGCTTTTGTTTGAAAGCGTATAAACAGGCTTTCTCTTGGTTGCTACAGCTTATCTTCCTCACTGAGGGAGATGGAAAAGGATGACCCAAGCTGGATGGTCATGGTTGGTACAAGGGGTACATTCCATTATTCTCTCTGGTTTTGTTTACTTCTAAAATTTTGCACAACAAAAAGAGGTTGCATGATACCATTCTATTTTTGTATATTTTAAAAATGTTCTGCCATAAAAGGTTTAAAAGAACCATGAAAGCAAACAATGCATCTAAATCATCCTCACCATATGAAGTCCAGAAAGGATTTTTGCAAGGCACATTGGTGGGACTTAACCAAGGTGTTGTGGTACATGATAGACTTTAAAATATTATTGGGGCTGGACAGATGGCCCAGCAGTTAGAGTGCTTGCTATTCTTGCAGATGCCCTGGGCTGGGCCCTAGCAACCAAGTGATGTCTGATAACATCCTACCTCGATTTCCAGGGAATCTGATGCCTTCTGACAACCTCTTCTGACCTCTGAGGGTACCAGGCATGCCCATGGCAGACATACAGACCGGGGGACAAAACACCCACAAAATAAAAAACCCCAATAAATCTAAAAATTTATGATGATGATGATGAGTGTGTGTGTGTGTGTGTGTGTGTGTGTGTGTGTGTGTATTGTATACATGCATGCCACAGTTCAAATGTGGAGGTTAGAGGACAATTTTGTCCAGTAGATTCTATTCTTCCTTCTTTATGCAGGTTCTAATGCTAGAACTAACAAATTCCCCAACTTTTCTCAGACAGGCTGTAATCCTGTTCACCATGTAGCCCTGGCTGGCCCTGAACTTGCTTTGTAAACCACACTGACTTCTAACCCAAAGAGATGTGCCTGCCTCTGCCTCCCAAGTGCTGGGATTAAAGGAATGTGCCACCACCCTGGCTTTTTAAATATTAAAAATTCAGCAAATTAGGTTGTTCCTCACACTCTGTTTTATACTGGTGATGCCATCTAAATCCACACCTCAGTTTGGGTGAAAGGTACAAAGGCTTGTAACTTTTCTCTTTTTAGCCAGGAGAGATTATTAACACAGTTTCTTCCACTATATACCAAGTGAAGTAAAACTATTTTTTTGGTTGAATTTCTTATTTAAAACAAGATCATTTTCGCTCAGTTAAGTTAATAAATTAGTTGGAAGCTAAAAGCAGAGGTTATGATCTCCTGCTGAATCCAAGTGGTGAAGGCTGCCAGAATCAGTCTTCTTGCGTGGGCCCGGTCTTGGATGCCTCCCCACATCTGTGAGTCTCGCTGTCACACAGGCCATTACCGCAGCAAACAGAGCGGCACAGGCGGAACCCACAGCGCGGCTCCTCCGCTGAGCGGCTTCCCTCCTTCCACCCAGTGTCTCTGATGCCTCAGTGGAGAACGTCTATGGAGGTCCACGGGCCCTCAGGGGGAGCACAAGCCCTAGATGTGGGAGGAGTTAACGTCCCAAGCAGTATCATCATGGCATCATGGGACATGGGAGCCAACTGCTCACCTCTCCCACCCCATGCATGAACAATTCTGTACTCTGTACTATGGGATTAAACCAAACCAGAAGTCCCGCCTTGAGCTGGCTTCCCTTCTTCTGGGTCCGGCAACTCACCAGTGACCTCTCCTCTCAGATCTACTTGGGACATCTTGGGTTTTACCACGGAAAGTCTCACCTCTTAGAAAACCTCCCAGTGTCCTACAATCAGGAACAGCTGGTCGGCGTGACGTTCCTCATTCCTGCACCCTGACATCACCTACTAAGTAAATCTTCGTGGTGGTGACTTCTTGACTCTGGCTGTTTTCAAGGGACCCAGGCAATGACAAGCAGTCCGTTTGAGTCATCACGGAGTGCCCGCCTCTTTCTGAAATATTTCTAACATTCAGTACAACCGGGTACTGGCGTTTCCCAGAGCAGCTGACCAAGACCATCACAGCCCTGGCGGGAAAGAGCTTGGTGCTGTTTTCTGTCGCAGATGTCTGAGGCTTGGTTAGCTGCTCCTGGGTCAGCCCAGAGCTTAGCAGTGGCATCTTCGCTGTGAGGACACCAGACATCAGCAGGTTGAATGAACTTTGTTGTCTCTGTTCTCTGGAATGACTGCAAACTAATTTCTGGGTTATAATGTTATCTGATTAGACGTTGGAGTGTGTGTGTGTGTGTGTGTGTGTGTGTGTGTGTGTGTGTGTGTGTGTGTGTGTGTGTTCCAATTAAGGCCCAACTAAATCATTTTCCCCCAGAGGCCCCAAGAAGCCCAAGTATGGACTCATGTTTTTCACTAGAAACAAGAAACTCACGCCCTCTAGAGGCTAAGTATATATGACAGTTCGGGGAAGCTTGTGACTCACCCCTTTATTGAATAAATGCAAGAATTTTTTTTCTCTCCTTTTCTAGGGAAAAATGCTACTGCTTAAATTTTATATCGATCAATATTGCAATAATTGCTTTTGCTTAACTGAGAAATCCCATCCTATATAAAAGCCCACTGGGTTTGAATGAACCGGAACCGAAGGACTTGGAAGTACAGAATCCAAGGTGATTCTAGAACGCCAATAGGTATTTGAGCTTGTTTCTGGAGGACTGGTCCGGATAGGCCATAGGTGGGGAGGAATTTATTTGATATCAAAGATAGCTTGTAATTAATTAGGCCTCCTCTGTAGGCTTGTAGGCTGCTATGACTACCGGCCTCTATGGATTTCCCACTTAGAGTGGTTCCAAGAGACCAGTAAGAGCTCAGTAAATCGAAGATAAAGGGACTTCATGTCTCCCTGGGGCAGGGTGGGGGTGTGAGTAAAGTGGTGGGCCAGGGGAGCCTTCGGAAGGAAGCTGTGCCTCTGATACTTAAACGTGAAAACCCTTCAGGCTGAGGGAACAATAAAAGAAAATCACATAGCAAAACGCCACGTTTACAAAGAAACGTGAGCTGCAAATTGTACTCTGTAATTTATGTTAATACATTTTAAAAGATTAAAGAAATTAGTCTTCAAAAGGATGAATCTTTTAACAGTTTTTAATTTAGAAAAAAAAAACAGCTTGCAAGTGAAAAGGGAGACGCTGCTCTGTTGAGCTAAAAAACCTTTGAGTAAAAGGTAAATTTCACATCTTTATAAGAACAAAATAAAATATTATGCGTGCAAATAATCTTGAAAAACAAACTGCCATTAATAGTAATTTAAGCACTGTTCTTTCAAATCTAAGCCTTTCTTGATGCTTTTGGATAGAAAAAGAAAAATTATCTTTGGTTGAATAGCTTCAAGGTCCCAGCCTGGTTATAAAACAAATATGCAGATCAGCCCTAATAATATGTAAATATAGTCAGGTCAAAAATCGGTAGTATAGAAATATTAAGAAACATTTCAGTACCAAGACTTCTGATCAAGGATTAAAAAATTCTGGTATAGTCAGGCATGGTGGTGCACACTTTTAATCCCAGAATTCCAATGGTAGAAGTAGGCAAATCTCCGTAAGTGCCAGCCTGGTCTACCTATCAAGTTCTAGCCTGGTCTACAAAACGACCCCCTGTCTCAAAAATAAAGCAAAGTAGGTAAAGTGCTTGCTTTGGAGAGAATGCTTTTGGCATGAGTGTGAGGACCCAAGTCCATGTAAAACTAGATACAAAACAGGGGTCTAGTCTCAGCACGCACATATGCAGATGGGAGGTGGAGGCAAGAGGATCCCCAGAAGCTCGAAGGCCAACTAGGCAGACAAGCATAGCAGGAACCAACAACAGACTGTTTCAAGTAAGGTAAAAAAATAGGTGGTGACTGACACATTACGTTGCCCTTTGACCTCACATAGTAGTGCTGTGGTACCTATGCACAAATGTACACGCGCACCACACACACACACACACACACACACACACACACACACACACACATTCTATTACAGTTGTCCTCAGTATCCAAGGTTCTAGGATCCACCTTGGACATAGGAATCCAAAGACGCTTAAGTCCATTCTATAAATTGAATAGTATTTGCATATAACCACTGTGTACTTTACTCATCTCTAGACTATTTACAATGACTCATACACTGTAAATGCTATAGAAATCATCATTAGCCTGTATTGGTTAGGGAATAATAATAATAATAACAACAGCAACAACAAAATCAAATTCTGTACATGCCTACTAGAAACACATTTCCCCCCGGATAATGTGTGTGTGTGTGTGTGTGTGTGTGTGTGTGTGTGTGTGTGTGTTCTGGATATTTCCAGTCTGATATTATACTTGGATCCACAGATCTGGAAGCCAGTTATGGAGGGCCAGCTCTACTCTTTAAAATAAATATAAAGAAGCCCTAGAGCCGTGCTGTCAGGTGGACTGTGTGCCGCCTCAGTCAGATGCCTCCTCCAACCAAGGCTGTGGATTATAGGACTTCCTTTTGTGGTCCAGGCACATGACTTCTGACCCCATCCATAAATTATTGAATGTGTAGAGATTCTGCAGTCTTCAATTTGAATTCTGTTGGGAATCCCCAAGGTGTCTCATTTCCTCTCTGGAGTCCCTGTTCTACATTATCGGGACCCGGTTTTAAGTATCTGGAGAATCTATAAGTAAATGACATTGTCCACATAGCACCGAAGTCGTTCTTCAGCTTATTAGTTTCCTGACCCCAAGAATACGTTCCTCTCCCTTTGTCTTGGTAACCCACCTCCCTCGCAAGCCCTGGGAAGCAAGGTTCTAGTCTGCATGAAGTTTTAGATCCTGCTGGAAAGATGTCCGCACTCTGAAAGGCTTTGTTAAATATGCACTGCGCCCCCTGGTGGCTATAAGTGCTCACCGCAGACTGGAAATGCTAAGCGCTGGCTCCATTGCCCTACATCCCAGGGGAGCAAGACCCTAAGCCCCTAGGCATCGCCAGGTGCTTGACTCTCTGGATTCAAAAGAACATTTTCTAACTCATACGCAAAAAGACTCCGTGAGCGGAAACTGTGCCACCTTCTCCCAAACACATCCACTTCAGTCAGTCTATTCTTCAAAAGCTTTCACTTCATTTTTTCTAAAGGAAAAATGGTATCAATTCAGTTGTTTTAATTCTAATGGAGAAAGGTTGGCTTCTGCTGAGTGGTCATCTGGTATTTTAATTATATAAGCTTTCCCTGTGGCATAGGGCAAGGACTTTCGCCACCCTGTTCCGTGGTGTGGGCTATTTATTACTGAGGGTTCAGCAACTATAACTCCACCTTGGGCGCTGCTGTCCTTTGGATGTTGGTTTTGTTTGACCAAGAACCTTAGCAGAATTCTAGCTTTGTGGGTACCCCAAAATGCTCATACTGAGGAGGAAGAGCATATTTAAAGTATGAATATGCATCTCCTGCAACCCATCCCAGTTGAGAGATATTTTAAACTCGTGTAACAGAAGCCCTCACAGTAAGAGTGGGCTGCATGGAGCAGATCCACTTCAAAATCAGCTGCTGGTTTAGATTTGCTCTGTTTTGAAGCTTGAGGAAGAGAAGGAAAAGAAAAATAATAAAAGTCATCAAATCTTGCCCAAGCATGCCCTTTATCAGATGGAGTTCTGTTTAATTGTCTCCTGGTCCCTTGGGTGTTTCCCAACAATGCACTTTCATCAATTGGGATTTAGCCGATAGAGCTCTCAAAGCAACAGACATGAAGTGGGAAAAAATTAAAAACAACAAAGAAATGAAATGCTAGTGCATGTGCATTTAGTAGCCTTCATTAAAGCAAAAGCTTTGATGAAAATGCACCATGAATTTTAGTTAAAAGATGACTGTGGGTCTTCCTCCCACAAAGTAGAAACAAAAATGTAAATGTGGTATTTTAGTTCCTGAAGGATGTTGAGTTTAAAATTTTAATGTTTGAAAAAGCCAAATGAAGTGAAATATCCGAATTCCCTGGTTATTTTTTATTTCTTGTACTGACATTCAAGAGACTGTGAATGCACCTAGCTGGATTATTCTGAGGAATCAATATTTTACAAACGGGCTCTTTTATGTTGCTCAGTGCTGCGTATCTGTAGCATTCCACTTGCAGTAGACGGTTTGTCGCTATATTTCGTTTAGATTCTCCTATTATCATAGCTGCATGCATGATGCTCCAGGTCCAGTCCCCAGTACCACAGGGGAGGCAAAAAACCCTCATAATCAAAAGGATTGATTTAATAGTTTTTTTTCTAAAATTTCTAAAATCTCATAAATGATGAGATTTTAAGACAATAAGTTATTCCTAATTACTTGGAGACTTTTAAAGAAATAAAAATCAAAAGAAAAGTAAGTACATAACAACTACACAATCTCCAGGCATGGTGGTTTGTGCCTTTAATTCCGACACTGGGGAGGCAGAGGTAAGTCCATCTCTGTGAGGTTAGCTTGGTCTACATAGTGAGTTCCAGGCTAGTCAAGCTACATAGCAAGACTCTGTCTCAAAAAAGAAAAAAAAGAAAGAAAGAAAGAAAGAAAAGAAAAGAAAAAAGCCAGAAACAAACTAACAAAACAAACAAAAACCCTACATAATCCCAGACAGGTTTCTGACCCATGTATTAAATTTTCTATGTATAACACTTTTGGTCTCTGAAACTTTCAAATTAAGAGGGTAAAACTAAGCCTTGTATCATAAACTCTTTTTGTAACATGCTTGAGAATATCCATTAAAATTTTATTTATCTATTTACCTATCTATCTATCTATCTATCTATCTATCTATCTATCTATCTATCTATCTATCTATCTATCTATCTATCTATCTATGGTTTTTTTGAGACAAGGTTTCTCTGTGTAGCTTTGCGCCCTTCCTGGAACTCACTCTGTAGCCCAGGCTGGCCTCGAACTCATAGAGATCTGCCTGCCTCTGCCTCCCGAGTGCTGGGATTAAAGGCGTGCGCCGCCGCTGCCGCCGCCGCCGCCGCCGCCGCCACCACCACCACCCGGCTCTCCATTAAAATGTTAAAACTAGCCATTGTCATTTGATTGTATTTGTAGTATCACGTGGGAGTGTGTATGCAGCCTGAGACGTGTGTGTAGGTAATTTGTGAGGAAAACAACTCTAAGCATGAGATCAGGAGGGGACAACAAGGGACAGCAGTGCATCCTCGTGTGGACGCCTAAGCTGTGGCCTTCCCAAATGATGTAAGACCTGGCTTCCTGGGGAGCCCAAGTTGTGACATGCTTTAATCTTTTGACTTCTGTCCTCCATTGGTTAAGAGTTGTCCTGGGAAACTTGAATCCTCTCACGTTTCAGGGTCACAGATATGAATGCAAGGTGGCTTTTCCCCGGTATCCTGGGCCTCTGTGAGAGAGAGAGCGCGAGAGCCTAGGCGCTTTGATTAAGTCGTGATGGTAGAGCTCTCATGGATGGGAGTATGTACAAAGGAACTCTGGAGAACTAACTTGTCCCCTTCACTGTATGAGGACACAGCAGAATGATGTCTGACTATGGGCCAGCAAAGACGCCCTCATCATAGACCAAACTAGCGGTACATTGTTACTGGACTTTTCAGCCCTCAGAACTGAGAAATTTGTGTTGTTTCTTTTTGTTTGTTTGTTTTGAGATAAGGTTTCTTTGTGTAGCTCTGGAGCCTGTCCTGGAACTTGCTTGGTAGACCAGGCTGACTTAGAACTCACAGAGATCCGCCTGCCTCTGCCTCCCGAGTGCTGGGATTAAAAGCGTTCAACACCACTCACTGCCAAGCTGTTTCTTTTCATTTTTAACAGTTCTCCTTCTCTCTCTCTCCTGGGGTGGTGGTGGTGGCGTGTGTGTATGCCAGGGGTCAGCTTTGGATCCTGCTCTGCAGGGTCAGTCAACCTTGGTTTTTGAGACAGAGTCTCCATGGTCTAGGGCTCTCTGATTAAGCTCAGCTGGCTGGCAGCAAACCCCAGGGATGTCCTGTCTCCATGTCCCCAGCACTGGGATTTTAAGGCTGTGCCATCATCTCTGGCTTTCCCCCCTCCCTTTTGGATTTATTTATTTTACTTGTATAGTATTTGCCTGTGTGTGTTTTGTGTACGATGTGTGTGCCGGGTACCTGCAGTGGTCAGAAGAGGGAATCTGGTTCCCTGGAACTGGATTTATGGGTGGTTGTGAGCCACCATGGTGGTACTGGGAACCTGACACAGGTCCTCTGTAAAAACAAGTGCTCTTTACTGCTGGGCCACCTCTCCAGCCCCATCCCTGGCTTTTTAATGCTCAAACCCAGGCCCTCGTGTTTGTGTGGCAAGTGTTTGATGGAGCTCTGTCCCCAGGCCCAACTCTTATTTATAATCCTCCCAGGTCAATGCACCTTCTTGTGGTAATTTAAAGAAACTAAGAAACCCATGAAGGGTTACAATTTCTCATTATACTTGTGTTACCTTCTTCCATAGCTACCATAAAATCCTAGTACTCTGATTAATTATTGAATAAGCTGTAGCCATTTACTGGTCTCACACACTTCAACACCATTTGATCATCAACCAATGTTCTTTAGTATCTCTTTCATATGTTCTCCGACTTCAAGAGTAGGCCCTGCACTTAGAACTTTCAGAGGCCGGCCAGACTTTCCCCCCTAAAGCCATCTTTTAGTGCTCCCAAAATAATTAATTGGTAGCATCAAGATACCTGTGTGGTGACTTGAACGAGAAATGTCTCCATAGGCCTGTGTATTAGAACACACAGTCCCCAGTTTGCAGGGTTGTTTGGGGAGGTTATGGAACTTCTTAGGGCATGCAAGTTTGCTGGAGGAAGTACGTCACTGGAGGCGGGCTTCAAGAGTTGACAGCCAGCCCCACTTTTAGTTCGCTCTCTCAGCCTCTTAAATGCAGTTGAAATGTGATCTCTCAGCTTCCCACTCGGGACACCTCTGGGCACGCCTTCCCTCCCTTTATGGACTTTACCCTCTGGAACTGTAAGCCGAAAAGAAACTATCTCCCTTCTGGTATTTTCTGGTATTTTATCACAACAACAGAAAAATAAATAATCCACCCTGTATATGTAAACCCCAGTTCTGCTCCCATAAAAACAAAAGACTTCCAGGGGAGTTTAACATGTATGAAGTGTGCTGGAGTTATCAGAACTTAACAATACTGTAATATGTGTGTGTATTTATATATTTTTAAATATATATAAAACATATATATTTTAAGGCTATAATGTGGGAAAAAACGAACAAGATAAGGAGAAATACCCAAACCTCCCCCTAGCCCAGAAGAATAATTTTGCATACATTATTCTCCTTGCTTTTGTCAGAGGAAGTGTTGGCTGCCCAAACACATTTTAATATGCAGAAGCACATTTGAAGCTTGTACAGTGTAAGTGTTGATGCACTGTCTGCTGGCAGAGTTCAAAAAGTTTTCTGAAGGTTTATTTTTAAGCTCAGATCACCCTTATCTATTATTAGTTGCCTTTGTGCCTCTCATCACATAGAATCAGAAGTGGTCGTGCAACTTCACAGTGGAATTCTAAAAATGATGAACCCCTTAGGGTTTGCCTGGAAACGAGACTGGGGTGGCCAGCTGGCCATCCATAGCTCTTGTGAATGGTATACACTGAAAAACAAAGACCAGGACTCTTCCCACATGATCAGTCTCAGAGCAATGTTATTATGGCTTGGATATAAAATGTTCCCATAGGCTCATGTGTTTGAACTCTGGGGGTGCTTTTGGGGGAGGGGGGGACATGGAATCTTTAGGAGTGGAGCCTGGTTGGAGGAAATTGGTCACCGAGGTGGCAGGTCTTGCAGTGTACAGTT
This sequence comes from Peromyscus leucopus, assembly GCF_004664715.2. Lineage (NCBI taxonomy): Eukaryota > Metazoa > Chordata > Mammalia > Rodentia > Cricetidae > Peromyscus > Peromyscus leucopus. The sequence goes on along the minus strand of NC_051063.1, from coordinate 103,230,842 downwards.
CAACCCTTGTTCCTGTCCACTCTCTACGTCTGGATCCGCTCACACAAAAGCAAGCAGTCTCATATTTCCTCTGACATGGACACAGCCACTCCCTCCTCTGTGCCTCGGCTGCCATGAAGCATTGCACTCCAGTGTGGGCCAGAGTAAGTCTTGCTTCTCTTAAGTTGCTTATCAGATGGTTGGTCACAAGAAACTAATATAGAAAAATGTGGGTATGCTGTAATTAAACCTGAGGCTTACATGTCTTAGGAACTGATTTGGGAGAGGGATGTGGAAGAATTGGAGATGCAGATTAAAGAGTCCCTGGCATGGTGTAAGCAAAGCTTCATGAGCAATTCTGGTGAGCGTGTGGAAGACCAGAGTGCGGAAAGAAAGGCTGCAACTATGACTGATCTCTCTGGATTTCAGAGGGAACAAGGACTCTGTTGGGACTTAGACTAGAGGCCATTCATATTATAGTCTGGCAAAGAATCTGACTGCATTCTGTTTGTTCCCTAAAGAATTCTGAGGATGTATTCAAGACTAATGAACTAAGTCATTTGCTGGTTAGAAATTGCAGAACAGTATGATGCTGTGGAATGTCGTTCTGTGTATGCTGTGAATGTGTGTTGCTCTGACTGGTTGATAAATAAAATGCTGATTGGCCAGTAGCCAGGCAGGAAGTATAGGCAGGATAAGCAGATAAGGAGACTTCTGAGAAGAGGAAAGCTGAGTCAGGAGATGCCAACCAGACACAGAGGAAGCAAGATGACAAGGCAGAACTGAGAAAAGGTACCAAGCCATGTGGCTAAACATAGATAAGAATGATGGGTTAATTTAAATGTAAGAGCTAGTCAATAATAAGCCTGAGCTAATGGCCATACAGTCTGTAATTAATATAAGCCTCTGTGTGTTTATTTGGGTTTGAGCAGCTGTGGACCAGGCAGGACACAGGAAAACTTGCAACTACAGTATGACACCCAGGCTGTGACATGGTTACTGATAATTGCGCTTAATTAGATTTACAGTGATAGAGAGCAGAAGGTATGAAAATGTACATTTGGGCCAAGAAACTAGTCTTGATGAGTTCAGAGGCTCTACCTAGGTAGTGCAGACAAAGCATCTGTAATTATTAAAGAGATTAGCACCATTAAAGCGAAGCCACAGAATTTGCACTGGGCCAGTAAGAAAAGCAGCTGGAAGGTATGACTGGATCTGCTGAGAGATGCAGGGTGTAGCACTGGAAGCTCATTTGAAAAACTTTCACTTGAAAAGGAAGTGATGGGAGAATGAGATTCTCCATTGCATCTTCTGAGCAGAACCACCTAGGAAAGTATTTTTTCCAGGTTCAACTTCAAAGACACTGAGACCACTGATGCTGTGTTCCAAAGGATCCAGGCTACCTCTTGATCTGGTGCCAGAAATGGATTTATTATGGGAACTGGCTCCAGCCTACTCTCTGTAAGATAAAGACCCAGGTGTACTGGTGGCAAATTCAGTCTTAATCTGTCTGTTGTTGTCTTAGTTACCTTTTTACTGCTATGATGAGAGGCTATGACCAAGACAACTTATAGAAGAAAGAGTTTATTAGGGCTTACATTTCAGAGGGTTAGCCCATGACAGTTATGGTGGGGAACACAGCAGCAGACATGCAGGCATGGAGGCACTGGAACAGTAGCTGAGAGCTCACATCTTAAGACAAGAACTGCGAGGAGTGTGTGCACACACATGTGCACACATGCACATACACACACACACACACACACACAAAGTGGCAGGGGGACTGAGAATAGCATGGGCTTTTGAAACCTCAAAGCCCACCTGCAGTGACTCACTTCCTCCAACAAGGCCACACCTCCTAATCCTTCCCAAACAGTTCTACCAATTGTGGACTAAGTACTCAAACATATGAGCCTGTAGAAGCCATTCTCATTCAAACTACCATGGTTGTCTACATGGTGCTAGATCTGAAGACATGCAAAATGCAAGAGTTATGGGGTCATGAAGGCTTACGCTAAGGTTCCAGAAAGCTGCAGAGACCAAGAAATGTATAGACATGTTAGAGTGCCTGCATGAAGCTCCTGGTTGGTCATGTATGGTGGTCTGTGAAGGTGAAGCCTAAGTTGCAGTAGAGCTCCTAGGATACTAGAGATGGCCCAAACATGGGATACTGCTGAGAAAAGCCACAGATACTAATTGGAGCCAGCCCAAGAGAGAGGCCACATGTGCCACAGGCTTTGGGGCTGGAGGGTTGGGTCTCCCTGAGCCTGTTGGAGTAGAGATGATGCCATCACAAACTCTGGCACAATAAAGTCTTCTAAAGGGAGAACTTTAAATAAACCATTACGTTGGAATAGAGATTTTTTTACTTAAACAGGACACGGTAACACCATAAAAGGAAATGTGGCTGATTTTCCGTTCTATCTGGCTGCAGCCACCAGGTGAGCCAAGACAGGTGCACACACACCATCCAGGAGCTGTGGAAGTAGTCAATGTGATATTGCTTTCTTATGAGGGTCTTCTGCTAGCAGTAGTACCAGTTCTCTGGGCTGTGCAGGATTTCCCACATCACCCAGTGGGATAACATGTGCAGGCTGAAATACAAGGCCAAGCAGGAGACTTGTCTGCCCTGGTGGGCCCAAACATACAGTTTCTAAGTATGTAACTATGGTGAGCCTGTTCATCATGAAACAGCTGGTGTGTATGATGTCTTCAGTCTGTTACTGAGGAGAGGGCTGGGCACTGCCCAGAATTCTTACAGGATTGGAGAGTCCACATATAAATTCTTTGAGGTTCTTGCCACTGATTCATTCCATAAAGCTACCACTGGAGCTTGCGATGCCATCAATCACTCGCCACACTGTTTTCTGAGACAGAGTCTCTCTCTGAACCGGCAGTTCACCTATTTGACAACACTAGCAAGCATCAGGGCTTCTCCGCTCTCAGTTCTGGGATTATAGGCACAGGCTGCCATGCCTGACAGATGCTGGGAATCCAAACGCAGGTCCTCACACTTGTGTGGCAAGCACATTGCCACCTGAGCCATCCCCCAGCGCCTACATATTTTTATCTAAGTAAGTTTTCTTTCCTAAGTGAGAGTATAAGATAGTCTATTAGGTACATTGTACACATCCCTAATAAGAAAGGAGTAAGATATAAACATATGTCCAATAAGCTCAAAGGAATTCTTCCTATAGTAGGTCACAGGGAAGCTGAGACGCATGTTGGTCATAAACATGGTTCATAACTTGGAATTTGAGGTTTTCTTCGAGAAAGGGTTATTGTTCTCTGTAAGCAGTTTGGTCAGTCGTGTGGAACTCCTTGACTCTTAGCCAACGTGAGACTTAAGCCAGACCCAAAGGAGGCTCTTTTCCTGTGTCCCCTCTCCTTCAGCTCGCCTCTCATTTTAGCCTACTTCAGTAGAACTTGCCTGATGAGGTTATTATGAATAAAATTGCTTGTGGGTGTATGTGTGTGGGTACATGCGCTGTGGCAAGTGTGTGGAGATCAGAAGACAAACTGCAGGAGACGGCTCTCTCCCTCTGCCATACGGGTCCTTCAGATCTAACTCGGGTTATCAGATGCCCCACCTGCTGAGCTCTCTTGATGGCCCTACCTTAGAATTAAATCTGTAAACGTGTAAGGTGCTCGTCACAGTCAGTACCTGATATGTACTAAGTACCCAGTTCACTTTACTATTCAGGTTTGCTATAGTTTGAGTGTGAAAGTCTCCCCTCCCTGACAGGATCATGTGTTTGAACACCTGGTCCCCAGCTGGGAGCACTGGTTGGGGAGGATGTAGGGGACTTTTGGAACATGGGGTGTAGATGGCCTACCAAGCGTTATAGCTTAGCCTTGCTTCAGGCTGAAGCTCCCTGGTCCCAGTCTGTGCCCTGGATGAAATGCTTGCTCCAGGTATCGACTGCCACAGGGGGAGCCCACTTGAAAGAATTTTTGTTTCGTTTTGTTTTGTTTTGTTTTTTCAGACAGTGTCCCTTTGTGTAGCCCTGGCTGTCCTGGATATCTCTATGTAGACCAAGGTGGTCTTGAACTCAGAGATCTGTCTGCCTCAGCCTCCCGCTGGGATTAAAGGCCGGCACCACTAGGCCTGACTCTTGGTGGACTCAGTGCCCTGAACTGTGAGCTGAAGTGAGTCCTCCTTCCCTTAACTTGCTCCTGTTGACTATTTGATCATGGCAATGAGAAAACTAATTAATACAACATTTTTATAATCACGCAGTTCTCTTTATCTTTGATTTTTTTTTGTCTTAAATATTTCTCAAATCATTGGGTTTGTTATAAATTTCCTTTTTTTTCGTCCTTCCAGGAACCTCGGAGGTGTTTTTTGAAGTTGGAGGTAGTTCCTGCATCCAGGGACGACTATGAGCAGAGCCCCGGGGTGGTCTTTAGGCATGGAGAAGAAATAAGTTCCCCCTCTCTCCTCTGTTGCTCGGATGCTAAATAGTCTCCTGAATTTTCATAATAATTTTTCACATTTAAGCCTTTAATTTCTTTGGGATAATTCTTACGTACAGTGTCTTGAAAAACAAAGAGATTCCAAATTTAGTTTTGAGATCAAATTGGCTTTTAGTAGCCACTCCAAAGTCAGGCACCATCTCATCCCATACAACAGAACGAGTGTTCTATCTACTGAGCCTAGGGAGTCAGATTCAGAGGCTAGAAAGAGCCAGAGCGTGGTTCCAAATGATGGTTTCCCATGAATTTTATTTAGCAGGCACATGTGGGGATCAGAGAGCCAATTGTCCTCCCTCCATTTATTGACTCTGCTTTTCCACCGTGAGTTTCGAGGCCACCCCTGCCATACACTTCCTGTCTGCCTGCATGGTTTATTCTCTTGACCATATCCCCAGTGTTCTTGTTTTGTTTTGTTTTGTTTTGTTACATCACTACCACAGTTTGCCCTCCCTCCTCTGCTCCCAGCTCCCCACCCCTTCCTCCACTCCCCCTTTCTCTTCAGAAAAGGGTAGGCCTCCCATGGATATCGAACTAGCCATGGTATATCAAGTTCCAGTAAGACTCTGTACCTCCCCTTGTGTTAAGGCTGGACCAGGCAACCCGTAGGAGGAAAGGGACCCTAAAGCAGGCAACAGAGTCGGAGACAGCCCCTGCTCCCACTGTTAGGAGTTCAACAAGAAGACCAAGTTACACAACTGTAACGTATGTGCAGAGGGCCTAGGTCAGTCCCATGCAGGCCCCCTGGTTGGTGGTTCAGTCTCTGTGAGCACCTATGAGCCCAGATTACTTGATTCTTCGAGTTTTCTTCTGGTGTCCTTGACCCCTCTGCCCGCCCCTGGCTCCTACAATCCTTCCTCCCACTCTTCTGCAGGATTTCCCAAGCTCCACCTAGTGTTTGGTGTGGGTCTGCATTTGTTTCCAGCAGTTGCTGGATGAAGCCTCTCTGATGATGACAATTGGACTAGGCACTAGAGTATAGCGGAATATCATTAGGAATCATTTCGTTGACCTTTTTTGCCAATTGTGTTTGATTCTATCCTAGACCTCTGGGTCATTTCAGGTCCCTCTGGGTCCAGGACCTCCAGGCCTTGTCAGGTGTGAGCTCACTTTCAGGGCATGGTTCTCAATCTGGACCAGTCATTGGTCGGCCACTCTGATAATATCTCTTCCTTCCTTCCTTCCTTCCTTCCTTCCTTCCTTCCTTCCTTCCTTCCTTCCTTTCTTTCTTTCTTTCTTTCTTTCTTTCTTTCTTTCCTTGAGACAGGTCTCACCATGTATCTTTGGCTGACCTCAAACTCACATCATTCACCTGCCTAAGCCTCCTGAGTGCTGTAAATAAAGGCGTGGACCACCACAAACAGATCTCTAGCGATAATTTTATTTGCTTTTGCACCAATTAAATATTTGTTGTTGCTTACAGGCAGTCAAAGACACGATTGTCTTCAGGCAGGGAGGATGAGGAGAGGGAATAAGGGAAGCTTCATACACAAGGGCTAAACCCACTCAGGGTGAGTACAGGACACAGACATCCTGGTCAATGTATGCCGCAAAATGGGCCCGTCTGGGTTGCTGAGATGGCTCAGCAATGCTTGATGTGTGAAACTGACAACCTGAGTTTGATCCCTGGAACCTGCATGAAGGTGGAAGGCAAAAGTCGATGCCACAGAGTTGCCCTCTGACCCCTAAACACATTTCAAGGAATGAACACACACACACACACACACACACACACACACACACACACACACACACACCAGGCAATATAGTAATAATAACGTTTTAAAAATTAATGTGCTTATCCATGTCCTCAGAAATGATCAGAGAGTTATTGAAATAGGCTGACAGATCTCAGTAGCTGGCTGTATTTCTGATGGGGTAGAGTAGGGAGTGGACTTGATCTACGTCAGCTCTTACATTTATGGTCCACTCAATTTGTCGTACAGGATTATCTGTGAGAAATATACAAGATAAACTTTCTCAGCTGTGGACATGTGAGCAACAGCCCTCATGCCTTAGGAGAGATTCTCAAAGAAATAATACGGCCTATAGAAATAACAAGTCACAGAAATCAAGGTATGGTTATAAATGGTTTATTTTGCTAGATTATAACATTAATCACATATTGCATAGTTTAAAACTGTTACTGCTGACCATGCAGACAAACATTGCTTTTTGATCATAGCAAAGTGTCAAAGGGTAGTAAATTTGAAATCAGAGCATATAATTCCAACCACAGAACCAGCAGGTTCTTTGGGTGTCTATGGAAGTCATGAATGCTAAAGTAGATCTCCCCCAAAATGATCACACCCAACATTCTACCACACACCTTAGAGAACCAGCCAAGTTCTTGCCCCTGGGCCTCCCTTCAACACTCAGACCCATGAACTGCAGGCAGGAGAGGGCTACAGCTCAGCAAGAGGCAGCAGCTGCACCAGGAGACCAGGTAGCACCACAAGCAGCAGGAATGCCCGGCTGTCTCTGACTCCTGTAGATGGGAGGAGAAAGAAAGGATTCATGTGGGCTATCTCAAGACAAGGATAGCTCTCCTAAACATTCAGAACTTTACATCCAGCTCAAAACCCAAGAGAATAGACAAGAGAATAGACTCTAGGGGGCCAGTTGCCTGGCTAGACTCTTCTGGCTTCCTCAGATTTCTAAAGTTCTCAAGTACCAGGATGTGAGCAAACTGATGGATCCCCACCACTTCCAGGGTCCTGTGCTCTAAGACACTGACTGGGGATAAAAAACCTTTCCTATCCAGAGTCCTCCTGGCTTTCTAGGGATCCAGACAGGCTTTTTCTTCTTTGCCCAGAAGGAGGTTTCTGGGTCTGAACCTTCTGAAAGTCTATAGTTGCATCAGTGTGTATTCCTTCTATGACAGCTGGTGTGAACCAGAACTTACCTGTGGTTCTCAGCCTGCCTGGACATCAACCATTTGACCCAGAAGGGCAGCATCTTTCTGGCTGGACTGTGGACCTGGGTAGGGGTCATGCTTTCCTTGGGTTTGATATAAATTCAAATTCCTCTATGCAAAAACACGAAGCCCCTGTGATCACTTCCTTCTCCAAAGACTTCCCATGTTCCCAGAAACCCTAGAGTGTCAGAGCTGATTAGACCTAAGATTGCTCTGTACTCAGTAGTCTAACTGTAGCTCATTTCAGGTTCTTCCTGGCCTCTCACTCAATCTTAACTTCCTAGGTCAACATTTAGTGCAGCCTGGATGTAAGTAAGTAATCCAGACACTGTGCAGATCCTGAGTGGTGGGCATAGGAGACAAGGTCTCTAGAGTGTGAGCAAGTGATTTTCCTGTGAACGTTGAGGTCCAAACCAGCATGAGTTTGGATCAGATGATTGAGATGTATACATGGTTCCTCATATTTAAAAATGAAAGACATTTGCGGATTGATATCTACATGTCAATCATATGTCTTGAATGCCTCTCTCTTAATTCTCAAAGCAATGCTACTAGAATATTTGTCATTTGGGTCTTTATCATTCAAATGGGGAAACAGAGGCACAGACATTTGATAACTTGCCAAGAGTCACAGAGCTAGTGATGTTTGAACCAGATTACCATGGAGTCTGATTCCAAACCTATGACAGAGAGCATAGTACAGTAATTTTCTCTGGAATATTAAAGAAGGAGTACTATGATAAGTGATATTTGAACTATGCCTTAAAAAGTAATCACCAAACTAAAATTGATGGTGTCTTTGCTTGCATAGAATGAGAACTGTGGTCAAGGGATGAAGAGAGAACCCACACCACAAGGAATGATGGGTATACAGCCATAAAGATCCCCAAACACGGGGAAGCTTTGGTTTGAAATTATGAATAAATACCTGCTGACGGCACTTCTCACTCCTCCCAGGGCTGGGCCTGGTAATAGCATTTTCTTGAAGTCCCTTACTGTGTTCAACCATTTCTGATACACCATCACTGAGGTATGTGCCCCTTGGCTTTACCAATGCTACCCCTCATCATTCTAGGCACTCTCCCCATGTACATGGTCTACCAGGTGTCTTCTGGTAGGGAGCACCCCCTCTTCCATTTCATGATGTCCCCACCAGCTCCACCTCTAACACAGACCCAGACTCACCTGAGCTGCTGAAATGACTGCTGTTGGTAGAACCGCTATAGAAGCAATTGAAGTTGCTCTTCTCTCTTTGAGGGGAGTTCAGAAAAATTTTGTCATACCCTTTTCCACTTGCTGTTATGGTGACATTGTGATATACTTCATAGCCTGGAATTAATACCTCCTTTTGTTTAGGTTTGTAGGAAAATTCACTTATGTTAGCCCCCAAGCAGGTTCTGATGGTAAACAGTGTCCCACTAACACCACCAAAGATGTAAAGAGCTACTCTCTCTTCCAAAGATGAAGACGCGAACTGCCCAAACCGCACAGAGCCCTTCCCACTGTAATTAAACTTGTTCCTGGTGCCTCTGTAAACTGAGTAACAACTCTGGTTACTCAGAAGCTGAAGGGCTCTTGTTAGGTAGTAATGGAAGGCCTTGTAATGGAAGTTAGTGGTATTTTTCTTGAATTCTCTAACAGCTCTGTTAAAATCTTCATGGATGTTCCCGGTGTAGGCCACTACAGCTGTTCCGTGGAAGTCATGGAAACCTTTGGGAGTCCTCATTGTATTTTTTATCTCCTTCCATCGTTTCTCTGCCTGTTCCCACTCAAGTTTTAATTGCTCATTCATGTTGAAGTCTTCTTGTAACAGCTGGGGTGCTTTTCTCTCCATGTCTTCAACACAGCCCTCATACTGATCATCAAATGCATTGGGAGCCATGTCCAGGTCGGAAGGCTCAGTCAGGCCTGTCACCTGAAAGAGAGAAGTATGTGGTTGTATTGTGTTCCCCAAAATATTGTGTACTCTAATAAATTTATCTGGGGTCAGAGAACAGACAGCCACTAGATACAAAGGCTAGAAAATGGTGGCACTCACACCTTTAATCCTAGCATTCCAGAGATAGAAATCCATCTGGGATCTCTGTGAGTTCAAGGCCACATTGGAAACAGCCAGGCATGGTGACTCACGCCTTTAATCCTAGGGAGTGATGGTAGAAAGCAAAAAGGTATATAAGGCATGAGGACCAGACACTAGAGGCATTTGGCTGGTTAAGCATGTGGCTGGTTAAGCATTCAGGCTTTTGAGCAGTAATTCAGCTGAGACCCATTCCGGATGAGGACTCAGAGGCCTCCAGTCTGAGGAGACAAGACCAGCTGAGGATCCGGCGAGGTGAGATAGCTGTGGCTTGTTCTGTCTCTCTGATCTACCAGCATGGACCCCAATAACTCGCCTCGGGTTTGATTTTATTAATAAGAACTTTTAAGATTCCTGCAACAGAAGTAGGTTCTTTGTTACTAGATAAGTTTGCTAAGTTATCAGCATGTGCTGGGTGCTGTCTGGAGCTGACAGCAAGAGATGTCACATACTCCAACCTCACAAACGGTACATGCATGGACACAATCTCATTATGTTATAAGCGGAGCAGAAAGGAAAGGCTGATTTCTGATTGTTTAGTATTTACAGATTCTATAGTTTTTCTTCTAATGCTTAGTTAGTATACAAAATAACAGGCCTCATCATGACATTTTCACACACGTATATCACTGTATGTTGCTCATATTCATCACACACAACCTTCCCCTTACTGATATTATCTTTTCAATACTTGTGCTGTCTACCACCCTCTAACTGCAGACTGAACCCTGGGAACTGTAATATTACCAAGATGTGGGCAGGAGAAAGCAAGGTCAACAGAATATGGGTTGAGAATATTACCTGCTGGATTAATAACCAAGTCAGGAGGAACACATGAACTTTTGATGTCATCTTCAAGTTCAAACACAGCTGCAAGGAAATACAAGACAATGAAAGAGGGGTACACACAGTATTGTAACAGTCTGTTGATGGATCTGCTCTGCCTCAATGACTGAATCTCCATTTTACATCTGCAGGTCCAGGCTCCTTCCTGCTCACACTGCTCCCAGGATGGCTTATCAGGACACTGAATAGCTCTGCTTGGGTCCCTTTCCAGAACTGAAGTGACTGTCGTCCTCTCTCCCCAGTAAGGACCTATAATCAATCAATCCTGGTAACACACAGAGCTATGTACGTATCATGTAGGCTGCCAAGAGAATCGGGTCATATTTTAGCAGATGTGTCTTCGGCCTTGATGTTTTACTTGCACAGATACTTTTCTTCTCCATATTTGATTAGCATGTGGCTTACATTTACCTCTGAATGTCTTTTAATGCTGTCAGTATTCACTGTGTCCTATGATTTAAATACGGTTGTCCTTCAAAGATCTCCAGTGTGGCCATATGAAGATAGTGAAACTTTTAAGAGGTGAGGTCTACTGGGAAGTGACCAGGTCCTGGAGGACATCACCATCAGAAGAGATCATTTCAGCCCTTAGGATCCTACCCAGTTCCTGCAAGAGCCAGTCTGGCCCCAGAACCTCTCTGGCTTCCTCTCTTGCCTTGTGTTCCCTTCTGCACATGGCAATGGCTTCTCTGACATTGTGATAGAGAATATTATGATTCTTCCAGGAAAACCCTAACCAGCCAGTGCTTTCATGATATTAAGACTTTCCAGCTATCAGACTGTGAACTGAATAAGCACCTTTACTTTATAAACTTTCCAGCATCAAGCATTTTGTGATAGTAATAAACACAAACTGAGGTGAAAGCTCAGTGGGTAAAGAACTTGCGTTGCAAACATAGACCTGAGTTTGATCCGAAGAACCCACAGGAAAAAAGGAGGTGTGATGACAGGCACTTGTATTCCAGCACCGAGAGGTGGAGAGAGATGGATACCTGAGATCCCCAAGACTCACTGGACAGCCAGACAAGTCTGCTTGGTGTGTCCCAGGCCTGCGAGAGACCCTGTCTTTACAAAACTGGTGGACAGTGCCTGAGGAATGACACCAGAGATTGTCCTCTGACTTCCACATGCATGTGCCCACCCATGAGCATGTACTCATACATGTGCATGTGCCCACACAAGTGCATATGCCCACACAAGTGCATGTACTCACACACAAAAAAAAGAGAAAAGAAAAATAAAAAGGAAAGAAGTATACACTGAAGAGCAACTCAAGGAATGAGAAGGAAAGTCACCCCCATTGGTATGGACCCATCCCTTCATTCCTGCCTATGGCTTTTAGAAAATCATGAGAACTCTCCCCCACACTTATCTAAGCTGTTGTGTTACTGTCCACAGAATTTTGACTTAGTCCAGCCAGATAATCCTCTCCCCACACCTTGAGAATGGCAGAATGGAGCTGCATGCTATGACTGACCAGTTGCTCTTGGGAAGGCTGGGACTCCCAGCTCCTCCACAGCTTGGCTTCTCCTGCCCTGAGCCTTTAGGGGGCACTGTAGAAACAACAGACCTAGGAGTTCAGCACTGCAGTGAAGGGTCCCACCTTCTGTACCTCCTCAACTTTAAAAAGTATTAATTATTGTGAAATAACTACAATCAACTACATAAGATATCCTCCCTAAATTCTTAAAGTCCTCCTAGACAACCAGTTATGACAGCACACCCCTACAATCCCAGCCCTTGAGAGATGGGCGAAGGGGCATGTGGGGGCCCAGGCCAGTTTAGGATGGACTCTGAAGACACAAAAAAGGTAAAATTAAGCTCTGCCCAGAAATAGAAACACAGGTGATTTCCTTTCGCCTTGAGTACACCCTGGAGCCACTTAGGATTTGGCTACATATTCAAAAAGGTTCTTGCAGTTTGGTTGTATCAGGAGTTCTCTGGAAACTTGTCACCAACAGACTTCTGGACTCCAGCTCAAATTGGAGTATTTAGTATTTCTAATGAGCTCCTTCGTTCATTTTGACATTATTTGCTTTTTTAGTAACGTGTATGCATGCATGTCCTGGAGTTGGTCGGTATGTGCACATGAGTGCAGATGCCCTCTGAGGCCAGAGTATCAGATCCTCTGGAGCTGGAGTTACAGGCACTTGTGAGCTGCCTGACATGGGTGATGGAACTGAACTTTGATCCCACAGCAAGAGGAAGTATGTGCTCTAACCAATGAGGCATTTCTCCAGCTCAAAATTTACTTTTGGGGGAAGTACTATTTAGCATAAGATTCCAATTAATCGGTGCTGAGGACTGAACCCAGAATGTTGTGCATGCCAAGCCAACACCTTTCACTGAGCTACACCCAGCTGGACAGTGAAGCCTCTTTACACAACACACATCTCCATATTCTAGCTCTTCCTCCAGCCTCAGCTGGAATCACCCCTTTTCTTGTCTTAAAACTTAGGCTTCAAAGCTCTGTTCTGAAGTCAGGAAGTCTGACAAATCCCAGATGGAGGGGCCAGGAGAAAGCAGTCCTGTAGGGTTGGTGGGTCAGCAGAGGGACTTTCTCATTCAGGAAGCAGGGATCAGCCAGCCTGGAGTAAACTTCCAATTCTCTCCTCCCCGCCCTAGTTCCTCATGTGGTTGATCCAGATGTTTGCCTTTCACAGGACTGGTGTCTACTTCCCTGTGGGACAGCTAAGGACAGCCTAGCTGTGCCTTATTGCCACCAATGCCCCTCACAACCCACATAGATTGAAGATACACAACTTGAGTCTCTTCAGCCCCAGTATGAACTCCTGGAACTGGTGCCTGCCAATTAAAATTTTCCCCAGAAATCAATGTAGCTAACACCTTGAACCTCAATAAAAACTTTCCCCTCTCTCTCCCTCTCTCTCTCTTTTCCTTCTCCCCATCCCTTCTTTCCTCACTCCTCCCACTCTCCTTCCATCCTGCTTTTTATCTGCATTCAATCTCTATGATCCTAAATTAAAGAAAAGAAAAGCCTTTGTTTCCAACAAGCAGGAGACCTGGTGCAGAAGGACCTTGAGGTCTGAGTTAGACTGGGCCACACAGCAGTCTTTTAAGCATTTAAAAGAACGCATCTTTTAAAACGTTTAAATTAAAAATGGATAAATAAAGCAAAGAAGAGGATAGAACCTAACATTTCCATGGAGCTGGTAGGAAAATGGGATTAATTAAGCATATCCCTGTTCTGTTTCAAAAACCGGGGAAGTACACGAAGGTAAAAGTCTATATACATAAGAGACCATGTACACAGATGCCAATTGCTTCCTACAGGACCTGGGAGGTAAATTGTGTGGTCCTGCGTTATATTTTTAAGTCTCTAGAAATATTATACTCTCATGTCTGTCCATTCTATATCTGCCTCCATCACCCTACATGGGCTATTTCTTGCCCAGAACTGACCGTCTGGCTTTAACCCTGAGTCATAGACACCCCCCACACACGGCTACACCCACTGAAGCACTCAGATTGTTCTCAGGGTCCCCTCAACTTTAGAAGGCTTCCCTTTCAGAGGACAGAGTTCAGAGTTGTCAGGTACCTGAGCAGGTCTTTGGTGGCTGGGTCTCTGGCCTCTTCTAAAAGCAAGTGTTCCAGATGGCAGTGCTGTGGCCTTTTATCCTGTTGACAATACACTTTCAGTTTCAGGTTAGATTTGAAAGGAAGCCAGAGGGTTTATGAACTACTTAAGTATGGTATACTTAAGTTAGGTATGTTGTACTTTCTTAGTATACTGTAGTAGGTACCTGTTCCACCTATGACCTTGAAGTACCAGCCCCTAAGGTGTGGCCTTGGGGCTAGCTTAAGTTGAGGAGCACGTATGTTTGGTCCTTTCTCTTCATTGTGGGCTTGGATGGTGTGGATTGACTCAGGCGGCAGGAGCAGTGTGGGGCAGGACATCAACCTTCCAGGGCAACGATTTTGCCTATTCTGTTCAGTGAGTTGTTCTCCTTAGTATAATTTCCAAATAAATAGTTCCTTTATCAGGATCTGTGGATTATCTGCTATACTATACCATTTCTATTCTCCATCTTTTTTAATTTTTTTTTTTTTTTGAGACAAGGTTCCATTAGCCCGGATTGGCCTCTCCTGGCTGTGTAGCTGAGGATGACATCAACCCCTGATTCTCTTTCCACAAAACTAGATTTATTTGTACAAAAATAGAACCCAGGACCTGATGCTGCTCGGCAATCACTCTACCAACCAAACTGCATCCCCATCCTGCATCTTTTCCTTTGTCTGTATCAAAATGAGCCAGGACCTTTCTGTTGTTCCCCACAGGACTGGTGTGTGTGTGTGTGTGTGTGTGTGTGTGTGTGTGTGTGTGTGTGTGTGTGAGAGAGAGAGAGAGAGAGAGAGAGACAGACAGACAGACAGACAGACAGACAGACAGACAGAGGGGGGTGCTAGATACTGGAGAAAGTAGAAGTTGGTTGACCTTTGCCCTACACACCAATTTTACAAATTACATGAACACCTGTTGTGGTGGCTCACATCTTTAATCCCAGAGTTTGGGAGGCCGAGGCCGAGGGATCTGTGTGAATTTGAGACCAGGCAGGTCTACATAGTGAGACCCCTTAAACCAAACAAAACTACCAGCAAATCACCTGAGTGCTAAAGGGGAATAAGGAAAAGGTGAAGAGAGGTGACCAAGGTTTTTTTTAAATTGATTGTTTGGGAATTTTACCTTGTGGACCCCAATCTCAAGTATTTCCCACATCCTCCACAACCACCCCTCACTCCTGTAGTGTTCCCCTAAAGGGAAACTAAAAAAATAAATAATAAAAATAAGATACAGATTAAAAAACACTAAAAAGTAATTAAATAAATAAAATAGTAAAAAATAAAAATATACAGATAAGAATATCAATTTCAATTAAAAATAAATTAACCAACAGAAAAAAAAGCAAATAAGACAAAGCAAAACAAAAACAAAAATTAAACAAAAACAAACAAACAAACAAACAAAACTAAACACTGCCCTCTGTCTTTGCCTCTCCATGGCCTCTTCATTCATCTCACTGGCTTTGGGAGCTGCTGTATGTCATGCAATATACTCTTTTGACCCAACAGCTTTCCCTTGGCCTCCAGCACACCAACACTGGATCTCCACACAAACTGCCCACACACTGTTGCCCCGAGTCATGTAGACCATGTGGTCATGGCTCTGCAGTCCCAGTCCATTTCCACACTCCAGCAGGTCATAGATGGGGTCAGTGTTGGAGTGTGGGAGCTCAAAGCCCTGCATGTGTATCTGGTGGGCTGCAGACTGGCCAGTCCGGGCTGCTGGGACCTCTCCCCTCCAGTGAGGAGTGCGACCAGCTCTCCCACATGCTTGTAGAGGGGTAGGACCATCTTTCCAAAGTATTGAGAACCAGCTCTCCTATTAGAGGCAGAGCCATCTTCCCCATGCCAGTGTCATTGAGGTCTGTTATCCCAAGACCAGTTAAGGATGGAGTCAGCTCTCTCCTGGCCAGTGAGGAGAGGAGCCAGTACAACAAGACCCTTGTGCTAAACTCATGGTTGAACACATCGTTCACTTGGGCTCCTATGGTAACACGAGTGACAGACATCAACACAGACCCCATCTGTGGCAGGACCATGGAACCAGGCCATCAGTAGTACCTTAGGCTTGGGTGACCCCATGACCCCAAGTGGCAGCATAGGCCTCTCAGATTGACATGGGCCCAGCCGCATCAGAGTTGCCAGACACCAACATGGTCCCAGGTGGTGGTGGAGACTCCAAGCAGTCTTGCAGTCTCAATGACAATAGGAATCACAGATCTCAACACAGATCCCGACTGAAGTACGGCCATGGACCCAGACATGGCCTCTGGCCACAGCTCAGTCAGGACATCATCATGGCCCTGGATGGCATTGCAGCAACACCCTTACCCCTCCATCTCCATGGTCCCCATGGTGGATCTAGGTCTCCGGTATCTGCCCAGACCCCAGGCATATGCACTGCCTTCGGTAGTAACCTGAGCCATGGACACTGACAGTGACCCTGGCTGCAGTGGGCCATGGACCCACACATGGCCCTCAGGAGCAGCTCCAGCCCAGTGTCTTCATGGCCATGAGTGTCAGCTCAGACCACTCAGTTGGGCATGGCCCTGGCAGCTGCATGTCCCTTACACCCTAACATGGTTAAAAACAATGGGAAGCCAGGCATCCTTGTAGCCCTTGGTGGAAATGGGATCCAAGGACATCAACATAGACCCTGGTTGTAGTAGTACCACAAACCAAGACATGGTCCCCAGCAGCCTCTTAGACCCAGATGTCACCATGGCCCTGGTTGACTGTATAGGCCTGTCAAGTTGGCTCCCTTCAGCTGCAATGTGGCCCTTGGAAAACAACATGGCCCCAGGCGGGGGCCCAGACCTCGAGCATCTGCATGGCCTTCAGTGGTATCAGGAACCATGTATTCTATTTACCTGCCCAGAACTCTGAGGTCTCTATGTACAATGAAGATTCCAATCTATCTCTAAAATTTTTACTATTAATTATCAATGATTTGATTCATATGGTCTACAGCCAGTAGGAAATGGTGTAATGGCTGAAGAACCTCCATTTTATGTTAGGCATCCATCTTGGTACCTAACAACAATTTGACTCTGTCTCCAGTCCCTGTAAGAAAACTCCCCAGTAACAGCAACTGAGTTACACCTGCCCAGATATCCACAGCTATGACCATCTCCTTCAATATGATATGACTAGCTGCCTTTTGGGCTTCTGTAACCGGCTTATGCAGACACTCAAGGACTACTCTTAGGTCCCCCCTGACAACCTAATCTTGACAGAGCAAAACAGCTCTTGGTTGCTTGTGCAGATACTCAAGGCCTTCTTGTGGTTTTCACATTTAAAAAGCCTTCCCTCATCCCCACCCCTCTTGGCTCAATAGTCTCTGGTTTTGCTCAGAGACGGTTGTCCTGCTAGCAGCTACAATACATTTAGCTGACTATAATTTTAATCTGAATTGAGTCTGTGGTCTTTTCCCAGGGGTCTCTTACTCCATAACGTGGGGATTAAGGGAAGCTTTATACACTTGGGCTAAACCCACTCAGGTTGAGTGCAGGACACAGACTTCCTGATCCATATATGGCTCAAAATGGGCCTGTCTGGGATGCTGGGATGGCTTAGCAGTTAAAATGCTTGATGTGCAAAACTGACAACCTGAGTTTGATCCCTGGAACCTGAATAAATGTGGAAGGCAAGAGGTGATGCCACAGAGTTGCCTTCTGACCCTAAACACATTTCAAGGCATGAAAACACACACACACACACACACACACACACACACACACACACACATCAGGCAATATAGTTATATGAAATTTTAAAAATTAATGTGCTTATCCATGCCCTGAAAGATGATGAGAGTTATTGAAATAGGCTGACAGGTCTCAGTAGCTGGCTGTATTTCTGATGGGGTAGAGTAGGGGGTGGACTTTATCTAGGTCAGCCCTTACATTTATGGCCCACTCAATTTGTCCTGCAGGAGCATTTGTGAGAAATGTACAACATGAACGTTCTCAGATGTGTATGTGTGAGCATCAAACTTCATGCCTTAGGATAGTTTTTCAAACAAATAATACATCCTACAGAAATACCTAGTCACAGAAATCAAGGTGTGGTTATAAATGGTTTATTTCCTAGATTGTAACATTCATCATATATTTTGTACATTAAAACTCTTACTGCTGACCATGCAGACAAACACTGCTTTTTGATCATAGCAAAGTGAATTTGAAGTCAGAGCATGAAATTTCACTCACAGACCCAGTAGGTCTATGGAAGTCGTGAATGCTAAAGTAGATCTCCCCCAAAATGATCGCACCCTTCATTCTACCATAGACGTTAGAGAACCACCAAGTTCTTGCCCCTGGGCCTCCCTTCACCACTCAGACCCATGAACTACAGGCAGGAGAGGGCTACAGCTCAGCAAGAGGCAGCAGCTGGACCAGGAGACCAGGTAGCACCGAAAGCAGCAGGAATGCCCGGCTGTCTCTGACTCCTGTAGATGGGAGGAGAAAGGAAGGTTTCGTGTGGGAAATCTCAAGACAGGGATAGCTCCCCTAAACATTCAGTACTTTACATCCAGATCAAAACCCAAGAGAGTAGGCTCTAGGGGGCCAGCATGCCTGGCGAGACTCTTCTGGCTTCCTCAGGATCCCTAAAGTACTCAAGTACCAGGAGGTGAGCAAACTGATGGATCCCCACCACTTCCAGGGTCCTGTGCTCTAAGACATTGACTGGGGATAAAAGTCTTTCCTATCCAGAGTCTTCCTGGCCTTCTAGGGAGCCCAACAGGTTTCTCCTTTTACACCTAAGAAGAGGTTTCTTGGTCTGAACCTTCTGAAAGTCCATTGTTGCAGCAATTTGTATTTTTGGTGTGCAAACTGTTGTAAACTAGAACCTACCTGAGGTTCTCAGCGTGTCAGGACTGAACATCAACCATTTGGCCCAGAGGGGGAGCATCTTTCTGGCCGGACTGTGGACCTGAGTAGGGGTCATGCTTTCCTTGGGCTTGATATAAATTCCAAATTTCTCTGTGCAAATGCGTGATGTCCCTGTGATCACTTCTGTAGTTCCACTTCCTGCTCCAAAGACTTCCCATGTTTCCAGAAACCCTAGATTGTCAGGACTAATTAGATCTAAGATTGCTCTGTACTCAGTAGTCTAACTGTAGCTCAAACTTAACTTAACTTAACTTAAACTTAACTTCCTAGGATAACATTTAGTGCAGCCTGGATGTAAGTAAGCAATCCAGACACTGTGCAGATCCTGAGTGGTGGGCACAGGAGACAAGGTCTCTAGACTGTAAGCAAGTGATTTTCTTGTGAATGTGGATTCCCACACCTGTATGAGTTTGGATCAGATGACTGAGATGTGTACATGATTTTTCATATATAAAAATAAAAGGCATTTGTGGATTGATACCTACATGCCAAATAATACATCTTGAATGGCTCTCTTTTAATTTCAAAACAATACTACTAGGATATTTGTCATTTGGGTCTTTATGGTTCAAATCAGGAAACTGATGCACAGATATCTGGCAAGATGCCAAGAATCACAGAGCTAGTGATGTTTGAACCAGATTACCATGGAGTCTGACTCCAAACCTATGACAGAGAGGATGATACAGTAATTTTCTCTAGAAGTATTAAGGATGGATTTCTAGGATAAATGATACTTGAACTATGCCTTGAAAGGTAATTACCAAACTAAAATTGATGGTGTCTTTGCTTGATTAAAATGAGACATGTGGTCAAGGGATGAAGAGAGAACCCAGGCCACAAAGAATGATGGGTATACAGCCATAAAGATCCCCAACATGGGCCAGCATTGATTTGAAAATATGAAAAAATACCCACTGATGGCACTTCTCACTCCTCACAGGGCTGGACCTGGTAGTAGCGTTTTCCTGAAGTCTCTCACTTTGTTCAACCATTCCTGATATGCCTTCATTGAAGTATGTGCTCCTTGGCTTTTCCACAGCTACCCTTCATCCTTCTAGGCACCCTCACCATGTGCATAGTCTAACAGGTGTCTTCTGGTAGGGAATACCACCCCCTCTTCCATTTCATGATGTCCCCCACTAGCTCCACCTCTAACACAGACCCAGACTCACCTGAGCTGCTGAAATGACTGCTGTTGGTAGAACCGCTGTAGAAGCAATTGAAGTTGCTCTTCTCTCTTTGGGGGGAGTGCAGAGAAGTTTTGTTATACCCTTTTCCACTTGCTGTTATGATGTAATTGTGATATTCTTCCTATCCTGAAATTAATATCTCCTCTCATTCAGGTTTGTGAAAAAACGCTTTTATATAAACCCCCAAGCAGGTTTTGATGATAAACAGTGTCCCACGAACATGACCAAAACCATAGAGAGCTACCATCTCTTCCAAAGATGAGGAAGCGAACTGCCTATATCGTACAGAGCCCTCCCCACTGTAATTTAACTTCTTCCTGATGCCATGGTAAACACTGTAACACTTATTGTTACTCAGAAGTTGAAGAGCTCTTGTTACGTAGTAATGGGAAGCCTTTTGCCAGGATTTTTCTTGAATTCTCTAACAGCTCCATTAAAACTTTCGTAGATTTTTCCCGGTGTAGGCCACTAAAGCTGTTCCGTGGAAATCTTGGAAAACTTTGGGATTGCTCATTGTCTTTTTTATCTTCTTACATCATTTCTCTGCCATTTCCCACTCACGTTTTAAATCCCCATTCATGTTTAAGTCTTCTTGTAACAACTGGGGTGCTTTTCTCTCCATGTCTTCAACACAGCCCTCATACTGATTATCAAATGCATTGGGAGCCATGTCCAGGTCAGAAGGCTCAGTCAGGCCTGTCACCTGAAAGAGAGAAGTAGGTTCTTTGTTGCTCGATAAATTTGCTAAGTTATCAGCATGTGCTGGGTGCTGTCTGGAGCCTACAGCATGAGATGTTGCATAAGCCATCCTCACATGAGGCACATGCATGAACACAGTCTCATTATGGACGTTATAAGGAATGCAGAAAGGTAAGACTGAGATCTCTGATTCTTTTGTATTTACAGATACATTTTTTACTTCTTTATTCAATCAAATGTTTAGTCCATATACAAAAAAAGGCCTCATCATGACATTTTCATACATGTTTATCTTTGTGTTTTGTTCACATTGAGCCACAAACAACCTTCCCCTTACTGATATTATTTTTACATTACTTCTTCAAGATTTGTGCTGTCTACTGTCATCTAACTGCATACTCAACCCTGGGAACAGTAATATCACAAAGACATGGGCAGGGGAAAGCAAGGTCAACAGGATGTGGGTTGAGAATATTACCTGCTGGGTGAAAAACCAAGTCAGGAGGAACGTGTGAACTTTTGAGTCTAGAAGAGAAGTCATCTTCAATTTCAAGAACATCTGCAAGCAAACATTAGACAATGAAAGTGGGATCCTACCCAGTCCCTGCAAGAGCAAGTCTGGCCCAGAACCTCTCCGGCTTCCTCTCTTGCCATGTGTTCCCTTCTGCACATGGTAATGGCGTCTCTGACACTGTGATAGAGAAGATTGTGAGTCAGCCAGGAAAACCCTAACCAGCCAGCACTTTCATGATATTTAGATTTTCCGGCTGTCAAACTGTGAACTGAGTAAGCACCTTTACTTTACAAACTTTCCATCATCAAGCATTTTGTGATAGTAATAAACACAAACTGAGGAGAAAGATCCGTGGGTGAAAGACTTGCCTTGCAAACAAAGATCTGAGTTTGATCCCAAGAACCCATGTGGAAAAAGCAGGTGTGATGACAGGCACTTGTATTCCAGCACTGGGAGGTGGACAGAGATTGGTCCCTGAGATCCCCAAGACTCACTGGACAGCCAGACCAGCCTGCTAGGTGTGTCCCAGGCCTGTGAGAGACCATGTCTTTACCAAAATTGTGTACTGTGCCAGAGGAATGACACCAGAGATTGTCCTCTGACTTCCACATGCATGTACCAAACACATGTATGTGCCACACCAGTACATATGCCCACACATGTGTGTGTACACACACACAAAAAAGAGAAAAACAAAAAGGAAGGAAGCAGACTAACACAACCAGCCTTATTATTAGTTGTATCTTATGAGAATGTATTGTTTTCACTACTCTTTGAGGAGTGGATATACTAAATATACACTGAACAGCAAGTCAATGAACAAGAAGGGAGGTCACCCTTGTTGGTGTGAATCTTCCACTTCATTTTTGCCTAGGACTTTTGGAAAATCATGAAAATTCTCTCCAACACTTATCTAAGCTGTTGTGTTACTGCCCACAGAATTTTGACTTAGTCCGGCCAGATAATCCTCTCCCCACACTTTGAGAATGGCAGAATGGAGCTGCATGCTATGACTGACTAGTTGCTCTTGGGAAGGCTGGGACTCCCAGCTCCTCCACAGCTTGGCATATCCTGCCCTGAGCCTTTAGGGGGCACTGTAGAAACAACAGACCTAGGAGTTCAGCACTGCAGTGAAGGTTCCCACCTTCTGTACATCCTCAACTTTCAAAAACTATAAATTATTGTAAAATAACTATATTCTGCTATGCAAGATATCTTTCTATAAAATCTTAAAGTCCTCCTAGACAACCAGTTATGGCAGCACACACCTATAGTCGCAGCTCTCGGAGGGGGAGACAGGGGCATCCTGAGTCCCAGGCAAGTTTATGATGGAATGGGACTCTGAAGACACAAACAAAGGGAAAATTAAGGTCTGTTTGGACAGCATATAAACACAAGCAATCCTTTGGCTTGTGTACAGCCTGAGCCATTTAGCATCCTGCTGATTAACCAAAAAGGCTATGATAGTTTGGTTGTGTAAGTAACTTTCTAGAAACTTGTTACCAACAGAGACTTCTGGACCTCAGTCTCAACGTCATGAGTTTAGCATTTCTAATGAGCTTCTTTGTTAATTTTGACAAAATTTGCTTAAAAGAAAAGAATTATTTTTCTTGTTTTTTCTAGTGTGTATGCATACATGCCCTGGTGTTGGAGGTTATATGCACCTGAGAGCAGATGCCCTCTGAGGCCAGAGTATCAGATCCTCTGGAGCTGGAGTTCAGGCACCTGTGAGCTGCCTGGCATGAGTGATGAAACTGAACTTTGATCCCACTACAACAGCAAGTATGTGCTCTAACCAGTGAGCCATCCCTCCAGCCCACAGTTTGATTTTGAGGAAGTCCAGCATGGATTCCAGTTGTTCAGTGCTGTGGATTGAAACCAGGACGTTGTGAATGCCAGGCTAGCACCTTTTCACTGAGCTATAGCCAGCTGAACATTGAAGCCTCTTTACATAGCACACATCTCCACATTCTAGCTCTTTCTCTGGCCTCAGTTAGAAACACCCCTTTTCTTGTCTTAAAACTTAAACTTTAAAGTTCTGTTTTGATGAGGGCAATTTTGACAAACTCCAGATGGCAGTGTCAATAGAGAGCGGTCCTGTAGGGTTGGTGGGTCAGCACAGGGATTTTCACATTTCAACTCCTTGTTCATCTCACTGGTATTAGGAGCTACTCTTTGGTCCAAACAGCTTTCCTTGCAAATGTTCATTGTGTAGTGTAGCTGGAGTTTTCTCCAGTCCTGTCTGGCTCACAGTCAGGAGAAATCTCTCTCACCTGCCAATCCTGCAGCCGCTTAGACCCAATCAAGTAAACACACAGAGACTTATATTGCTTATATACTGTTTGGCCACAGCAGGCTTCTTGGTATCTAGTTCTTGTATCTTAAATTAACCCATTTCTATTAGTCTATAAGTTTCCACATGGCTCGTGGCTTACTGGTACCTTACATCTTGCTTCTCATGGCAGCAGCTGGCAGCATCTCTCTGACTCAGCCTTCCACTTTCCAGCATTCTCCTCTCTCCTTGTCCTGTCTATACTTCCTGCCTGGCTACTGGCCAATCAGTGTTTTATTTATTAACCAATCAGAGCAACACGTTTAACATACAGAACATCCCACAGCAGTGCAGTGTGTTGTTGGTCAAGTTCAAGGCCTCTGGCCACCAGCACAATAACATTGGATCCCCACAGAAACACCCCATACATCCCACTGTTGCCCAGAGTCATGTAGACCATGTGGTCATGGCTCCACAGGACCAGTCCCTTCCCATATTCCAGCAGGTCTTAGATGGAGTAGATGTTGGGTTGTGACAACTCAAAGCCCTGCATGTGTATCTGATTGACTGCAGAGCTGGTCAGTCTCAGGTGAGGGGTGGGACCTGCTCTCCCTCCCCTGTGGTGAAGGGTGGGGCCCTCTTTCCCTAGTGTGGGAAGCCAGCTCTCCTATTAGGGGCAGAGCCATCTTTCCCATGCCAGGGTCATCCAGGTCTGTTATCCCAAGACCAGCTAAGAATGAAGTCAGCTCTCCCTGACCAGTGAGAAGAAGGCCCAGCACAACAAGACCCTTGTGCTAAACTCATGGTTCAACACATGGTTCACTTGGGCCCCTATGGTAACACAGGTGACAGACATCAATAAAGACCACATCTGTGGCAGGACCATGGACCCAGACATGGCCATCAGTAGTACCTTGGGCTTGGATGTCACCATGGCTCCAGTTGGCAGCATGAGCCTCTCATATTGGCATGGGCACAGCAGCAGCAAGATTCCTGGACTCCAATATGGTACCAGGTGGTGGTAGAGACCCTGAGCAGTCTCACAGACCCCTGATGGCAATAGGAGTCACAGATCTCAACAGAGACCCAGACATTTCCCTGACAACAACTCAGGCTGGATGTCAACATAGCCTGCATGACATACAGCAACCCCTCCCCCTCCATTTTCGTGATCCTCACAGCATATTGAGGTCTCAGGCATCTGCCCAGATCCTGTGCATCTGCGCTATCATCGGTAGTAACCTGAGTCACAGACATTGACACTGACCCTGGCTGTGGTGGGTCACGGACTGAGACATGGTACTCAGCTGCAGCCATGACCCAGATGACTCTATGGCCGTGGGTCACATATGGTGACCACTCAGCATGGCCACTCAGGTGGGCATGGTTCTTGCAGCTGCACAACCCTCAGACCCTAACATGGTCACAGAAAACCCAGAAGCTAGATATCCTTGTGGCTTTTGGTGAGAATGATATTCATGGATATCAAGTAGACCCCGGGTGCAGTGTGGCCACGAACCCAGACATGGTTCCCAGCAGCCTCTTGATCTCAGATGTCAACATGGCTGCAGGTAACTGCATAGGTCATCAGACTGGCTCCCACCAGCTGCTAGGTGGCCCTTGAAAAACAACATGGACCCAGGTAGGGACCCAGACTTGATGCATCTGAATGGCAATCAGTGGTATCAAGAACCATGTATTCTATTTACCTTCCCAGAACTCTGAGGTCTCTATGTACAATGAAGATTCCAATCTATCACTAAAAGTTCAACTATTAATTATCAATGATTTCATTCATATGATCTATAGCCAATGGGGAATGGTGTAATGACTAAAAATGCTATTTAGTGTTAAGCATCCATCTTGCTACCTAATAGCAATTTTAATCTGACTCCATTCCCTGGAAGATAACAACCCAGTAACCTCAAATCAGTGAGCACCCCACAGACCCAGAAATGTACAGACACCCATGACCATATCCTACATTATGATATGACTAACTGCCATTTTGGCTGATGTAACCTGCTTATACAGACACTCAAGGGCTATTCTTAGGATTCCTGTACTACCTAATCTTGACAGATCAAAACAGCTCTTGGTTGCTTGTGCAGATACTCAAGGTCTTCTTGTGGTTTTCACATTTAAAAAGCCTTCCCTCATCCCCATCCCTCTTGGCTCAACAGTCTCTGGTTTTGCTCAGAGACTGTTGTTTTGCTAGCAGCTACAATACATTTAGCTGATTGTAATTATAATCTGAATTGAGTCTATGGTTTTTTCCCAGGAGTCTTACTCTATAACATGGGGAGTTAGGGAAGCTTTATACACTTGGGCTAAACGCACTCAGGGTAAGTACAGGATATAGACTTCCTGACCCATTATGACTCAAAATGGGCCTGTCTCATTTGCTGAGATGGCTCAGCAATTCTTGGTGAGTTAAGCTGACAACCTGAGTTTGATCCCTGGAAACTGCATAAAGGTGGAAGACAAGAGCCTATGTCACAGAATGGCCCATGACCCCTAAACACATTTCAAGGCATGAAAACACACACACACACACACACACACACACACACACATCAGGCAATATAGTTATATGAAGTTTTAAAAATTAATGTGCTTATCCATGCCCTGAAAGATGATGAGAGTTATTGAAATAGGCTGACAGAGCTCAGTAGCTGGCTGTATTTCTGATGGGGTAGAGTAGGGAGTGGACTTTATCTATGTCAGCCCTTACATTTATGGCCCACTCAATTTGTCCTGCAGGAGCATCTGTGAGAATTATACAACATGAACTTTTTTAATGGTATCAATGAGAACATCAGACCTCATGCCTGCTGTGGAATGTTCTGTACCCTGTGAATGTGTTGCTCTGATTGCTTGATAAATAAAAAGCTGATTGGCCACTATCCAGGCAGGAAGTATAAGCGGAGTAAACAAACAAGGAGAATTCTAGGAAGTTTGATTCAGGAGATGCCAGCCCACCGTCCATGTAGCAACATGTATTGGCACACAGATAAAGTCATAGAAAATGTGGCAACATATAAATTAATAGGAATGGGCTGAGTTTAAATGTAAGAGCTAGCCAGTGGTAGGCCTGAGCTAATGGCCAAGCAGTTTTAATTAATATAAGCCTCTGAGCGATTATTTTATAAGTGGCTGTGGGGTCTGTGGGGCTGGGCAGGACAGGAGAAAACTTCAGCTACAAATGATGCCCAAGGGCTCAAGTTTCCATCTGAAACCTGAGAATATTTAATAAGCAATTCTAAACAGAGCCAAAAGCAGGCTCCTGCTTCATGTCTCATGCAGGTGGCGAGGCACTACAACATGCACGCTTGAGGTACTCCATGGCGGGTTTGTGGTATGTGGGCTTGACCTGCAGCATGGCACATTCCCACTGAGTTACACAGAGGTTTCTGCAAGCTGCACATTAACTGCATGGTAGACTTAGCCTTTGCTAATACAGACCAAAAGAAAGAGAGAGATTGAGAGAGAGAGAGAGAGAGAGAGAGAGAGGGAAGGAAGAGGAAGGAAGGAAGGAAGAGAAGGAAGAAGAAAGAGAAGAAAGAAAGAAAGAAAGAAAGAAAGAAAGAAAGAAAGAAAGAAAGAAAGAAAGAAAGAAAGAAAGGAAGGAAGAAACGGCTTTTGGGCTACACACATGCTGGATGGAAGCATAGACCCACTGCCTCCCAGAGTCAGTGGAGAGCCTGGTTCCCAGAGCTGGTGGTAAATGTAGTTCCACCATGTTGGGAAGCTGAGATGGCAGAGCTAGCAGCCAAAGCTGCCATTTCAGACCTAGTAATGCTGCAGTTTAAAGCAATAGATTCACAATAAGACAGATTTAGATGGAACAAAACTTCAAATTGTTTACAGTGTGTGTAAAAATGTACATCAGCTTGGAAGAGAGAAGAAAATGAATATAGAATATATAGTTATATAAAGAGATAGTTTTTAAAAATAAAGTCTTTAAAGAAACAGTAAAGTTAGTATAAAAAAATAAGTCACATAAAGATGGATATTACATAGAGAATCTGGATTGTGTTGTCTTTGATATTTTTAACTGCAGAAAGACATTTGATTGTAAAGGCTGCTCAGTTAAACCAATATGTATAATTTAGAGGTATTTCGACTTCAAAAATTTGGATCTAAGGATATGTTCCTTTGGAAAAGAAGCTCTGCTTTTATTTCCACAGAAATCAAGGTAATATGAATTTGTTCCATTTTAAGATGGAACAGATTTGATCAAGCATGACCTCATGAACCTTAACAGATGGTACTTATCAATAAAGGTTAAGTTGGTCTTCCCAGAACTTGACCATTATCTCGAATTTTCTCAGGATCCCCATAAGACTACAGCACCCACTATCAGCAGGAAATAGCCTAGAAAACTACACCCACATTCCCCAAAAGAATGGATTGTGGATATTTGTCTTTGTTTAGCTTGTTGGTTACAAATTGTTGTTGGTCATAGTCAATCTCTTTCTAAAAGAAGAAAGGGGATATGGTATAGAAATGTAGAATGTAGATATGATAGGTTAAAAGGGTAGATTAGTGAACCTACTTTTAAAGAGCAACAACTTCTTTAAAAATGTTTTACATTTCTATGGATTTTAGTTTATTGATACAAACTTAAAGTTAATTTTGTTACACTGTATGTATATTTCTACTCATTTGAAGTATTATGTTTATGTAACTCATTTAAATTGTAATGGATAATTAAGAAATGCAGATTAATAATTAGTCTCCTATCATAGTCAAAATTATAGTCATGTTAAGTTTTCTTGATATACATAGATATATTTCAATTAGGTAGGTACTTTTCAAACACTTCAAAGACCTATATAATATGGCATTTAAAATGTTTTAAAACTGTAGACTTTCTGGACAGTGAAACACGTCTGATCCTGGCAGCACTGATTTACTTCAAAATAAAGATGGGTGTCAAAGACACTCTATATGAAGTTTATCTTCTTCTTGGCAAAAATAGCCATTTGAGCAAGAAACTGTTCTTGCCTGGACTGCTTGACGACACATTGTATCAACTGGACATGCAGGACCCAAGGAAGATGACCACTGAACTGTGCAAGGCAAAATGGTCCTTCAGGTTCCTGCTTTACAGAAGAAAGAGTCAGACATTCTACAGGACACAGAGAGAAGTGAATGTGAGAGTCTAGGCCTATGGGCTGAAAATGGATGCCCCAAAAATGCATAAGAACTTTGGGTGACTGTCTAGGCAGCCAGCTATCTCTGTCACTCTAGATTTTTGGAAATTGCTTATAATACACTTCTTGTTACTCAGGTAATATCATATCCTTCTGAGGTCTTTGATGTAGTTGAAGACTAGATAATTATAGTTATGGTTTTCCCTGCTTATAATAAGAGATAAGTTAGATATAAAATTTTGACTCACAAACATAGGGTAGACAAAATATTTTTTTTAATTTTAAAAAATACAAATAGACTAGATATTGTAACTGTAATTCTTGCTTGATAACTGTTTATTATATGTAATTTTACTATGTTAAAGTTAAGCCCTTCCTTTTTGATTAGACAGAAAAAGGAGGTGCTGTGAGATGTTCTGTATGCTACGAATGTGTTGCTCTGATTGGTTGATAACTAAAAAGTTGATTGGCCACTAACCAGGCAGGAAGTACAGGCGGGATAAACAGACAAGGAGAATTTTGGGAACAGGAAGGCTGAGTCAGGAGATGATAGATAACTGTCCAAGGAGCAGCATGTAATGGCACACAGGTAAAGCTAAAGAAAATGTGACGACATACAGATTAACAGAAATAGGTTGAGTTTAAATGTAGAAGCTAGTCAGTGGTAGACCTGAGCTAATGGCTGAGCAGTTTTAATTAATATAAGCTTCTGAGTGTTTGTTTTATAAGTGGCTGTGGGGTCTGTGGAGCTGGGCAGAACCGGAGAAACTCCAGATACACACGCCTTAGGAGAGGTTCTCAAACAAATAATTCAACCTATACAAATACCTAGTCACACTGGGTGGTGGTGGTGCACACCTTTAATCACAGCACTCTGGAGGCAGAGCCAGGTGGATCTCTGTGAGTTTGAGGCCAGCCTGGGCTACCAAGTAAGTTCCAGGAAAGGCGCAAAGCTACACAGAGAAACCCTGTCTCAAAAAAAAAAAAAAAAAAAAAAAAAAAAAAAAAAAAGAAAGAAGAAATACCTAGTCACAGAAATCAACGTGTGGTTATAAATGGTTTATTTCCTAGATTGTAACATTCATCACATAACACTTGCTTTAAAACTGTTACAGCTGACCATGAAGACAAACACTGCTCTTTGACGATAGCAAAGTGTCAAAGGGTAGTAAATTTGTAGTCAGAGCATAAAATTTCACCCACAGACCCAGCAGGTCCTTGGGTGTCTATGGAAGTCATGAATGCTAAAGTAGATATACACCAAAATGATTGCAATCTTCGTTCTACCACAGACCTCAGAGAACCACCAAGTTCTTGCCCCTGGGCTGACCTTCAACACTCAGACCCATGAACTGCAGGCAGGAGAGGGCTACAGCTCAACAAGAGGCAGCAGCTGTACCAGGAGACCAGGTAGCACCACAAGCAGCAGGGTTGCTGTAGATGGGAGGAGAAAGGAAGGTTTCATGTGAGAAATCTCAAGACAGGGATCGCTCCCCTAAACATTCAGAACTTTACATCCAGATCAAAACCCAAGAGAGTAGGCTCTAGGGGGCCAGCATGCCTGGCTAGACTCTTCTGGCTTCCTCAGATTTCCTAAAGTACTCAAGTGCCAGGAGGTGAGCAAACTGATGGATCCCCACCACTTCTAGGGTCCTGTGCTCTAAGACACTGACTGGGGATAAAAGACTTTCCTATCCAGAGTCTTCCTAGCTGTCTAGGGAGCCCAACAGAATTTTCCTTCTTCACCCAAGAAGAGGTTTCTGGGTCTGAACCTTCTGAAAGTCCATTGTTGCAGCAATGGGAATTCCTTCTACTCCAACTGGTGTGAACTAGAACCTACCAGTGGCTCTCAGCCTTCCTGCACTAGGCATCAACCATTTGCCCCAGAATGGCAGCATCTTTCTGACTGAATTGTGGATCTGGGTAGGGGTCATGGTTTCCTTGGGCTTGATATGAATTCCAAATTTCTGTATGTAAATGCATGAAGCCCCTATGATCACTTCTGTAGTTCCACTTCCTACTCCAAAGAAACCCAAAGTGTTAGAGCTAATTAGATCTAAGATTGCTCTGTGCACAGTAGTTTAACTGTAGCTCATTTCAGGTTCTCCATGGCCTCTCAGTCAAACTGAAATTCCTAGGATAACATTTAGTGGGGCCTGGTTGTATTTAAGTAATTCAGACACTGTGCAGATCCTGAGTGGTGATGGCACAGGAGACAAGGTCTCTAGAGTGTGAGCAAGTGATTTTCCTGTGAATGTCGAGACCCACACCATTATGAGTTCAGATCAGATATAGGAAATGTGTACATGGTTCTTCATATGTTAAAATAAAAACCATTTGTACAATGATATCTATATTCCAAGTCATATGTCTTGAATGTCTCTCTCTTAATTCTCAACTAATACTGCTAGAATATTTATCATTTGAGTCTATATCATTCAAATGAGGAAACAGATGCATGGATATCTGATAACTTGACAAGAGTCATAGAGCTAGTGATGTTTGAACCAGATTGCCAGGTAGTCTGATTCCAAACCTATGACAGAGAGCATGATACAGTAATTTTTTCTGAAAGTATTATGGAATGATTACTATAATAAGTGATACTTGAAACGTAACCACCTTGTCTTGAAAGGTATTCACCAAACTAAAATTGATGATGTCTTTGCTTGCATAGAATGAGACATGTGGTGAAATGATGAAGAGAGATCCAAGGCCACAAGGAATGATGGGTATACAGCCTCAGAGACCTCCAAACATGGGAAGCTTTGGTTTGAAAGGATAAATACCCACTGATGGAACTTCTCACTCCTTATAGGGCTGGGCCTGGTAATAGCATTTTCCTGAAGTCCCTCACTGTGTTCAGTCATTTCTTATACACCTGCACTGAGGTGTGTGCTCCTTGGCTTTACCAAAGCTACCCTTCATCATTCTAGGCATCCTCGCCATGTGCAGGTCTACTGGGTGTCTTCTGGTAGGGAGCACCCTCTCCTCCATTTCATGATGTCCCCACCAGCTCCACCTCTAACACAGACCCAGACTCACCTGAGCTGCTGAAATGACTCTTGTTGGTAGAACTGCTGTAGAAGCAATTGAAGTTGCTCTTCCCTCTTTTGGGGGACTCCAGAGTAATTTCCTCATTCCACTTGCTACTTTCTTCTACGGTGACACTGTCATATACTTCATATACTGGAATTAACACCTCCATTTGTTTAGGTTTGTAGGAAAAACCACTTATGTTAACCCCCAAGCACGTTTTGATGGTAAACAGTGTTCCAGTAGCACCACCAAAGTCCACATAAGCTACTCTTCTGTTGAAAGATGAGGAACCGAAATGCCCAAACCGCACAGAGCCCTCCCCACTGTAATGAAACTTGTTCTTGCTGCCTCTGTAAACTGTGTAACAACTACGGTTTTGGTTTCTCAGAAGCTGAAGGGCTCTTGTTAAGTAGTAATGGAAGGCCTTGTAATGGAAGTTACTGGGATTTTTCTTGAATTCTCTAACAGCTGTGTGAAAATTGTTGAGGGTGTGCCCAGTGTAAGCCACTACAGCTGTTCCATGGTAGTCATTGAAACCTTTGGGATACTTCATTGTCTTTTTTGTCTCATTCCATTTTACCTCTGCCTCTTTCCACAAACGTTCAAATTTCTTACACATGTTGAAGTCTTCTTCTAACAGCTGGCGTGCTTTTCTCTCCATGTCTTCAACACAGCCCTCATACTGATCATCAAATGCATTGGGAGCCATGTCCAGGTCGGAACGCTCAGTCAGGCCTGTCACCTGAAAGAGAGAAGTGGGTTCTATTTACTCACCAAGTTTGCTAAGTTACTAAAATACGCTGGGTGCTGTCTGGAGCCGACAGCATGAGATGTCACATATTACATCCTCACACGTGGCACATGCATGGACACAATCTCATTATGTTATACAGGGTGAAGAAAGGCAAGGCTGACGTGTCTGATTCTTTGTGTTTATGGATACTACAGTTTTCTCCTTTATTCAATCAAATTTTTAATCAGCATACAAAATAACAGGCCTATCATGACATTTTAACATTCATGTATCAGTGTACATTGCTCATAATCACACATCCTTCCCTCTACTGATATTATATATACACTACTTCTTCAAGATCCATGCCTCTACTATACTCAACCCTGGAAATTGTAATATCACAAAGATGTGGGAAAGCAGGACCAACAGAACATGGGTTGAGAATCTTACTTGCTGGGTTAACAACCAACTCAGGAGGATCAAATGAACTTTTGATGTCATCTTCAAGTTCAAACAGAGCTGCAAGGAAATATAAGACAATGAAAGAGGGGTACACACAGTATTGTAACAGTCTGTTGATTGATCAGCTCTGGGTCATTGACTTAATCTTATTTCACATCTGGAGTCCAGGCTCCTGCTCACACTGCTCCCACAAAGGCTTACCAACACTCTGTGAACAGCTCTTCTTGGATCCCTTACCAGAGATGAGGCAACTCATAACCTCTCTCCCCAGTAAGGAGCTACAATCAATCAATCCTGGTAACACACAGAGGTTATGTATGTAGCATGTAGAATGTCAGGGAGAAAGAGGCCATATTTTAGCAGATCTGTCTTAGAAACTGATGTTTTACTCACACACATACTTGTATTCTCCATATTAGATTAACTTGTGGCCCACACTCAGCTAGTTACTTTTGAATGTCTTTTATTGCTCTCAGTATTTTCTATGTTCTATGATTTGGGTTTGTTTGTCCTACAAAAATCCCCAGTGTGACCATATAAAGATGGGGAAACCTTTATGAGGTGAGGTCTACTGGGAAGTGACCAGGTCCTGGAGGACATCACCCTTAGAAGAGATCATTCAGTCTTGTGGGATCCTACCCAGTTCCTGCAAGAGCCAGTCTGGCCCAGAACCTCTCTGGCTTCCTCTCTTGCCATGTGTTCCCTTCTGCACATGGCAATGGATTCCCTGATAGTGTGATAGAGAATATTGTCATTCTTCTAGGAAATCCCTAAACATTTAGCACGTTCATATTTAGACTTTCCAGCTATTAGACTGTGAACAGAGTAAGCACCTTTGCTTTATAAACTTTCCATCATCAAGCATTTTGTGATGGTAATAAACACAAACAGAGGAGAAAGATTAGGGTGTAAAGGACTTGACTTGCAAAAATAGACCTGAGTTTCATCCTAAGAATCCACGGGGATAAGTAAGTATGATGACATGCACTTGTATTCCAGCACCACGAGGTCGAGAGAGAAGGGTACTTGAGATTCTCAAGACTCACTGGACAGCCAGACCAGCCTGCTTGGTGAGTCACAGGCCTGTGAAAGACCCTGTCTTTATCAAAATTGTGTACAGTGCCTAATGACACCAGTGATTGTCCTCTGACTTCCACATGCGTGTACCCTCATACATGCATGTTTCCACACAAGTGCATATGCCCACACATGTGCATGTACAGACAAAAAAGAAGAGAAAAATAAAAAGGAAAGAAGCAGACTAACATAACCAACTTATTACTAATTATATCTTACGAAAATGTAAGATTTTCACTACTCTTTGAAGGTTGGAGATTTAAGTATACACTGAATGTCTGTTCAAGCAATGAGAAAGAAGGTCACCCTGTTATTGTGGAACCATTCCTTCATTCCTGCCTATGGCTTTTGGCAAATCATGAAAAGTCTTCCCACACTTATCTAACCTGTTGTGTTACTCTCCACAGAATTTTGACCTAGTCTGTCAAGATAATCCTCTCCCCACACCTTGAGAATGGCAGAATGGAGTCACATGCTGTGGCTGACTAGTTGCTCTTGGGAAGGCAGGGACTCCCAGCTCCTCCACAGCTTGGCTTCTCCTGCCCTGAGCCTTTAGGGGACACTGTAGAAACAACAGACCTAGGAGTTCAGCACAGCAGTGAAGGTTCCCACCTTCTGTATATCCTCAACTTTCAAAAATTATTAATTATTCTAAAATAACCAAAGTTAGCTACATAAGATATCCTCCCTAAATTCTTAAAGTCCTTCTAGACAACCAGTTATGGCAGCACAAACCTATAATCCCAGCCCTTGGGATTTGGAGGCGAGGATATCCTGGGGCCCAGGCCAGTTTAGGATGTAATGGGACTCTGAGGACCCAAATAAAGAAAAAATTAACCTCTGCCCAGAAATAGAAACACAGGTGAATTTTTTTTCCTCGAGTACATCCTGGAGCCACCTAGAATTTAGCTTCTTATTCCAAATGGTTTCTGAAGTTTGGTTGTATCAGAAGTTCTCTGGAAACTTGTCACCAACAGAGACTTCTGGACTCCAGCTCAAACTCATTCACTTAGTATTTCTAATTGGCTACTTTGTTAATTTTGACATAATCTGTTTTTTAAAAAAGCTTTCCTTTTCTTCTTTTTAATAACGTGTATGCATGCATGTCCTGGAGTTGGTCGGTATGTGCACATGAGTGCAGATGCTTACGCTCTGAGGTCAGAGGTGTCAGATCGTGTGTAGCTAGAGTTACAGGCACTTGTGAGCTGTCTGACATGGGCGATGGAACTGAGCTCTGATCCCACAGCAAGAGGAAGTACTTGTTCTAACCATTGCGTCATTTCTCCAGCTCAAAATTTACTTTTGGGGTAAGTACTACCTAGCATAAGATTCCAATTAATCGGTGCTGAGGACTGAACCCAGAATGTTGTGCATGCCAAGCCAACACCTTTCACTGAGCTATACCCAACTGGACAGTGAAGCCTCTTTACACAACACACATCTACACATTCTCACTCTTCCTCCAGCCTCAGCTAGAACCACCCATTTTCTTGTCTTAAAACTTAGGCTTCAAAGCTCTGTTCTGAAGTCAGGAAGTCTGACAAATCCCAGATGCAGGTACCAAGAGAAAGCAATCCTGTAGGGTTAGTGGGTCAGCAGAAGGACTTTCTCATTCAGGAGGCTTGGCTCAGCCAGCCTGGAGTAAACTTCCAATTCTCTCCTCCCCTCCCTAATTCTTCATGTGGTGATCCAGATGTTTGCCTTTCACAGGACTGGTGTCTACTTCCTTGTGGGACAGCTAAGGACAGCCTAGCTGTGCCTTATTGCCACCGATGCCCCTCACAACCCACATAGACTGAAGATATACAACTTGAGTCTCTTCAACCCCAGTATGAACTCCTGGAACTTGTGCCTGCCAATTAAAATTCCCCCTAGGAATCTGTATAGCTACTTGGATCTCAAAAAAAAAAAAAAAAAACCAGCCATCTCTCTCTCTTTTCCTTCATCCCCACCTCTCTTTCTTCACTCTCTCCCACTCTCCTTCCATCCTGCTTTATATCTGCATTCAATCTCCAAGTCCTACATTAAAAAATAATAAGCCTATGTTCCCACCACATAGGAGATCTTGTGCAGGAGGACCTTGAGGTCTGAGTTAGACTGGGCCACACATTAAGACCGCATCTTTTAAAACTCTTAAATTTAAAATGGACAAATAAAGCAAAGAAGAGGATAGAACCTAACATTTCCATGGATCTGGAAGGAAAATGGAATTAATTAAGCATATCCCTGTTCTGTTTCAAAAACTGGGGAAGTACACGAAGGTAAAAGTCTATATACATAAGAGACCATGTACACAGATGCCAGTTGCTTCCTACAGGACCTGGGAGGTAAATTGTGTGGTCCTGCATTATATTTTTAAGTCTCTAGAAATATTATAGCCTCATGTCTGTCCTTTCATTATCTATATCTGCCTCCATCACCCTACATGGGCTATTTCTTGCCCAGAACTGACCATCTGGCTTTAACCTTGAGTCATCAACTTCCCCATACACACACTACACCCACTGCAACTCTCAGATTTTTCTAAGAGTCCCCTCGATTTTAGAGGTCTTCCCCTTCAGAAGACAGAGTTCAGAGTTGTCAGGTACCTGAGCAGATCTTTGGTGGCTGGGTCTCTGGTCTCTTCTAAAATCAAGTGTTGCAGAAGGCAGTGCAGTGGCCTTTTATCGTCTTGACAATATACTTTCACTTTCAGATTAGATTCGAAAGGAAGCCAGAGAGTTTTTTTTATAGCTAGACTTTTCCTGCCTGGCCCACAGTCAGAACAAATCTTTGTCACCCGCCAGTCCCACAGCCGCTCAGACCCAACCAAGTAAACACAGAGACTTATATTGCTTACAAACTGTATGGCCGTGGCAGGCTTCTTGCTAACTGTTCTTATAGCTTAAATTAATCCTTTTTTATAAATCTATACCTTGCCACATGGCTTGTGGCTTACTGGCATCTTCACATGCTGTTTGTCCTGGGGGCGGCTGGCAGTGACTCTTTCCGCCTTCCTGTTTTTTCTTTTCTCCTCTCTGTTAGTCCGGCCTTGCCATGGGCCAATCAGTGTTTTATTTATTGACCAATCAGAGTAATTTGACATACAGAACATCCCACAGCAGGTATGTTGTACTTTGTTAGTATACTGTAGTGAATACCTGTTCGACCTATGACCTTGAAGTACCAGGCCCTAGGGTGTGGCCTTATGGCCTAGCTGAAGCTGAGGGGCACATATGTCTGGTCCTATATCTCCATTGTAGCTTTGCATGGTGTGGATTCACTCAGGTGGCAGAAGCAGTGTGTGGCAGGACATAAACCTTCCAGGGCCTATTCTGTTTAGCCGATTTTCCTCCCCACTATAATTTCTAAATAAATAGTTTCTTTATCAGGATCTGTGGATTATCTGCTATACTATACCTTTCTATTCTCCATCATTTTTGTTTTTTGTTTTGTTTTTGTTTTTTGAGATAAGGTCCCATTAGCCCGGATTGGCCTCTTCATGGCTGTGTAGCTGAGGGTGACATCAACTCCTGATTCTCTTTCCATAAAACTAGATTTATTTGTGCAAAAATAGAACTCAGGACCTGGTGCTGCTTGGCAATCACTCTAACAAACAAACTGCATCCCTTTGTCTGTACCAAAATGAGCCAGGACATTTCATTTATTCCCCACAGGACTGCTGTGTGTGTGTGTGTGTGTGTGTGTGTGTGTGTGTCTTATGTGTGTATGTTGTGTTTTGTTTTGTGTGCATGTTTGAGAGAGAGAGAGAGAGAGAGAGAGAGAGAGAGAGAGAGAGAGAGAGAGAGAGAGAGAAAGAGAGAGAGGTAGGGGCTAGATAGAGGAGAAAGTAGAAGTTGGTTGACCTTTGCCCTACACACCAATTTTACAAATTACATGAACACCTGTTGTGGTGGCTCACATCTTTAATCCCAGAGTTTGGGAGGCCGAGGCAGAGGGATCTGTGTGAATTTGAGACCAGGCAGGTCTACACAGTGAGACCCCTTAAACCAAACAAAGCAACCAGCAAATCACCTGAGCGCTAAAGGGGAATAAGGAAAAGGTGAAGAGAGGTGACCAAGGTTTTTTTTTTTAAATTGATTGTTTGGGAATTTTACCTTGTGGACCCCAATCTCATGTATTTACCTGTCCCTCCACAACCACCCCTCACTCTTGTAGTATTCCTCCAAAGAGAAACTAAAAAAGAAATAATAACATTTTGGGTCATGACTTTGTTGGCTTTAGTGTTTTCTTTGACTGATAGATCTATTTCTTCTACTGTTTCTTCAACGCCAGAGATCCTCTCTTCAGTCAAAGAAAACACTAAAACCAACAAAGTCATGATCCAAAATGTCCAAGAAATTTGGGACACCATGAAAAGACCAAACCTACAAATAATAGGGATAGAGGAAAGAGAAGAATACCAACTCAAAGGCACAGAAAATATATTCAACAAGATCATAGAAGAAAACTTTCCCAACTTAAAGAAGGAAATGCCTATGAAGATACAAGAAGCCTATAGAACACCAAACAGACTAGAACCCCCAAAAGAGTCCCCTTGCCACATAATAATTAAACAACTAAACAAACAGAATAAAGAAAGAATATTAAGAGCAGAAAAGGAAAATGGCCAAATGATTAATAAAAGCAAACCCATCAGAATAACACCCGATTTCTCAATGGAGACTTTGAAAGCCAGAAGGACCTGGACAGATGTAATGCAGACACTAAGAGACCGTGGATGCCAGTCTAGACTAATATACCCAGCAAAACTTTCAAACATCATAAACGGAGTGAACTAGACATTCCAAGACAAAACCAGATTTAAACAATACTTATCCACAAACCCAGCCCTACAGAAAGCACTAGAAGGAAAATTCCAACGTAAGGAAGTAAGACACACCCTCGAAAACACAGGCAATAGATAACACCACAGCAGTAAACCCCAAAGAAGAGAAGTACACACACACACACACACACACACACACACACACACACACACACACACTACCACCAAAAAAATAACAGGAATGAACAATCACTGGTCATTAATATCCCTTAAAATCAATGGACTTAATTCACCTACAAAAAGACACAGGCTAACAGAATGGATACAAAAGCAGGACCCATCTTTCTGCTGCATACAAGAAACATACCTCAAATTCAAAGATAGACACTACCTAAGAATAAAAGGCTGGGAAAAGACTTTCCAATCAGATGGTCTTAAGAAGCAAGTCCATATAGCCATCCTAATATCCAGCAAAATAAACTTCAAACTAAAATCAATCAAAAGAGATCAAGAAGGGCATTACATACTCATCACAGGAAATATCCACCAAGATGAAGTTTCAATTCTGAACATTTATGCCCCAAACACAAGGGCACCCACATATGTAAAAGAAACATTACTAAAGCTTAAATCTCATATAAAACCCCACACATTAATAGTGGGAGACTTCAACATCCCACTTTCACCACTGGACAGATCTCCCAAATTGAAACTTAACAGAGAAATAAAGGACTTAACTGATGTTATGACTCAAATGGACTTAATCGACATCTACAGAACATTCCATCCTAACAGAAAAAGAATATACCTTCTTCTCAGCACCCCATGGAACTTGCTCTAAAATGACCACATACTTGGCCACAAAGCAAAGCTCAACAGATACAAAACAATTGGAATAACCTCATACTTTCTATCAGATCACAATGGTTTAAAGTTAGGTTTCAACAACAACAAAAACTACAGAAAATCTACAATCTCATGGAAACTGAATAATGTTCAGCTGAATCACCAATGGGTTAAGGAAGAAATAAAGAAAGAAATTAAAGACTTCCTAGAGATCAATGAATGAATATACCACAC
Source organism: Peromyscus leucopus (assembly GCF_004664715.2). Classification (NCBI taxonomy): domain Eukaryota; kingdom Metazoa; phylum Chordata; class Mammalia; order Rodentia; family Cricetidae; genus Peromyscus; species Peromyscus leucopus. The sequence continues at coordinate 103,191,074 of NC_051063.1, read as the reverse complement.
ACCCAAACTTATGGGACACTATGAAGCAGTGCAAAGAGGAAATTCATAGCACTAAATGCCCACATAAAGAAGTTGGAGAAATCTCACACTAGTGACTTAACAGCACACCTGAAAACTCTAGAACAAGAAGAAGCAAAGTCTCCCAGAAGAATAGACACCTGGAAATTATCAAATTGAGAGCTGAAATCAATAAAATAGAAACAAAGAGAACAATACAAAAAAAATAATGAAACAGAGAGTTGGTTCTTTGAGAAAATTAACAAGATAGACAAGCCTTTATCCATACTAACCAAAAGACAGAGAGAGCATCCAAATTAACAAAATCATAAATGAAAAGGGGGACATAACACACAATGAGGAAATCCAGAGAATCATCAGGTCATACTTCAAAAACCTCTACTCCACAAAACTGGAAAATCTAAAAGAAATTGATAATTATCTGGATAGGTACCACATACCTAAGTTAAATCAAGACCAGATATACTATTTAAATAGTCCAATAACCCCTAAGGAAATAGAATCAGTCATTAAAAGTCTCTCAACCAAAAAAAAAGCCCAGGACCAGATGGTTTCAGCACAGAATTCTACCAGATTTTCAAAGAAGAGTTAATACCAATACTCTTTAAATTGTTCCACACAATAGAAGCATAAGGAACATTACCAAACTCCTTCTATGAGGCTACAATTACCCTGATTCCTAAACCAAACAAAGATGCAACAAAGAAAGAGAACTACAGACCAATCTCCCTCATGAACATTGATGCAAAAATACTCAATAAAATATTGGCAAACAGACTCCAAGAACACATCAAAACAATTATCCACCATGATCAAGTAGGCTTCATCCCAGGGATGCAAGGGTGGTTCAACATACAAAAGTCCATCAATGTAATACACCATATAAACAAACTCAAAGAAAAAACCCACATAATCATCTCACTAGATACAGAAAAGGCATTTGAGAAAATCCAACACTGCTTCATGATAAAGGTCTTGGAGCGATCAGGAATACAGGGAACATACCTAAACATAATAAAGGCAATTTACAGCAAGCCAACAGCCAACATCAAATTAAATGGAGAGAAACTCAAAGCAATTCCACTAAAATCAGGAACAAGGCAAGGCTGTTCGCTCTCCCCATACTTATTCAATATAGTACTTGAAGTTCTAGACAGAGCAATAAGACAACATAAGGAGATTAAGGGGATACAAATTAGAAAGGAAGAAGTCAAGCTTTCCATATTTGCAGATGACATGATAGTATACATGAGTGACCACAAAAATTCAACCAAGGAACTGATACAGCTTATAAATACCTTCAGCAACATAGCAGGATACAAGATCAACTCAAATAAAAACAAAACAAAACAAAACAAAACAAACAAAAAAAAACCCCAGTAGCCCTCCTATATACAATTGACAAGCAGGCTGAGAAGGAAATCAGAGATACATCACCCTTTACAATAGCCACAAAAAACCTTGGGGGTAACTCTAACTAAGTAAGTGAAGGACCTATATGACAAGAACTTTAAGTCCCTGAAAAAAGAAATTGAAGAAGATGTCAGAAAATGGAAACATCTCCCATGCTCATGGATAGGCAGGATTAACATAGTAAAAATGGCAATCTTACCAAAAGCAATCTACAGGTTCAATGCAATCCCCATCAAAATACCAACACAATTCTTCACAGACCTGAAAAAAAATAATACTCAACTTCATATGGAAAAACAAAAAACCCAGGATAGCCAAAAGAATCCTGTACAATAAAACAACCTCTGGAGGCATCATGACCCCTGACCTCAAGCTCTACTATAGAGCTACAGGAATAAAAACAGCTTGGTACTGGCATAAAAACCGACGTGTGGACCAATGGAATCGAATTGAAGACCCTGACATTAATCCGCACACCTATGAACATATAATTTTTGACAAAGAAGCCAAAACTGTACCATGGAAAAAAGAAAGTATCTTCAACAAATGGTGCTGGCATAACTGAATGTCAACTTGTAGAAGGCTGCAAATAGATCCATATCTGTCACTATGCACAAAACTTAAGTCCAAGTGGATCAAAGACCTCAATATAAATCCAGTTACTCTGAACCTGATAGAAGAGAAAGTAGGAAGTAGTCTTGAACACATTGGCATAGGAGATCACTTCCTAAATATAACACCAGTAGCACAGACACTGAGACAAACAATCATCAATGGGACCTCTTGAAACTGAGAAGCTTTTGTAGAGCAATGAACACAGTCAATAAGACAAAGCAACAGCCTACAGAATGGGAAAAGGTCTTCACCAACCCCACATCTGACAGAGGGCTGATATCCAGAATATATAAAGAACTCAAGACATTAGACATCAAAATGCCCAATAGTCCAATTAAGGAATGGGCTATAGAACTAAACAGAGAATTCTCAACAGAGGAAGCTCAAATGGCTGAAAGACATTTAAGGAATTGCTCAACATCCCTAATCATCAGGGAAATGCAAATCAAAATGACTCTGAAATACCACCTTACACCTGTCAAAATGGCTATGATCAAAAACACTGAAGACAGCTTATGCTGGAGAGGATGTGGAGCAAGGAGAACTCTCCTCCACTGCTGGTGGGAATGCAAACTTGTACAGCCACTTTGGAAATCAATATGGTGCTTTCTTAGAAAATTGGGAATCAATCTCCCCCAAGACCCAGCTATACCACTCTTGGGCATATACCCAAGGAATGGTCAATCATATCACAAGGGCCCTTGCTCAGCTATGTTGATATCAGCATTGTTTGTAATAGCCAGAACCTGGAAACAACCTAGATGCCCTTCAACTGAAGAATGGATAGATAAAATGTGGTACATATACACAATGGAGTACTACTCAGCAGAGAAAAACAATGACATCATGAGGTTTGCAGGCAAATAGATGGATCTAGAAAAAATCATCTTGAGTGAGGTAACCCAGACTCAGAAATGGTATGTATTCACTCATAGGAGGACACTAGATGTAAAACAAAGATCACTAGACTGCTACTCACAACTCCAGGGAGGCTACCTAGAAAACAGGACCCTAAGAAAGACACAGAGATTTCCCAATGACAGAGAAATGGATGAGATCTACCTGAACAACCTGGACGTGAGTGTGGGTAATGAAGGGCAAGGTTTGAGGGAAAGAGAGCTTAGGGGAGCAGGAGATCCCAGCTGGATCAAGAACAGAGAGGGAGAACAAGGAATAAGAGACCATGATAAATGAAGACCAAATGGGAACAGGAAGAAGCAAAGTGCTAGAGAGGTCCCCAGAAATCTACAAAGATACCTCCACAATGGACTACTCGTAACGGTCAAGAGAAAGCCTGAACTGACCTACTCTGGTGATAAGATGGCCAAACACCCTAACTGTCATTCTAGAAATCTCATCCAATGACTGAGGGAAGCTGATGCAAAGATCCACTGCCACGCCCCAGGTGGAGTTCCAGGAGTCCAGTTGGTGAGAAAGAGGAGAGATTGTATGAATGAGAATTGTTGAGACCAAGACCGGAAAAAGCACAGGGACAAATAGCCAAACTAATGGAAACACATGAACTATGAACCAATAGCTGAGGAGCCCCCAACTGGATCAGGCCCTCTGGATAAGTGAGACAGTTGATTAGCTTGAACTGTTTGGGAAGCACCCAGGCAGTGGGACCGGGACCTGTCCTCAGTGCATGAGCTGGCTGTTTGGAACGTGGGGCCTATGCAGGGACACTTAGCTCAGCCTGGGAGGAGGGGACTGGACCTGCCTGGACTGAATCTACCAGGTTGAATTGAATCCCCAGGGAAGTCTTTGCCCTGGAGGAGATGGGAATGGGGGTGGGCTGGGGGGAAGTGCAGGAGAGGGGAGGACAGGGAAATCTGTAGCTGATATGTAAAATGAAATTAAATTATAAAATAAAAAATAAAAAATAAATAATAAAAATAAGATGTAGCAGGAATCTTAAAGAGTCTTATTAAAAAAATCAAACCTGAGGCCAGTTATTGGGGTGAATGCTGGTAGATCAGAGAGATAGAACAAGCCACAGCTATCTCACCTTGCCAATTCCCCAGCTGGTCCTGTTTCCTCAGGCTGGAAGCCTCTGAGTCCTCATTCCAATGGCTCTCAGCTGAACTGCTGCTTGAAGCCTGAAAGCTTAACCAGAAATGCTTAACCAGGTCAAATGCTTCTAGTTTCTGGTTCTCACGCCTTATATACCTTTCTGCTTTCTACCACCACTCCCTGGGATTAAAGGCTTGCTTTCTAGGATTAAAGGCGTGATGAGTCACTATGCCTGTCTGTATCCTTGAACACATGGATTTCTGCCTCTGAAATGCTAGGATTAAAGGCGTGTGCTACCACTGCCTATCCTTTATGTTTAATATTGTGGCTGCTCTGTCTCTGACCCCAGATAAGTTTATTAGCATGCACAATATTTGGGGGAATACAATACCACATTTCCTCTCTTTTTGTCTAAAATTTTTAAAAGCTTAAAACTAATACAAGAAAAATTATATCCAGTAAATATATACAATATACACAGTCAAGATTACATTAACGATGTCTAGTCCATTAATATTTGACAGATTCAGATTAAAAACTCCATTATATATATATTAACAATGTCCAGTCCAATAACAGTCTGATAAATTCAGATCAAAAAAATTTTCATTACTTATCTTATTTAAAACAAGTAGTTCCTTTTTAAAAGTAGATTCCATAATCTCCCTTTTTACCTTATCATATCCATATTCTCTTTTTTCTTTTCATAATACATTCAGTAGTCTACCTTTTGTCATTTTTATATCTTCCCCTTTTTCTTCAGTGTAGATTCAGTGATCTACCTATTTATCCTATTAATTTTTTATCTTTTTTCTCAGAGTAGATTCAATGATCTATCTCATATCTTATTCTCCTTTTCTTTTTGCTTTCTAGGGGTGAAGATATCTTTAAGGAATCTTGAAAAGAAATTTTTTGGGTTAATTGTCAAGTCCTGTATCATTTGTCCAGTCTCTGCATAATAGGAAAGTTCAGGGCTTGTCACAAGTCCTTGCTCGAGTAGTCTGTCAGGCTGGATCATCTCAGCTAGCCATCTCGAAATTGTCCTGACCAGTTTGTAGTCCAAAGTCAATCTTTCCATGGTGTTAATCAGCTTAGTGGATTTACCATAGTCCATGTGGAATCATCTTTGTAAAGTCACTGTTAGGCATGGTCACAGGTCTCTGCAGATTTTTTTTTGTGTGTGTGTGTGCCTCCTCTGTGGTTTGGATTAATCACAGTCTGATAAATGTCTGTCTCTCAGAACCATGAACACTCTTCCCAAGAGAAAGCAAAACAAAAACAAAAAACAAAAAACAAAAAAACATACAAAATCAAAACTAAACACTGCCCTCTGTCTTTGCCTCTCCATGGCCTCTTCATTCATCTCACTGGCTTTGGGAGCTGCTGTATGTCATATAATATACTCTTTTGACACAATAGCTTTTCCTTGGCCTCCAGCACACCAACACTGGATCTCCACACAAACTGCCCACACACTGTTGCCCCGAGTCATGTAGATCATGTGGCCATGGCTCTGCAGGACCAGTCCATACCCACACTCCAGCAGGTCATAGATGGGGTCAATGTTGGAGTGTGGGAGATCATAGCCCTGCATGTGTATCTGGTTGGCTGCAGACTGGCCAGTCCAGGCTGCTGGGACCTCTCCCCTCCAGTGAGTAGTGCGACCAGCTCTCCCACATGCTTGTAGAGGGGTAGGGCCATCTTCCAAAGTATGGAGAGCCTGCTCTCCTGATAGGGATGGGGCCATCTTTCCCATGCCAGGGTCATCGAGGTCTGTTATCCAAAGACCAGATAAGGATGGAGTCAGCTCTCCCTTGGCTAGTGAGAAAAGGGGCCAGCACAACAAGACTTTGTGCTAACCTCATGGTTCAACACATGGTTCATTTGGGCCCTTATGATAACACGAGTGACAGACATCAACACAGACACCATCTGTGGCAGGACCATGGAACCAGGCCATCAGTAGTACCTTAGGCTTGGATGTCCCCATGGCCCCAAGTGGCAGCATAGGCCTCTCAAATTGACATGGGCCCAGCAGCATCAGAGTTGCCAGACACCAACATGATCCCAGGTGGTGGTGGAGACTCCGAGCAGTCTCGCAGTCTCCATGACAATAGGAACCACAGAAATCAACACAGATCCTAGCTGAAGTAGGGCCATGGACCCAGACATGGCCCCTGGTCACAGCTCATGCAGGGTGTCATCATGGCCCTAGATGGCATTGCAGAAACACCCTCACCCCTCCATCTTCGTGGTCGCCATGGTGGATCTAGGTCTCCGATATCTGCCCAGATCCCAGGCATCTGCACTGCCTTCGGTAGTAACCTGAGCCATGGACACTGACAGTGACCCTGGCTCCAGTGGGCCATGCAACCACACATGGCCCTCAGCAGCAGCCTTGGCTCAGATTTCTCCAAGGCCATGAGTGTCAGCTCAGACCACTCAGCTGGGCATGGCCCTGGCAGCTGCATGTCCGTAGACCCTAGCACAGTCAAAGAAAATGAGAAGCCAGGCATCCTTGTAGCCCTTGGTGGAAATGGGATCAAAGGACATCAACATAAACCCTGCTTGTAGTAGGACCACGAACTAAGACATGGTCCCTAGCAGCCTCTTATACCCAGATGTCACCATGACCCTGGGTGACTGTATAGGCCTGTCAGATTGGCTCGCACCAGCCGCAAGGTGGCCCTTGGAAAACAACATGGCCCCAGGTGGGGGCACAGAGCTCGTGCATCTGCATGGCCTTCAGTGGTATCAGGAGCCATGTATTCTATTTACCTGCCCAAAACTCTGAGGTCTCTATGTACAATGGAGATTCCAAACTAACTCTAAAATTGTTACTAAAATTATCAATGATTTGATTCATATGGTCTACAGCCAGTGGGGAATGGTGTAATGGCTAAAGAACCTCCATTTTATGTTAGGCATTCCTCATGATACCTAATAATAATTTAACTCTAACTCCAGGACCTGGAAGACAACACCCCAGTAGCCTCAACTCACTAAGCATCCCACCAACCCTGAATGTACAGCTATGACCATCTCCTTCAATATGATATGACTACCTGCATTTATGGCTTTTGTAACTGGCTTATGCAGACAATCAAGGACTATTCTTAGGTCGCCTTGACAACCTAAACTTGACAGAGCAAAACAGCTCTTGGTTACTTGTGCAGATACTCAAGGCCTTCTGTGGTTTTCACATTTAAAAATCCTTCCCTCATCTCCAGCCCTCTTGGCTCAATAGTCTCTGGTTTTGCTCAGAGACGGTTGTCGTGCTAGCAGCTACAATACATTTAGCTGATTATAATTTTAATCTGAATTGAGTCTATGGTCTTTTCCCAGGGGTCTCTTACTCCATAACGTGGGGATTAAGGGAAGCTTTATACACTTGGGCTAAACCCACTCAGGTTGAGTGCAGGACACAGACTTCCTGATCCATATATGGCTCAAAATGGCCCTGTCTGGGTTGCTGAGATGGCTTAGCAGTTAAAATGCTTGATGTGCAAAACTGACAACCTGAGTTTGATCCCTGGAACCTGAATAAAGGTGGAAGGTGAGAACTGATGACACAGAGTTGCCCTCTGACCCCTAAACACATTTCAAGTCATGAACACACACACACACACACACCAGGCAATACAGTGATAAAAAAAAATTTAAAAATTAAAGGGCTTATCCATGTCCTTAAGATAACCAGAGCTATTAAAGTTACTTGACAGGGCTCAAATAGTTGGCTGTATTTCTGATAAGTAGAGTAGGCAGTGGACTTTATCCAAGTCACTCCTTACATTTTTGACCCATTCAATTTGTCCTGCAGGAGCATCTGTGAGAAATGTACAACATGAACTTTCTCAGATGTGGATGTGTGAACATCAGACCTCACACCTTAGGAGGGTTTCTCAAACAAATAATACACCCTATAGAAACACCTAGTCACAGAAATCAAGGTGTGGTTATAAACAGTTTATTTCTCTAGATTGTAAAATTAATCACATATTGCATGCTTAAAAACTGTTACAGCTGACCATGAAGACAAGCACTGCTTTTTGATCATAGCAAAGTGTCAAAGGGTAGTAAAATTGAAGTCAGAGCATAACATTTCATCCACAGACCCAGTAGATTAATTTTGGGTGTCTATGGAAGTCGTGAATGCTAAAGTAGATCTATCCCCAAAATGATCGCACACTTCATTCTATCACAGACCTTAGAAAACCACCAAGTTCTTGCCCCTGGGCTGACCTTCAACACTCAGACCCATGAACTGCAGGCAGGAGAGGGCTACAGCTCAGCAAGAGGCAGCAGCTGGACCAGGAGACCAGGTAGCACCACAAGCAGCAGGGTTGCTGTAGATGGGAGGAGAAAGGAAGGTTTCATGTGGGAAATCTCAAGACAGGGATCGCTCCCCTAAACATTCAGAACTTTGCACTCAGCTCAAAACCCAAGAGAGTAGGCTCTAGGGGGTCAGGATGCCTGGGGAGACTCTTCTGGCTTCCTCAATATCCCTAAAGTACTCAAGTACCAGGAGGTGAGCAAACTGATGGATCCCCACCACTTCCAGGTTCCTGTCTCTAAGACACTGACTGGGGATAAAAGACTTTCCTATCCGGAGTCTTCCTCGTCTTCTAGGGAGTCCGACAGGTTTCTCCTTCTTCACCCAAGAAGAGGTTTCTGGGTCTGAACCTTCTGAAAGTCCACTGTTGCAGCAGTTTGTATTCTTTGTGTGCAAACTTTTGTGAACTAGAACCTAACTGTGGCTCTCAGCCTGCCTGGACTGGACATCAACCATTTGGCCCAGATGGGCAGCATCTGTAGGCAGAGATTTCCTGTCTGGACATCTACTCCCTAATAACCACTCAGAGACTTATATAAATTATAAATGCTTGGCCGGTAGCTTAGGCTTAAATAACCCATTTTCATTCATCTATGTCCTCTCTGAGGCTCATTGACCTCATCTGTGAACTTCCCATGTTGCTTCTTCTGCACCTGGATCTAGAATCCTCAGATTTCACCCTTCTTCTTCCCAGTGTCCTTAGTCTGGTTCTCTCAACTAACCTTATCCTGCCCAGCTATTGGACAATCAACTCCTTAATTAAACCAATCACAATGACATATATTCACACAATGTGATGGAATATTTCACATTTCTCCCTTTTGTCTAAGTAAAAAGGAAGATTTAACTTTAACAAAGTAAAAGTATATACAACAAAAACAGTTATTAAGTAAGAATTACACTTACAGTATCCAGTCCATTTGTATTTGGCAAATTTTAGAAAATACTATTTATCTTATCTTTGTCTGTTTAAAGTTTTATATCTAATTTACATTTTTGCTATAACTAAGGAAAACTTTAAGTCTAATTATTTAGTCTTTAACTCCATCAATGACCTCAGAAGGGTGAAATGTTATATAGTGACAGGGACATCAGGATACCTAGACAGTCACCCAAAATTCTTCTATAACATTGGAGCATCTATCTTTGGCCTACAGGCATAGAATATCTGACAGATATTTTCTGAAGCAGGAAACTTTGAAGGACTGTCCCACCTTGTCTTGGCAAAGTTTGGGAATAACTTTCTTTAGCTTGTTCCTGATTCAGTCTGGACAGTATACTGTCCGCAGTTGAGGCAAGGGCAGTTTCTTTTCTCAAATGGCTAGCTTTTGCAATAAAGAATGTAAATTCTGTATGGAGTTTCTTCAATGACCAGCATCTTCTTTGAAGTAAATTGGTGCTGCCAGGAGCAGATAGGTCTCACTGTCAAGAGAAGTGTTAGGTTATTAAATATATTGAATGTCATATTCTGTAGGACTTTGAAGTGTTTGAAGACCATCTATCTATCTAAATATATTTATTTATGACCTTGAAAAAATACCTAACATGACTATAAGTTTAACTATTATAGATGACTAGCTATTAATATGTATTTCTTACTTGCACATTATATTTTAAAATGGGCTATGTAAGTACAATATCTTTAATAACAGCAATAACATATATACAGTATAAGAAAAAATAACCTAAATTTGTATTAATATACAAAAATTCATACCAATGTGAAATAAGGCGAGTAGTTTTATTTTTAGTTTAAAAGTAGATTCAATAATCTACCCTTTTCTATACTATCCCCTCCCTTTTAAAAAAAATCCCTAATTCTATCCTCCCTTGCTTAGTTTTGCCCTTGTCATGACCAATAATAATTTGCAACCACCCTCCCCCAAATGATGACAAACATCCATAAACCATTGAATAACCAAAAAACCATCCATCCCACCTATTAGGAATGTGGATTGTGTATTCTCTAGACTGCTTCCTCTTATCTGAGGGTGTTAATACATTTGGGGAAACCTTGAGAAAATCAGGATAATTGCTAGGTCTTGGCTGTAATAGTTTGTGAGGCTAGATCATCTCAACTAGCAGCCTTGAAGCTGTTGTGGATGCAGAACTCACAACTGCAACAGAGGCACTCTGAGATGCTGGAGTGCCTGGGCCTCGTGTTTTTATTGGTGTTTGGTCCCCTTTTTCGGAAAACACATAAACTCCCAAAGGTAACATACATTACAAGTATGGAATATGTGGTGCACACAGGTCAGTTAAAGATGATTTTTTGTTTTATATTTGAGCAGGTGAGAGTAGTGGCAGAGGCAGGCAGAGTGGTGGCAGAGAGGAGGTTGTAATAAAGATTGGACTAAGCTGCTCCCAGGGAAATAGAGCCCAACAGCACCGATTTAACCAAGACCTCCTAGTGGACCAAGACAAACAATTAGAACAAGAAAGGTACCTTCAGTCACAGACACTGCCTGCACCGAGCAGAGGAAAAGATAAGTAGACACCAGTACAAAAATACAGGTAACAACATAAAGACCTATATGACAACATCAGAACCTAGCGATTCTACACCTGCAAGACTTGAACATACCAAGACAGAAGAAACAAAAGAAATGAATCCTAAAAATGACTTTAAGAAAATGATAGAGGCCCTTAAAGTAGAAATTAAAAACTCCCTTAAAGAGGAAATAAAAAAATCCTTTAAAGAAATGGAAGAAAAAACAAACAAAAAAAAATGGAAATCAAAGAAAGCCAAGAAAAAGTAATTAAACAGATGAAGGAAACAATTCAAGATTTGAAAATTGCAATTGAGACAATAAAGAAAACACAAACTGAGGGAATGCTGGAAATAGAAATTCTGACTAAATGAACAGGAACTACAGAAGCAAGCATAACCAACCGAATGCAAGAGATGGAACAGAGAATCTCTCACACTGAAGACACAATAGAGAAAATAGATTCGTCAGTTAAAGAAAACACTAAAGACAAAAAAAAGTCATAATACAAAACATCCAAGAAATTTGGGACACCATGAAAAGACCAAATCTAATAATAGGGATACCAGTCAAGGACCCTGGGCAAGAATTTCCCTTATGAACCTCTAGGAGCTAGGATGGCTGCCCACCTCCAAAGCTGCTCAATGCACAGCATCATAAATGCCAGTGCAGGTTGGCTGCTCTAATTCGTGTGCCCCAACATGTTGTGTGGACTGTTCACAAATTCTACGCTTACAACAAAAGGCAGAAGGCTGAAGGAGCTTGGCACTCTCAATGAGAACAGAAAAGGGGGCGGGAGAAGCTCCACTTGGCATCTAGGCAGTGGTACCAGGTCCTGTGTTCATTGCATGAGTTGGCTGTTTGAAACCTGGGGCTTATGCAGGGACACTTGGCTCAGTCTGGGAGGAGGGGACTGGACCTGCCTGGACTGAGTCTACTAGGTTGATCTCAGTCCTCAGGGGAGGCTTTGCCCTGGAGGAGGTGGCAATGGGGAGTGGGCTGGGGGGAAGGGGAGGGACGCAGGAGGGGGGAGAACAAGGGAATCCATGGCTGATATGTAGAACTGAATGGTACTGTAAAATAAAATAAAAGGAAAAAAAAGAATATTAGGGATAGAAGAAGGCGAAGAATACCAACTCAAAGGCACAGAAAATATGCTCAACACAATCATAGAAAAAAACTTTCCTAACCTAAAAAAAATACCTATGAAGATACAAGAAGCTTACAGAACACCAAATAGGCTGGATCCAAAAAAAAAAAAAAGTCCCCTCACCACATAATAATCAAAACACAAAACATACAGAACAAAGAAAAAATATTAAGAGCCGCAAAGGAAATATATATACCAAGTAACATATAAAGACAGACCCATCAGAAAAACACCAGACTTCAATAGAGACTATGAAAGCTAGAAGGTCCTGGACAAATGTTATGCAGACACTAAGAGACCACCGATGCCAACCCAGACTATTATACCCAGAAAAACTATCAATCACCATAGACAAAGTAAACAAAATATTCCATGATAAAACCAGATTTAAACAATACTATCCACAAATCCAGCCCTACAGAAAGCACTAGAAGGAAAAATCCAATCTAAAGAAGTTAAACACACCCATGAAGACTCAGGCAATAGATAATCCCACACCAACAAACACCAAAGAAGGAAAACGCAACATGACCACAAAAATAAACAGGAATTAACAATCACTGGTCATTAATATCCATCAATATCAATGGTCTCAATTCACCTATAAAAAGATACAGACTAACAGAGTGGATAAGAAAACAGGATCCATCCTTCTGCTACATACAAGAAACACACCTTAACTTCAAAGACAGACACTACCTCAGAGTAAAGGGCTGGGAAAAGGCTTTCCAAGCAAATGGACCTAAGAAGCAAGCTGGTGTAGCTGTCCTAATGTCTAATAAAATAGACTTCAAACTAAATTTGAGCAGGCAAAATATACATTACATGCTTTGTAGTTTTTTTACACTTATTTCTTTATGTCTGTGGCCAGGCTTTCAGGGGGTGTCTTCCTTAATCAAACCTGATCATCTTTAACCTGGTATGAGTCCACAGCCTCTCATTTCCTGTGAAATAAAAGCATCACCTCACTCCCAAAGCAACACATCTTCTGACTTCCATTTTGAAGTCAAGATACTTTTAAAATATGTAGGTTGGTTTAATCTAGCAGCTTTCATAATACAATGTCTATGACCAACTAACACTCCTTCTTCAGCAGTCAAAACAAATTCAAATACAACACAATAACATACAGCATCCAGACTCTCTGTGTATTTTTCATCTTTACGTGACTTATTATATTTTTATTATTGTTTACTTTACTCCTTTTTAAAGGGCTATATTATTTTTAAACTTTTTTTTTTTTTTTTGGTTTTTCAAGACAGGGTTTCTCTGTGTAGCTTTGTGCCTTTCCTGGGACTCACTTGGTAGTCCAGGCTGGCCTCGAACTCACAGAGATCCGCCTGGCTCTGCCTCCCGAGTGCTGGGATTAAAGGCGTGCGCCACCACCGCCCGGCCTTTTAAACTATTTTTTAATCAATGACTGTATATACCCCCTTTTCCTCTCAGCCAAGCCTATGTGTATTTTTTAACACACTGTAACTCATTTGGAGGAATTTTTTTATTTTGGTCTGGATCTGTCTTTACAGAGCATCTATTTTTTTTTTATTTGATCGCTTAAGACAAACCTTAAGCTGCTGTGTTAGTCACTGGCAGACTGGTAGACGTGGGCAGGGGAAAGCAAGGTCAACAGAGTGTGGGTTGAGAATATTACCTGATGGGTGAAAAACCAAGTCGGGAGGAACATGTGAACTTTTGAGTCTAGAAGAGAAGTCATCTTCAACTTTAAGAACATCTGCAAGCAAACATTAGACAATGAAAGTGGGATCCTACCCAGTCCCTGCAAGAGCAAGTCTGGCCCCAGAACCTCTCTGGCTTCCTCTCTTGCCATGTGTTCCCTTCTGCACATGGCAATGGCTTCTCTGACATTGTGATAGAGAAGATTGTGATTCAGCCAGGAAAACCCTAGCCAGCCAGCACTTTCATGATATTTAGACTTTCCAGCTATCAGACTGTGAACTGAGTAAGCACCTTTACTTTATAAACTTTCCATCATCAAGCATTTTGTGATAGTAATAAACACAAACTGAGGAGAAAGCTCAGTGGGTAAAGAACTTGCCTTGCAAACAAAGACTTGAGTTTGATCCCAAGAACCCACAGGGAAAAAGCAGGTGTGGTGACATGCACTTGTATTCCAGCAACAGGAGGTGGACAGAGATTGGTCCCTGAGATCCCCAAGGTTCACTGGACAGCCAAACCAGCCTACTTGGTGAGTCCCAGGGCTGTGAGAGACCCTGTCTTTACAAAAATTGTGGATGGTCCCTGAGAAATGACACCAGAGATTGTCCTCTGACTTCTACATGCATGTACCCACACAAATAGATATGCTCACACATGTGCATGTTCCCAAACATGTATTGCCACACCAGTACATATGCCCACACATGTCTGTGTACACACACACAAAAGGAAGAGAAAAACAAAGGAAGGAAGCAGATTAACACAAGCCACCTTATTACTACTTATATCTTATGAGAATGTAATGTTTTCACTACTCTTTGAGGGGTGGATAAACTAAGTATACACTGAAGAGCAAGTCAAGGAATGAGAAGAGAAGTCACCCTCGTTGCTGTGGACCCATCCATTCATTCCTACCTATGGCTTTTAGAAAATCATGAAAACTCTCCCCCACACTTATCTAAGCTGTTGTGTTACTGTCCACAGAATTTTGACTTAGCTGGCAAGATAATCCTCTCCCCACACCTTGAGAATGGCAGAATGGAGCTGCATGCTATGACTGACTAGTTGCTCTTGGGAAGGCTGGGACTCCCAGCTCCTCCACAGCTTGGCTTCTCCTGCCCTGAGCTTTTAGGGGACACTGTAGAAACAACAGACCTAGGAGTTCAGCACTGCAGTGAAGGTTCCCACCTTCTGTACATCCTCAACTTTTGAAAATTATTAATTATTGTAAAATAACTATATTCTGCTACATAAGATATCCTTCCTTAAATTCTTAAAGTCCTCCTAGACAATCAGTTATGGCACCACACACCTATAAGCCCTTAAAAATGGAGGCAGGGTATCCTAAGTCCCACCACATTAGGATATAATGGGACTCTGAAGACACAAACAAAGGGAAATTAAGCTCTGTCTGGACAGCATATAAACACAAGCATTGTATACAGCCTGAGCCATTTGGCATCCTGCTGCTTACCCAAAAAGGCTCCTAAACTTTGGTAGTATAAGCAGTTTTCTGTAAACTTGTTACCAACAGAGACTTCTGGAACCCAGTTTCAAAGTCGTGAGTTTAGCATTTCTAATGAGCTCCTTTGTTAATTTTGACACAATTTGCTTAAAAGAAAAGAATTATTATTTTTGTTTTTTCTAGTGTGTATGCATGAATGTCCTGGGGTTGGAGGTTATATGCACCTGAGTATAGATGTGCTCTGAGGCCAGAGCTGAAGTTTCAGGCACTTGTGGGCTGCCTGGCATGGGTGATGGAACTGAACTTTGATCCCACTGCAAGAGCAAGTATGTGCTCTAACCAATGAACCATCTCTCCAGCCCACAGTTTGATTTTGCACAAGTGCCGTCCAGCATAGATTCTGATTGTTCAGTGCTGAGGATTGAACCCACGATGTTGTGCATGCCAGGCAAGCACCTTTCCACTGAGCTATACCCAGCTGAACGGTGAAACCTCTTTACACAACACACATCTCCACATTCTAGCTCTTTCTCTGGCCTCAGCTAGAACCACCCCTTTTCTTGTCTTAAAACTTAGGCTTCAAAGCTCTGATTTGAAGGCGGAAAGCTTGACAAATGCCAGATGGCAGTGTCAACAGAAAACAATCTTGTGGGGTTAGTGGGTCAGCAGAGGGACTTTCTCATTCAGAAATCAGGGCTCAGCCAGCCTGGAGTAAGATTCCGGTTCTCACCTCCCCGCCCTAGTTCCTCATGTGGTTGATCCAGATGTTTGCCTTTCACAGGACTGGTGTCTACTTCCCTGTGGGACAGCTAAGGAAAGCCTAGCTGTGCCTTATTGGCACTGATGCCCCTCACAACACACAAGATACGAAATTTGCGTCACTTCAGCCCCAGTATGAACTCCTGGAATTTGTGCCTGCCAATTAACATTCCCCTGCGAATCTGTGTAACTATGTGGATGTCAATAAAAATATCCATCTCTCTCTCTTTTCCTTCATACCCATCCCCTCATTTCTTCCTCCTTCTCGCTCTCTGTCCCTCCTGCTTTATATCTGCACTCAATCTCCAAGATCCTAAATTGAAACAAAAATTCCCAACATGCAGGAGACCTGGTGCAGGAGGACCTTGAGGTCTGAGTTAGACTGGACACACATCAAGAATGCATCTTTTAAAATTCTTAAATTAAAAATGTGTAAATAAAGCAAAGAAGAGGATGGAAGCTACTATTTGCATGGACCTGGGAGGGAAATGGGATTAATTAAGCATACTGTGTAGCTGGAAGTTTCTCTGCACAAGTCTCTCTCATTTGTGGTTCAGCAGCTGCTTATAAAATAATCACTCAGAGGCTTCATATTAATTGCAAACTGTATGGCCTATGTCCAGGTTCATTATAAACTAGTTCTTATAACTAAACTCAACCTATTTCTAGTCATCGATGTTTTGCCATGTCACTTCATGCATTACCTGTTCCTCAAATCTTGCTTCTCCTGGTGATGGCTCAAAGCTTCTGCCTGACTCCACCCTTCTTCATCTCCCTCTTCAGTTTGAATTTACTGCCTAACCTTATTCTGCCTCGCTATTGGCCAAGCAGCTTTATTTATCAAACAATGAGAGCAACATATATTCTCCGTGTACAAAAAGACATCCCACGTATGTTGCAGTTCTGACCTGAAAAATCAAGAAAGTATAAGAAGGAAAAAGTTATATACATAAGAGACCATATACATGAATCCTAGTTGCTCCCTACAGGGCCAGGGAGGTAAATTGTATGTTCCTGCATTATATTTTTAAGTCTCTAGAATGATTGACAGCCTCTAGAAAGATTGATAGCCTCATGTCTGTCCTTCCTTTATCTAGATCTGACCCCATCTCCCTACAGGGGCTATTTCTTGCCTAGAACTGACCTTCTGGCTTTAACTCTTGAGTCATAGACATCCCTCCCCACAACACACACACACACACACACACACACACACACACACACACACACACACACACTGCTACACACTGCAGCCCTCAGATTGTCCTCAGTGTCCCTACTACTTTAGAAGCCTTCACTTTCAGAGGACAGAGTGCAGAGTTGTCCGGTACCTGAGCAGGTCTTTGGTAGCTGGGTCTCTGGCCTCTTCTAAATACAAGTGTTGCAAAAGGGAGTGCTGTGGCCTTTTTATCCTGTGGGCAATGCATTTTCAGCTTCAGGTTAGATTTGAAAGAGAAGCCAGAGAGTTTATGAACTTCTTAAATTAGACAAATTGTATTTTTTTCTATAACTTTTCTATTTGTCTGTTTTTTGTTTTGAGTTTTTGTTTGTTTATTTGTTTTGCTTTTATTAGAGAAAAGGTCCCTTAGCCAGGATTGGGCTCTCCTGGCTGTATAGCTGAGGATAACCTGAATTCCTAATTCTCTTGCCACAAAATCAGATTTATTAGTGCAAAGATAGAACCCAGGACCTGGTGCTGCTTGGCAATCAGCCTACCAACCAAACTGCATCCCTATCCTGCATCTTTTCCTTTGTCAGTACCAAAATGAGTCAGGACCTTTCTGTTGTTCCCCACAGGACTGGAATGTGTGTGTGTGTGTGTGTGTGTGTGAGAGAGAGAGAGAGAGAGAGAGAGAGAGAGAGAGAGAGAGAGAGAGAGAGAGAGAGAGAGAGAAGTGGAGGTGATACTGCAGAAAGCAGGGTGGTTGAACTTTGCACAGCACACTACTTTTACAAATTACCTAAAATCCTGTTGTGGTGGCTCACGTATTTAATCCCAGCACTCGGATGGCTGAGGCAGAAGGATCTCTAAATTTGAGACCAGCCAGGTCAACCTAGTGTGACTCTGTCAACAAAACAAAATCAACAACAAATTCCCTGAGCTCTTTAGGGGAATGAGGTAAGGTAAAGAGAGGTGACCAAGTTTTTTTTTTTTTTCTTCTTAATTGAATCTTTGGGAATCACATTCACCCCAAGCTCACGTATTTGCCAGCCCCTCCACATATACCCCTCACTCTCATAGTATTTCCCCCAAAAGGAAAATTAAAAAATAAATAATAAATAATATGATAAAGGTAAAAGAAAAATTAAATATATAGAAAATTTTCAAATGAAATATACAAATAAGAATATCAATTTCAATTAAAAAACAACAAACCAACAAACAAATGATCACACAAACAAGACAAAACAAAACAAAAATTAAACAAAATACCCAAAACTAAACACAGCTCCTCTGTCTTTACCTCTGCATCGAATCTTTGTTCATCTTACTGGTATTGCGAGCTGCTGTGATTCAGGAAGTATACTCTTTTGTCCAAACAGCTTTCCTTGCAAATGTGCATTGTTTTCTCCAGTCCTGCCTGGCCCACGGTCAGGACAAATCTCTCTCACCTGCCAGTCCTGCGCTGCTTAGACCCAATCGAGTAAACACACAGAGACTTATATTGCTTACACACTGTTTGGCCGCAGCAGGCTTCTTGGTATCTAGTTCTTATATCTTAAATTAACCCATTTCTATTAGTCTATAAGTTTCCACATGGCTCGTGGCTTACAGTATTTACATCTCGCTTTCATGGCAGCAGCTGGCAGCATCTCTCTGACTCAGCCTTCCACTTCCCAGCATTCTCCTCTCTCCTTGTTCTGCCTATACTTCCTGCCTGGCTACTGACCAATCAGTGTTTTATTTATTAACCAATCAGAGCAATCCGTTTAACATACAGAACATCCCACAGCAGTGCAGTGTTGTTGGTCAAGTTCAAGGCCTCTGGCCACCAGCACACTAACATTGGATCCCCACAGAAACACCCCACACATCCCACTGTTGCCCAGAGTCATGTAGACCATGTGGTCATGGCTCTACAGGACCAGTCTCTTCCCATATTCCAGCAGGTCTTAGATGGAGTAGATGTTGTGTTGTGACAGCTCAAAGCCCTGCATGTGTATCTGATTGACTGCAGAGTTGGTCAGTCTCAGGTGAGGGGTGGGACCTGCTCTCCCTCCCCTGTGGTGAGGGGTAGGGCGCTCTTTCCCAATTGTGGGAATCCAGCTCTCCTATTAGGGGCAGAGCCATCTTCCCCATGCCAGGGTCATCCAGGTCTGTTATCCCAAGACCAGCTAAGGATGAAGTCAGCTCTCCCCTGGCCAATGAGGAGAGGGCCAGCACAACTAGACCCTTGTGCTAAACTCATGGTTCAATACATGGTTCACTGAGCCCCTATGGTAACACAGGTGACAGACATCAATAAAGACCACATCTGTGGCAGGACCATGGACCCAGACATGACCATCAGTGGTACCTTGGGCTTGGATGTCACCATGGCCCTAGTTGCCAGCAAAGGCCTCTCAGATTGGCACTGGTCCAGAAGGATTAAAATCCTGGACTCCAATATGGTACCAGGTGGTGGTAGAGACCTTGAGCAGTCTCACAGACCCCTGATGGCAATAGGAGTGACAGATCACACAGATCCTGGCTGAAGTAGAGCCATGGACCCAAACACGGCCTCCGACCACAACTCAGGCTGGATGTCAACATAGCCTGCATGACATACAGCAACCCCAACTCTCCATTTTCCTAGTCCCCATGGCAGATTGAGGTCTCAGGTGTTGGCCCAGACCCCGTGCATCTGCGCTGTCATTGGTAGTAACCTGGGTCACAAACATTGACACTGACGTTGGCTGAGATGGGTCACAGACCAAGACATGGTCCTCAGCTGCAGCCATGACTCAGATGACTCTATGGCCATGGTGTTAGCAAAGGCCACTCAGGTGGGCATGGTTCTTGCAGCTGCATTATCCTCCAGACCCTAACTAACATGGTACAGAAAACCCAGAAGCTAGGGATCCTTGTGGCCTTTGGTGAGAATGATATTCATGGATATCAAGTAGACCCCAGGTGCACAAACCCAGACATGGTTCCCAGCAGCCTCTTGATCTCAGATGTCAACATGGCTGCAGGTAACTGCATAGGTCATCAGATTGGCTCCCACCAGCTGCAAGGTGGCCACTGGAAAACAACATGGACCCAGGTGGGGACGCAGACCCCTATTCAGAATGGCTATCAGTGGTATCAGGAACCATGGATTCTATTTACCTTCCCAGAACTCTGAGGTCTCTATGTACAAGGAAGATTCCAATCTATCACTAATAGTTAAACTATTAATTATCAATGATTTGATTCATATGATCTACAGCCAGTGGGGAATGGTGTAATGACTAAAGAAACTCCATTTTATGTTAACCCTCCATCTTGCTACCTAATAGCAATTTTAATCTGACTCCAGTCCCTATAAGATAACACCCCAGTAACCTCAACTCAGTAAGCACCCCACCAACCCAGAAATGTACACCCATGACCGTATCCTTCATTATGATATGACTAGCTGCCTTTTTGGCTTCTTTAACCTGCTTATGCAGACACTCAAGGGCAATCTAATCTTGACAGAGCAAAACAGCTCTTGGTTGCTTGTGAAGATACTCAAGGTCTTCTTGTGGTTTTTACATTTAAAAATCCTTTCCTCATCCCCACTCCTCTTGGCTCAACAGTATCTGGTTTTGCTCATAGGCTGTTGTTTGGTTAGCAACTAAAACACATTTAGCTAATTATGATTTTAATCTGAATTGAGTCTATGGTCTTTTCCCAGGAGTCTCTTACTCCATAACATGGAGAGTTAGGGAAGCTTTTTAGGCTAAACCCACTCAGAGTAAGTACAGGATATAGACTTCCTGACCCATTATGCCTCAAAATGGGCCTGTCTCACTTGCTGAGATGGCTCAGGAATTCTTAATGAGTGAAGCTGACAACCTGATCCCTGGAACCTGCATAAGGTGGAAGGCAAGAGCCTATGCCACAGAGTTGCCCTCTGACCCCTAAACACATTTCAAGGCATGAACACACACACACACACATCAGGCAATATAGTTATATAAAGTTTTAAAAATTAATGTGCTTATCCATGCCATGAAAGATAATCAGAGTTATTGAAATAGGCTGACAGAGCTCAGTAGCTGGCTGTATTCTGATGGGGTAGAGTAGGGGGTGGACTTTATCTAGGTCAGCCCTTACATTTATGGCCCACTCAATTTGTCCTGCAGGAGCATCTGTGAGAAATGTACAACATGAACATTCTCAATTGTACCAATGTGAGCATCAGACCTCATGCCTGCTGTGGGATGTTCTGTATGCTGTGAAAGTGTTGCGCCGATTGCTTGATAAATAAAAAGCTGATTGGCCACTAGCCAGGTAGGAAGTATAGGCAGAGTAAACAAAAGGAAAATTCTAGGAAGAGAAAGTTTGAGTCAGGAGATGCCAGCCCACCATACATGGAGCAACGTGTATTGGCACACAGGTAGAGCCACAGAAAATGTGGCAACATAGAGATTAACAAAAATGGGCTGAGTTTAAATGTAGAAGCTAGTCAGTGGTAGGCTTGAGCTAATGGCCAAGCAGTTTTAATTAATATGAGCTTCTTGAGTGGCTGTGGGGTCTGTGGATCTGGGCAGGACCAGAGAAAACTTCAGCTATAAATGGTGCCCAAGGGCTCGAGTTTCCACCTGAAACCTGAGAATATTTAATAAGCAATTCTAAACAGAGCCAAAAACAGGCTCCTGCTTCATGTCTCATGCAGGTGGCGAGGCACTACAACATACAGGCTTGAGGTACTCCATGGCAGGTTCACAGTATGTGGGCTTGACCTGCAGCATGGCACATTCCTGCTGAGTTACACAGAGGTTTCTGCAAGCTGCACATTAACTGCATGGTAGATTTAGTCTTTGCTAATACAGACGAAAGGAAGAAAGAAAGAAAGAAAGAAAGAAAGAAAGAAAGAAAGAAAGAAAGATAGAAAGAAAGAAAGGAAGGAAGGAAGGAAGGAAGGAAGGAAGGAAGGAAGGAAGGAAGGAAGGAAGAAAGAAAGAAAGGAAGAAACGGCTTTTGGGCTACACACTGCTGGATGGAAGCATAGACCCACTGCCTCCCAGAGTCAGTGGACAGCCTGGTTCCCAGAGCTGGTGGTAAATGTAGTTCCACCATGTTGGGAAGCTGAGATGGCAGAGCTAGCAGCCAAAGCTGCCATTTCAGACCTAGTAATGCTGCGGTTTAAAGCAATAGATTCACAATAAGACAGATTCAGATGGAACAAAACTTCAAATTGTTTACAGTGTGTGTAAAAATGTACATCAGCTTGGAAGAGAGAAGAAAATGAATATAGAATATACAGTTATATAAAGAGACAGTTTTTAAAAATAAAGTCTTTAAAGAAACAGTAAAGGTAGTATAAAAAATAAGTCACATAAAGATGGGTATTACATAGAGAATCTAGATTGTGTTGTCATTGATATTGTTAACTGCAGAAAGACATTTGATTGTAAAGGCTGCTCAGTTAAACCAATATGTATAATTTAGAGGTATTTTGAATTCAAAATTTGGATCTAAGGATATGTTCCTTTAAAGGAGGCTCTGCTTGTGTTTCCACAGGAACCAAGGGACTATGAATTTGTTGCAGGTTAAGATGGAACAGATTTGATCAAGCCAGACCTCATGAACCTTAACAGATGGTACCTATCAACCAGAACTTGACTATTATCTTGAATTTTCTCAGAATCCCCATAAGACTATAGCACCCCCTATCAGCAGGAAGTAGCCTAGAAAACTACACCTACATTCCCCAAAAAATGGATTATGGATATTTGTCTTTGTTTAGCTTGTTGGTTACAAATTGTTGTTGGTCATAGTCAACCTCTTTCTAAAAGAAGAAAGGGGGATATGGAATAGCAATGTAGAATGTAGATATGATAAGATAAAAGGGCAGATTAATGAACCTACTTATAAAGAGCAACAACTTCTTTAAAAATGTTTTACATTTCTATGGATTTTAGTTTATTGATACAAACTTAAAGTTAATTTTGTTACACTGTATGTATTTCTACTCTCATTTGAAGTATTATGTTTATGTAACTCATTTAAATTATAATGGATAATTAAGAAATACAGATTAATAATTAGTCTCCTATGATAGTCAAACTTATAGTCATGTTAAGTTTTCTTGATATACATAGATATATTTCAAATGGGTATGTACTCTTCAAAGACCTATATAATATGGCATTTAAAATGTTTTAAAAACTTAGACTTTCTGGACAGTAAGGAGCTACAATCAATCAATCCTGGTAACACACAGAGCTATGTAGCGTGTAGACTGCCAGGGAGAAAGAGGCCATATTTTAACAGATCTGTCTTAGGCACTGATGTTTTACTCACACACATACTTGTATTCTCCATATTTGATTAACTTGTGGCCCACATTCAGCTAGTTACTTTTGAATGTCTTTTATTGCTCTCAGTATTTTCTATGTTCTATGCTTTGGGTTTGTTTGTCTTACAAAAATCCCCAGTGTGGCCATATAAAGATGGGGAAACCTTTAAGAAGTGAGGTCTACTGGGAAGTGACCAAGTCCTGGAGGACATCACCCTTAGAAGAGATCATTCAGTCTTATGGGATCCTACACATTTCCTGCAAGAGCCAGTCTGGCCCAGAACCTCTCTGGCTTCCTCTCTTGTCATGTGTTCCCTTCTGCACATGGCAATGGCTTCTCTGACATTGTGATAGAGAAGATTGGGATTCAGCCAGGAAAACCCTAACCAGCCAGTGCTTTCATGATATTTAGACTTTCCAGCTATCAGACTGTGAACTGAGTAAGCACCTTTACTTTACAAACTTTCCATCATCAAGCATTTTGTGATAGTAATAAACACAACTGAGGAGAAAGCTCAGTGGGTAAAGAACTTGCCTTGCAAACAAAGACCTGAGTTTGATCCCAAGAACCCACAGGGAAAAAGCAGGTGTGGTGACATGCACTTGTATTCCAGGTCCAGGTGATGGAGAGAGATGGGTCCCTGAGATCCCCAAGACTCACTGGACAGCCAGATCAGCCTACTTCGTGTGTATCGCAGGCCTGTGTGGGCCCTGTCTTTACCAAAATTGTGTACTGTGCCAGAGGAATGACACCAGAGATTGTCCTCTGACTTCCACATGCATGTAGCCTCATACATGCATGTTTCCACACAAGTGCCTATGCCTACACATGTACATATACCCACACACATGCATGTGCCCACACATGTGCGTGTAGCACACACAAAAAGAAAAGTAAAACAAAAAGGAAGGAAGCAGACTAACACAACCAGCCTTATTACTACCTGTGTCTTGGGGCTGAGGAGATGGCTCAATGGTTGAGAGCACTGGTTGCTCTTCAAGGGGACCCAAGTTCAATTCCGAGCACCCACATGCCAGTTCACAACTGTCTGTAACTCCAGTTCCAGGGGATCTGACATCCTCATATAGACATATATGCAGGCAAATCCCCAATGTACATTAAATAAATAAATAGATCTTTATAAAAAAAACTACTTGTATCTTATGATAATGTAATATTTTCACTGTTCTTTGAGGGGTCAAGATTTTAAGTATACACTAAAGAGCAAGTTAAGGAATGAGATGTAGGTCACTTTCATTGGTTTGGACCCTGCCCTTTATTCCAGCCTAGGAAACCACACACACACACACACACACACACACACACACACACACACACACACATCCAAGCCTGTTGTGTTACTGTCCACAGAATTTTGACTTAGTCCAGCCAGATAATCCTCTCCCCACACCTTGAGAATGGCAGAATGGAGCTGCATGCTGTGACTGACTAGTTGCTCTTGGGAAGGCTGGGACTCCCAGCTCCTCCACAGCTTGGCTTCTCCTGCCCTGAGCCTTTAGGGGACACTGTAGAAACAACAGACCTAGGAGTTCAGCACTGCAGTGAAGGGTCCCACCTTCTGTACATCCTGGACATTTAAAAACTTAATTAAATTTTATAAAATAACTATCATCAGCTGCATAAGATATCCTCCCTAAATTCTTAAAGTCCTCCTAGACAACCTGTTTTGGGAGCACACACCTATAATCCCAGCCCTTGGGGGGAACTTGGGCATCCTGAGTCCCAGGCAAGTTTAAGATGGAATGGGACTCTGAAAACAAAAACAAAGGTAAAATTAAGCTCTGCCCAGCCTAGAAACACAGGTGATTTCCTTTGGCCTTATATATACACCCTGGAGTCATTTAGGATTCTGCTATGTACTCAAAATGGTTCCTATGTTTGGTTGTATCAGAAGTTCTCTGAAGTATCTGGAAACTTGTCATCAACAGAGACTTCTGGACCCAGCTCAATCTCATGCATTTAGTATTTCTAATGAGCTCCTTTGTTAATTTTAACACAATTTGCTTTTTTAAAAAAGATTTATTTTTCTTCTATTTAGTAATGTGTATGCATGCATGTCCTGGAGTTGGTCGGTATGTGCACATGAGTGCAGATGCCCCCTGAGGTCAGAATATCAGATCCTCTGGAGCTGGAGATTCAGGCACTTGTGAGTTGCCTGCC
Source organism: Peromyscus leucopus (assembly GCF_004664715.2). NCBI lineage: Eukaryota > Metazoa > Chordata > Mammalia > Rodentia > Cricetidae > Peromyscus > Peromyscus leucopus. The sequence continues at coordinate 103,165,488 of NC_051063.1, read as the reverse complement.
ATGTGTGATAGAACAGAATTCTGCAAGAGTAAGTACTTGCTCTCACCACTGAGCCAGGTCTCCAGCCTACAGTTTGATTTTGGGAAAGTACTGCCCAACATGAATTCCAGCTGGTCAGTTCTGAGGACTGAACCCAGAATGCTGTGCATGCCATGAAAACACTTTTCACTGAGCTACACCCAGCTGCACAGTGAAGCCTCCTTACACAACACACATCTCCACATTCTAGTCTTTCTCTGGCCTCAGCTGGAACCACCCCTTTTCTTGTCTTAAGACTTAGGCTTCAGCTCTGTTCTGAAGTCAGGATGTTTGAGAAATTCCAGATGGAGGTGCCAAGAGAAAGTGATCTTGTGGGTTGGTAGGTCAGCAGAGGAACTTTCTCATTCAGAAAGCAGGGCTCAGCCAGCCTGGAGTAAGATTCCAATTCTCACCTCCCTGCCCTAGTTCCTCCTGTGGTTGATCCAGATGTTTGCCTTTCACAGGACTGGTGTCTACTTCCCTGTGGGACAGCTAAGGACAGCCTAGCTGTGCCTTATTGGCACAGATGCCCCTCATAACTGACATAGACTGAATATACGCAACTAGAGTCTCTTCAGCCCCAGTATGAACTCCTGGAACTTGTGCCTGCCAATTAAAAGTCTCCCTGGAAATCTGTGTAGCTAACACCTTAGACCTCAATAAAAACATTTCTCTCTCTCTCTCTCTCTCTCTCTCTCTCTCTCTCTCTCTCTCTCTCTCTCTCTCCCTCCCTCCCTCCCTCCTCCCTCCCTCCCTCCCTCCCTCTCTCTCTCTCTCTCTCTCTCTCTCTCTCTCTCTGTCTTCCTTCATCCCCATCCCCTCTTTCCTCACTCCTCCCACTCTCCTTCCATCCTTCTTTATATCTGCACTCAGTTTCCAAGAGCCTGCATTTAAAAAAAAGCCTGTGTTCTCAACATGCAGGAGACCTGGTGCAGATGGACCTTGAGGTTTGGATTAGACTGGGCCACACAGGAAGAACGCATCTTTTAAAATCCTTAAATTAAAAATGGATAAATAAACAAAGAAGAGGATAGAAGCTAATGTTTGCATTGATCTGGGAGGAAAATGGGATTAATTAAGCATATCGCTGCTCTGTCATGAAAAATCAAGAAAGTATAAAAATGAAAAAGTCAATGTACATAAGAGACCATGTACATGGATGTCAGTTGCTTCCTGAAGGTCCTAGTAAATTGTGTAGTCCTGCATTATATTTTTAAGTCTCTAGAAAGATGATAGCCCCATGTCTGTCCTTCCTTTATTTAGATCTGTTCTCGTGTCCCTACATGGGCTATTTCTTGCCCAGAACTGACCTTCTGGCTTTAACCCTTAAGTCATAGACCACCCCCCCCAAAACCACTACACCCACTGCAGCCCTCAGATTGTTCTCAGGGTCCCCTCAACTTTAGGGGCCTTACCCTTCAGAGGACAGAGTTCAGAGTTGTCAGGTACCTGAGCAGGTCTTTGGTGGCTGGGTCTCTGGCCTCTTCTAAAATCAAGTGTTGCAAAAGTTGTGCTGTGGCCTTTTATCCTGTGGACAACACACTTTCAGTTTCAGGTTGGATTTGAAAGGGAAGCCAGAGAGTTTATGAACTACTTAAATTAGACAATTGTACTTTGTTGCTATAACCTTTTCCATTTTCCATCTTTTTTATTTGCTTTTGTTTGAGACAAGGTCCCCTTAGCCAGGATTGGCTTCTTCATGGCTATGTAGGTGAGGATAATCTGGACTCCTGACTCTCTTTCCACAAAACTAGATTTATTTGTGCAAAAATAGAACCCAGGGACCTGGTGCTGCTCGGCAAACACTCTACCAACCAAACTGCATCCCCATCCTGCATCTTGTACTTTGTCTGTACCAAAATGAGGCAGAATCTTTCTGTTGTTCCTCACAGGACTGGTGTGTGTGTGTGTGTGTGTGTGTGTGTGTGTGTGTGTGTGTGTGTGTGTGTATGTCCCCTATGTGTGTTGATTTGAGGGTGTCAGATCCCCTGGAACTGGATTTACAGACAGTTGTGAGCTGCCACGTGGAGCCTGAGAATTGAACCTATGTCCTCTGGAAGAAGAGCCAATGCTTTTAATTCCTGAGCCCTGAGCCATCTCTCCAGCCCCCTGTGGCTCACATCTTTAATCCCAGCACTAGGGAGGCTGAAGCAGAAGAATCTCTGAATTTGAGACCAGCCAGGTCTACGTAGTGAGACCCTGTAAACAAAACAAAACCACCACCAAATTGCCTGAGGCCTTTAGAGCATTAGGTAAAGGTGAAGAGAGGTGACAAGTTTTTATTTTATTGATTCTTTGGGAATTTCACACCATGCACCCTAACCCCACCCATCCTCCAGTTCCTCCACATGGACCCCTCACTCTTGTGATCCCCTGAAAGAAAACTCAAAATTAATTAATAAATGTAAGCTAACGGTTAAAAAAAGGAAGAAAAATGCTAAAAATAAATATACATTAAAGATTCAAAATTAAAAATATACAATTAAAATTTTCAATTAAAATAAAAAAAATTCAATTAAAATTTAAAAACCTACAAACCAACCCAAAAACAAACAAGCAAGCAAACAAAATAAGACAAAACGAAACAAAACAAAAAACCACTTTGTTCCTCTGTGGCAGGGTCCTGTGCTGTTGTTCCCTTTGCGGAGGGGGCCAAGTAGGCTCAGAGTGAAACCACACAGACTCTGGGAGGATGTTGAAAGAACAAGCTCAGGCTATTCAGGAAGAGGCAAGCCTTATATACCCTCCACCCTGCCCTCGGGGGAGGTCTTATGAATATGCATCAGCTGGCATGACATGGCTGCCTCTCATTGGTCCAGGTCATCTCCAGATCATGTCTCAGCTGCCTCTCAGATTAGCATTGGCCTAGCAGTGCCAGGTCCCCAGACTCCAACACGGTCCCAGGTGGTGGTAGAGACCCTGAGCGGCCACATGGCCCCTAATAGCAATAGAAGCCATAGACCCTGGTTGTTATAGGCCACAGACTTACTTAGACATGGCCCCTAGCAGCAATTCAGGTCAGATACCACTATGGCCCCAGGTGGCAGCACAGACCACACAGATTGGCTTCACCATGGCTGAAGGGTGGCCCTCAGACACCAAAATACCTCCAGGTGGATGCCTAGATGCCAGGCACCCACCCCATCCTCCATGGCAACAGGAACCTTGATTATCAACACAGACTCTGGCTGTGGTAGGGTCACAGGCCAGACATGGCTCTAGGCTGCAGCTCAAGCTCAGACATCTCCATGGTCCCGGGTGGCAGCTCAGGCCCCTAAGATCAGGATGGCCCCTGTGATGGCATGGCCCCTGGGCACCAACTTGGCCACATGTGGTGGTCCAAACCCTGGGCATCCTCACGGCCTTCAGTGGTAGCAGGAGCCATGGACATCAGCACAAGCTGCAGTTGTAGCAAGCCGATGGACACAGACATGGCTCCTGGCCCCTGACCTGGACTGGACATCATCAGGGCCCAAGACGGGAAGCGGGTCCCCACATCACCCTGTTTCTCACCACCTTTGCCTTCCCAGATCCACTTCTCTCCACGGGACATGAACCTCACTGCCTTTCTCACCCCTATAGCCCTCCACACATATGTTCACCAAAATGGCACCCAACACCCAGCACTTCACAGCACAATTTGAAAGGATTATTAGGTGCTGCCTGTTTGGAGGAAGAGTGTCACTGCGGGTGGGCTCTGAGGTTACAAGAAGCCCATTCCCAACTCAGAGACTCCCTCTTACTGCTACCTATGGATCTGGATACAGACCACATAGCTGTGTGTGTACCATGTACATCCAGTACCATGTGTGTCTGTATGACACCATGCTTCCCACCATGGTGACAATGGACTAAATCTCTGAAACTGTAGCAAGTCCCACTTACATGGTTTCTTTTCTAAGAGTTGTGGGCATGGCTTCTCTTCACAGCAATAGAACAGTGACTAAGACAGAAGTTGGTACCAGGGAGCAAGGTTATAGACACGACTATGTGGCTTGTTGGAAGACTGTGAACATTGGGAGTTTGGATTAGTAGAAAATTTAAGTGGGGCTCAATGGGCCAGGCTACTAGGAGCATGGACGACTGTGGTGATGAGGGTGATTTGAATTGTAGGGGACCCCAGCTCAAGAGGTTGCAGAGGAGAAGAATATTACTAAGTGGTCTAGAGTCCATTGTTGGGATAGTTTGGCAAAGAACGTAGCTGCTTTCTGCTCTTGTCAAAAAAAGAAAAAAAGAAAAAAAAGAAAAGAAAATCTACCTGAGGCTACATGGAAGAGTTTTGAAGTTTAATGGCATTGTACAGGACACAGAATTCTTGATCCATATATACCTAAAAATGTGCCTGTCTGGGTTGCTGAGATGGCTCAGCAATGCTTGATGAGTGAAGCTGACAACCTGAGTTAGATCCCTGGAACCTACATAAAGATGGAAGGCAAAAGCTAATGCCACAGAGTTCAACCGCTGGCTGTGTTTCTGATGGGGTAGAGTAGGGATGGGACTTTCTAGGTCAGCCCTTACATTTATGGCTCACTCAATTTGTCCTGCAGGAGCATCTGAGAAATGTACAAGAAGAACCTTCTCAGCTGTATCAGTGTGAACATCAGACCTCATGCCTTAGGAGAGTTTCTCAAACAAATAATTCACCTAAGAAATACTAGTCACACAAATCAAGGTGTGGTTATAAATGGTTTATTTCCTAGATTCTAACATTCATCACATTTACAAACTTTAAAACTGTTACTGCCGACCATGCGGACAAACATTGTTTTTTGATCATAGCAAAGTGTCAAAGGGTAGTAAATTTGAAGTCAGAGGATATAATTTGACCCACAGACCCAGTAGGTCCTTGGGTGTCTATGAAAGTCATGAATGCTAAGGTAGATCTCCCCCAAAATGATCGCACCCAACATTCTACCACACACCTTACAGAACCAGCCAAGTTCTTGCCCCTGGGCCTCCCTTCAACACTCAGACCCATGAACTGCAGGCAGGAGAGGGCTACAGCTCAGCAAGAGGCAGCAGCTGCACCAGGAGACCAGGTAGCACCACAAGCAGCAGGGTTGCTGTAGATGGGAGGAGAAAGGAAGGTTTCATGTGGGAAATCTCAAGACAGGGATAGCTCCTCTAAACATTCAGAACTTTGCACTCAGCTCAAAACCCAAGAGAGTAGGCTCTAGGGGACCAGCATGCCTGGCGAGACTCTTCTGGCTACCTCAGGATTCCTAAAGGACTCAAGTACTAGGAGGTGAGCAAACTGATGGATCCCCACCACATCCAGGGTCCTGTGCTCTAAGGCACTGACTGGGGATAAAAGTCTTTCCTATCCTGAGACTTCATAGCTTTCTAGAGAGCCCAACAGGCTTCTCCTTCTTCACCCAAAAGGAGGTTCCTGGGTCTGAACCTTCTGAAAGTCCATTGTTGCAGCAATGTGTATTCCTTCTATGCCAGCTGGTGTGAACCAGAACCTACCTGTGACTCTCAGCCTGCTTGGACTTCAAACATTTGGCCCAGAAGGGCAGCATCTTTCTGACTGAATTGGGGGCCTGGGTAGGGGTCATGGTTTCCTTGAGCTTGATATAAATTTCAAATTTCTCTATGCAAATGCATGAAGCCCCTGTGATCACTTCTGTAGTCCCACTTCTTGCTCCAAAGACTTCCTATGTTTCCAGAAACTCTATATTGTCAAAGCTGATTAGATCTAAGAATGCTCTGTACTCAGTAGTCTAATTGTACCTCATTTCTGGTTCTCCCTGACCTCTCACTCAAACTTAACTTCCTAGGACAATATTTCGTGGAGCCTGGATGTAAGTAAGTAATCCAGACACTATGCAGATCCTGAGTGGTGGGCAGTAGGAGACAAAATCTCTAGACTGTAAGCAATTGATTTTCCTGTGAATGTTGAGACCTACCCCATTATGAGTTTGGATCAGATGTCTGACATGTGCACATGGGTCTTCATCTTTAAAAATAAAAGACATTTGTCGATTGATGTCTACATGCCACGTAATACATCTTGAATGCCTCTCTTTTAATTCTCAAAACAATATTACAAGAATATTTGTCATTTGGGTCTTTAGGGTTCAAAAAGGGAAATGAGCCACAGACATTTGATAACTTGCCAAGAGTCACAGAGCTAGTGATGCTTGAATCTAATTACTATTAAAAAAGAGCATTGTACAGTAATTTTCTCTGGAAATATTAAAGAAGGATTGCTATCATAAGTGATATTTGAACTATGCCTTGAAAAGTAATCACCAAACTAAAACTGATGGTATCTTGCTTGCATAGAGTAAGAAATGTGGTCAAGGGGAGAAGAGAGAATCCAGGCCACAAGGAATGATGGGTATACAGCCATAGAGATCCCAAACACAGGGAAGTTTTGGTTTGAAAGGATAAATATCCACTGATAGCTCTTCTCACTCCTCACAGGGCTGGGCCTGGTAATAAGTATTTTCCTGAAGTCCCTCACTGTGTTCAACCATTCCTAATACACCTGCACTGAAGTATGTGTTCCTTGGCTTTATCAATGCTACCCTCCATCATTCTAGGCATCCTCACTATGTACATGGTCAACCAGGTGTCTTCTGGTAGGGAGCACCCCCTCCTCCATTTCATGATGTCCCCACCAGCTCCACCTCTAACACAGACCCAGACTCACCTGAGCTGCTGAAATGGCTCTTGTCTGTAGAACGGCAATAGAAGCAATTGAAGTTGCTCTTCTCTCTTTTGGGGGAGTGCAGAAAAATTTTGTCATACCCTTTTCCACTTGCTGTTTTGGTGGCTTTGTGAAATACTTCATTGCCTGGAATTAACACCTCTCTTCCTCAGGGTAGTAGGAAAATGCTTTTTATAAACCCCCAAGCAGGTCCTCATGATAAACAGTGTCCCACTAGCACAACCAAAGTCATCAAGAGCTGCTCTCTCATTCAAAGATGAAGAAGTGCACTGCCCAAACCACACAGAGCCCTTCCCACTGTAATGAAATTTGTTCCTGGTGCCTCAGTAAACATTGTAACAATTATTGTTACTCAGAAACTGAAGGCTCTTGTTAAGTAGTAATGGAAGGCCTTGTAATGTAAAAGTAATGAAAGTTATGGGGATTTTTCTTGAACTCTCTAACAGCTCTGTTAAAATCTTTGTGTATTTTCCCAGTGTAAAGCCATTCCATGGAAATCTTGGAAACCTTTGGGATTGCTCATGATGTTTTTTTATCTTCTTCCATCTTTTCTCTGCCTTTTCCCACTCAAGTTTTAAATTCCCATTTATGTTGAAGTCTGGGGTGCTTTTCTCTCCATGTCTTCAACACAGCCCTCATACTGATCATCAAATGCTTTGGGAGCCATGTCCAGGTCGGAAGGCTCAGTCAGGCCTGTCACCTGAAAGAGAGAAGTAGGGTTCTTTGTTACTTGCTAAGTGTACTATGTTATCAGCATGTGCTGGGTGCTGTCTGGAGCCTACAGCATGAGATACTGCATACGCCATCCTCACACATGGCACATGTATGGACACAATCTCATTATGGATGTTTAAGGAACGCAGAAAGGTAAGACTGAGATCTCTGATTCTTTTGTGTTTATGGATACTATAATTTTCTTCTTTAGTCAATCAAATTTTTATTCAGTATATAAAATAACAAACCTCATTATGACATTTTCTTACATGTATAGGATTATATATTGTGTTGCTGGAGGGCTTCTCTCCAGGTTCCACTAAGCCCTGCAGTCCACAATCCACGTATAAAATAATAACTCAGACGCTTATATTACTTATAAACTGTATGGCCGTGGCAGGCTTCTTGCTAACTGTTCTTGTATCTTAAATTAACCCATTTCTATAAATCTATACCTTGCCACGTAGCTGGTGGCTAACCGGTGTCTTTACCTGTTGCTTGTCCTGGTGGTGGCTGCAGTGTCTCTCCTCCTTCTTCCTGTTTCCCCAATTCTCCTCTCTCCTTGTCCCGCCTATACTTCCTGTCTGGTCACTGGCCATCAGTGTTTTATTTATATAGAGAGATATCCACAGCACTTCCCCTTTTCTTCTTTTTTTTTAAAAAAGGAAAGTCTTAACTTTAACATGGTAAAATTACATATAACAAAACAATTATCAAGCAAGAATTACAGTTACAATATTAAAGAAGATATCCTACCTATCTTATATTTGTGAGTTTAAGGTTTTATATCTAACTTATCTTTTATCATAATTAAGAAAATTTGTAAGTATCTAGTCTTTAACCACATGAAAGACCTACAGAATATGGCATTTAAAACGTTTAAAAAATTTAGACATTCTGGACAGTGAGACATGTCTGCTCCTGACAGCACTAGATTTACTTCGGAGAGGAGAATGGGCATTGAAGATACTCCATATGAGTTTATCTTCACCTTGGCAAAAATAGCCATTTGGGCAAGAAACTGTTCTTGCCTGGTCTGCTTGATAAACTGGACATGTAGGACCCATAGGAAGATGACCACTGAACTTTGCTTGATAAAATGGTCCTTCAGGTTCCTGCTTCACAGAGGAAACTGCCAGACATTCTACAGGACACAGAAAAAAGTGAATGAGAGACTCTAGGCCTGTGGCTGAAGACAAATGCCCCAACTTTACAAGAGAACTTTGGATAACTGTCCAGGCTGTCAGCTGTCTCTTGTCTACCCTGCAAGACTCCCAAAAGTTGCTTGCATCCTTCCCCCGTTTCTCAGGTAGTATTATATCCTTCTTAGGTCTTTGATGTGGTTAAAGACTACCTATCTATCTGAAATATATCTATGTATACCTAGAAGACTTAACTAACATGGCTATAAATATGATTATAATAGATGACTAATTATTAATCTATTTCTTAATTATCCATTACAATTTTAAATGAGTTACATAAACATAATACCTCAAACAAGAATAGAAATATATATATATATATATATATATATATATATACAGTACAACAAAATCAACTTCAAGTTTGTGTCAATAAACTTAAATTTATACCAATATAAAACATTTTAAACATAAACTAAAATCTATACCAATGTAAAACATTTAAAACAAGTTGTTCTTTAAAAGTAGGTTCATTAATCTACCCTTTTGTCTTATCATCTCTATATCCTATGTATCTATATCAATATTGCTCATATTCACACCTCATACATCCCTTGCCATATTGCTATTATATGTACATTACTTCTTCAAGATTCATGTTTCTTCCTAGATTGCACTTTCTTCCCTGGGCTCCATATTAGGGCCCATTTCCCTGACAGCCTTATGGGAGGACAGATTGGTCCTAGTAACCCCAGGTAAGACACTGCCCACCACCCAATAAACCTCTTTAAGCCTGTCCAACAACTCCAGATTGCACTCCCACTCTAGTACTCCATATCCCGGCCTACTACTTTGGAAGAAGTCTTCAGCCTTTCCAGAGGCCAGACAGGTTCTAGGAACCTCATGTAAGACAGGGCCTACCACCAGCTAACAATTTAAAACCTCCAAAAAACCCAGACTGCCCCCCCAGACTCCACATTAGGGCCCACAGCCCCAGCAGCCTTAGGAGGCCAGGCTTGATGTAGAAAACCACAAAACCCCCTTTAAGCCTGCCTAACAACCCAGACTGCAACACACATACCCAAGGCTACAACTTTGGAATAAGGCTTTGGCTTTACCAGAGGCCAGACCATGTCTAGAGAAACATAGCCCCCCCAAACCTCAGAAGGAACACCCTACTGGACCTGAAGACATGTTAATCACAAGAACCCTGGCCATTTAGGCCAGAAGATTAGAGAGGAAAGAAAAACCAAGGGAAAAAAAAACACCCATTCAACAAAGACAAACGCAGAAATCAACACCTAGACCTATAATCATCCTAAATCCAGATGCCTAAATGCCAAAGTAAGAACACAATAGTGGAAAGGGCAATATGTCACCACCAGAGCCCAGCTATCCTACAACAGCAAGATGTGAATATTCCAATGAAGCTGAAGCACAAGAAAATGACCTTAAAATGACTTTATGAAGATGAATAGGTCCTTAAAGAGGATATAAAGAAATTCCTTAAAGAAATTGAGGAAAAGACAAACAAAAAAATTGGAAGAAATCAATAAATACCTAAAAGAAAACCAAGGGGGAAAAAACAAACAGATGAAGGAAACTGTTCAAGACCTAAAAATGGAAATAGAAGCAATAAAGAAAACACAAACCAAGGAAATTCTGGAAATGGAAAATCTGGGTAAGTGAACAGGAACTACAGATGCAAGCATCACCAACAGAATACAAGAGATAGAAGAGAGAATCTCAGATATTGAAGACACCATAGAGGAAATAGGTTCATCAGCCAAATATATATTAAATCTAAAAAATTCCTAATATAAACCATCCAGGAAATATGGGACACTATGAAAAGACCAAATCTAAGAATAATAGGGATAGAAGAAGAAGAATCCAGCTCAAAAACCCAGAGAATATATTTAACAAAATCATAGAAGAAAAATTTTACAACCTAAATAAGGACAAGCCCACAAAGGTACAAGAACAGCAAATGGTTTGGATTAGAAAAGAAAAGAAAATCCCCTTGCTACATAATAATCAAAACACTAAACATACAGAACAAAGAACGAATATTAAAAGCAGCAAGGGAAAATATGGTGATATGTTGTGTACTCTGATAAACTCGCCTGATGATCAGAGGACAGAGCCAGCCACTAGATTAGACATAGAGACCAGGCAGTGGTGGCACACACTATTATTCCTAGCATTTGAGATCTTATGCCTTAGCTTGGGAAGCACACATGCTTTTAATGCCAGGAAGTAATATGGCAAGGCAAAGAAAGGTATATAAGGCATGAGGAAACAGGAACTCACTCTTGAGGCTGAGGTTTTTATAGAGTAAGAGCTAATGGCTGGCTATTCTGCTTCTCTGATCTTTCAGCTTTTACCCGAGTATCTGGCTCCGGGCTTTTTATTATAAGACCTTTTAAGATTTGTGTTACAGGAAAAAGGACAAGTGACATATAAATCACACCCAACTTCTCAACAGAGACCCTAAAGTCCAGAAGGACTGAAACTGATGTCTTGCAGACTCTAAAATACCACAGATGTCAGCCCAGATTACTATTCCCAGCAAAACTGTCAATCACCATAGATTGAGAAAACAAGATATTTCATGACAAAGTCAAATTTAAACAATATCTATCCACAAAACCTACAGAATGCACTAGAAGGAGAACTCCAACCACAGAAGTTAATATACTCACAAAAATACAGGCAATGGATAATCTCACACCACCAAAAAGGAAACACACATACAGACAGACAAACATACACACACCACCACGACCACCAACACTACCAACACCACCAAAATAACAGGAATTGACAATCATTGGTCATTAATATTCCTCAATATTGATGAACTCAATTCACCATCAGAAGACACAGGCTAACAGAAAGGATACAAAAAACAGGATCCAACATTCTGCTGCATACAAGAAACACACCTCAACATCAAAGATAGTCATTACCTCAGAATATAGGGTTGGAAAAAGATTTTCCAATCAAAAGGACCTAAGAAGCAAGCTTGTGTAGCTATCCTAGTACCTAAGAAAATAGACTTCCAACCAAAATTAATCAAGAGAGAAAGAGAAGGGCATTTCATTCATCAAAGGAAAAATACACAAGATGATGTCTCAGTTCTGAACATCTATTCCCCAAATGGAAGGGCATCCATATTTGTAAAACAAATTGCTAAAGCTTATATCACATGTAGAACCCACACACAATAATAATGGGAGACTTTAACATCCCATTGTCACCAACTGACATGTGATCCTGATAGAAACTAAACAGAAATAATGGAACTAACAGATGTTATGACTCAAATGGATTTAACAGGTATCTATAGAACATTTCACCCAAACACAAAAGAATGCATCTTCTTCTCAGCACTGCATGGAACCTTCTCCAAAACTGACCACATACACGACCACAAAGCAAGTCTCAAAAGACACAAAAAAATTGAAGTAAACCCCTGCATCTTATCAGACCGCCATGGATTAAAGCTGGATTTCAACAACAACAGAAGGCCTACAAACTTGTGGAAGCTGAATAACTCTACTGAGTTACCTCTGGTCAAGGAAAAAATAAAGAAAGAAGTTAAAGACTTCCTAGAATTCAGTGAAATTGAATGCACAACTTCCCCAAACTTATGGGATACAATGAAAGTGATGCTAAGAAGAAAGTTCATAGCACTAAGTGCCTTCATGAGAAATTTGGAGAGATCTCATACTAGTGACTTAACGGCACACCTGAAAGCTCTAGAATAAAAATAAAGAGACACACCTAATAGGAGTAGACATCAGGAAATAATCAAACGGAGAGCTGAAATCAATAGAATAGAAACAAAGAGAACAATAAAAGAATCAATGAAACAAAGAGTTCGTTCTTCAAGAAAATCAACAAAATAAATAAGCCCTTCTCCAATCTAATTAAAAAGCATACAGAGAATATCTAAACCAATAAAATATGAAATGGAAAGGGGGACATAACAGCAGTCTCTGAGGAAATCCAGAGAATCATTAGGTCATACTTCAAAAACCTGTACTCCACAAATTGAAAAATCTAAAAGAAATGGATATATTTCTTGATAGATAGCACTTACCAAAGCTAAATTGAGATCAGATAAATAATTCAAATAGACCTATAACCCCTAAGGAAATAGAAACCGTCATTAAAGTCTCCCAACCAAAAAAAGTCCAGGGCCTGATGGTTTTAACACAGAATTCTACCAGACTTAAAAAAAAAAAAAAAAAAAAAGAGCTACAGGTGGTGGTGGCGCACACCTTTATTTCCAACACTCAGGAGGTAGAGGCAAGCAGATCTCTGTGAGTTCGAGGCCATCCTGGGCTATAAAGTGAGTTCCAGGAAAGGCACAAAGCTACACAGAGAAACCCTGTCTCAAAAAATAAATACATACATACATACATACATACATACATACATACATAAATACATAAATAAATAATTTACAAAAGAGCTAAAATCAAAGCTCTTCAAATTATTTCACAAAACAGAAACAGAAGGAACATTGACAATTTTTTTCTGTGAGGCCACAGCCACCTTGATACCTAAACCACACCAAGACCCAACAAAGAAAGATAATTACAGACCATTTTCACTCATGAACTTTGATGTAAAAATACTCAATAAAATACTGGAAAACCAAATCCAATAACACATCAAAAACAACATCCACCATGACCAAGTAGGCTTCATCCCAAAGATGCAGGGATGGTTCAACATATCGAAATCTTTCAATGTAATCCACCATATAAACAAACTGAAAGAAAAAAAGACACATGATCATTTCATTAGATGCTGAAAAAGCCTTTGACAAAATACAACACTCCTTCATGATAAAAGTCTGGGAGAGATCAGGGATACAAGGGACATACCTAAACATAATATAAGCAAAATACAGCAAGCCAATTGCCAGCATCAAATTAAATGGAGAGAAACTCAAAGCAATTACACTAAAATAAGGAATGAGAGCAGGTTGTTCACTGTCTTTATAACTATGCAATATAGTACCTGAAGTTCTAGCTAGAGCAATAAGACAACTAAAGAAAATCAAAGGGATACAAACTGGAAAGGAAGAAGTCAAAGTATCATTATTCTCAGATGATATATGATAGTACACATAAGTGACCAAAAACAAAATAAAAAACCCTACAAGGAGTCTTCTACAGCTGATAAGACCTCTAGTCAAATGGCTGAATACAAGGTTAACTCAAATCAGTACCCCTCCTATATACAAACAATAAACAGGCTAAGAAAGAAATCAGAGAACCAACACCTTTTACACTAGTCTCAAATAATATAAAGTATCTTGGTGTAACTCTAACAAAGCAAGTAAAAGACTTGTATGGCAAGAACTTCAAGTCTTTGAAGAAAGAAATTGAAGAAGATATCAGAAGATGGAAAGATCTCCAATGCTCATGGATTGGTACGATTAGCATAGAAAAAAATGGTGATCTTACCCAAAGCAAGCTATAGATTCAATGTAATCCCCACTAAAATCCCAACACAATTCTTTACAGACCTCAAAAGAACAGTACTCAACTTCATATAGAAAAACAAAAATTCCAGGATAGCTAAAACAATCCTGTACAATAAAATAATTTCCGGAGGTATCACCACCCCTGATTTCAAGTTCTGCTATAAAGCTGTCGTAATAAAAACCTCATGGTATGGCATAAAAACAGACAGGTGTATCAACGGAATTGAGCCAAAGACCCAGATGTAAATACACACATCTATAGACACCTGGTTTTTAAATAAAGAAGCCAAAGTTATACAATGGGAAAAAGAAAGCATCTTCAACAAATGGTGCTAGTCTAACTGGATGTCAGCATGTAGAAGAATGCAAATAGAGCCATGTATATCACCTTGCACAAAACCTAAGTCTAAGTGGATTAAAGACCTCAACATAAATCCAGATACACTGAACATGATAGAAGAGAAAGTAGGAAATAATCTCAAATGCATTGGCACAGGAAACAACTTCCTGAACAGAACACCAATCACACAGGAACTAAGATTGACAGTTAATGAATGAGACATCATGAAATTGAAAAGTTTCAGTAAGTTAAAGGACACGGTCAATAGGGACAAAGTGGCAGCCTACAGAATGGGAAAAGATCTTCACCAAACCCACATCCAACAGAGGGATGGCTGATTTCCAAAATACACAAAGAACTCAAGAAACTAGATATCAACAAACCAAATAATTCAAATAAAAATGAGGGACAGATCTAAGCAGAGAATTCTCAACAGAAGAATCTCAAATGGCTGAGAAACACTTAAGGAGATGCTCAACATCCTTAGCCATCAGGGAAATGCAAATCAAAATGACTCTGAGATTCCATCTTATACCAGTCAGAATGGCTATGATCAAAAACACAAGTGACAGCTCATGCTGGAGAGGATGTAGAGCAAGGGGAACACTCCTCCATTGCTGGTGGGAGTGTAAATTTTTACAGCTACTTTGGAAATCAGTGTGGTGGTTTCTTACAAAACTGGAAATCAATCTACCACAAGAGCAAGCTACACAACTCTTGGTCTTCTACCCAAAGGATGCTCAATCATCCCACAAGGACACTTGCTCAACCATGTTCATAGCAGCTTATTTGTAGTAGCCAGAACCTGGAAACAATCTAGATGCCCCTCAACCAAGGAATGGATAAAGAAAATGTTGTACATTTACACAATGAAGTATTACTCAGCTGTTAAAAATAAAGACACCAAGAAATTTGAAGGCAATTGGGTGGAACTAGAAAAAAATCCTCAGTGAAGTAACCCAAACCGAGAAAGAAACACTCACTCATGAGTAGATATTACCTGTAAAATAAGGATAACTATGATACAATCTACAGATCCAGAGAGACTAGGTAACAAGGAAGGTTCATGGTGAACCTGGGGAAGGGAAATAGAAGAGATTTTGTGAGTGGACTGAGGGCAGGTGGGGATGGGAACATGAGCAAGAGGTTGTGGGGGCATAAGGGAAGAGCACTGAAAGAAACTACTAGGAAGAGGAGGCATTTCAGGGTCAGGTAAAAACCCAGTGCAAGGGAATCTCCCAGTAATTTACAACCCCAGCTAAGACTCCAAGCAATAGCAGATACATAGCCTGAACTGGCCATCAGCTGTGATGAGATTGGTGCCTAGCCCAATTGTCACCAGAGTAGAGCCATCCTGCATCTGATGGAAACAGATGCAGAGACCCACAGCCAAACATTAGGCAGAGTTTGGGGAATCCTGCAGAAGAAGAGGAGAAAGGAGTGTAGGAGCCTGAGAGGTCAAGGGCACCACAAGAAAACACAGAATCCACTAGCCTGGGCTCATAGGGGCTCACAGAGACTGAACTGACAACCAGGGAGCCTGCATGGGACTGACCTAGACACTCTGCATATATGCTAAGTTGTGTATCTTAGTCCTCTTGTGGAACTCCTAAGAGTGGGAACAGTTTGGTCTCCAACTTTTTTTTACTGGCTTTTGGGACCCTACTCCTCATGCTGGGTTGCCTTGCCTAGTTTAATACATGGGGAGGTCCTTAATCTTACTGCAACTTGCTATGCCATGTTCTGTTGATACTCATGAGAGACTTGCCCTCTCCTAAACAGAAACAGAGGAGGAGTGGATTGGGGGTAGGAACAGAAGGGACTTGTGGTGGGGACAAATCAGGAGGAGAGGAAGGAGGGAGAAAAACTACGGATGGAATGTAAAATAAATAATAAATTTATTTATTTAAAAATTCATGCTTTCTAACATCTTCCAACCAAATAAGGAACCCTGGGATCTGTAATACCACAAAGATGTGGGCAGGGGAAAGCAGGGCCAGCAGACCATGGGTTGAGAACCTGCTGGATTAACAACCAAGTCAGGAGGAACACGTGAACTTTTGATGTCATCTTCAAGTTCAAACACAACTGTAAGGAAATACAAGACAATGAAAGAGGGGTACACACAGTATTGTAACAGTCTCTTGATGGATCAGCTCTGGGTTAATGACTGAACCTTTATTTCATATCTAGAAGTCCAGGCTCCTGCTCACACTGCTCCCACAATGGCTTACCAACACTCTGTGAACAGCTCTGCTTGGATGCTTACCAGAGATGAGGTGACTGACATCCTGTCTTCCTAGTAAGGAGGGATGATGGATCAATCCTGGTAACACACAGAGCTATATAGTGTGGAGGTTGCCAGTGAGAAACATGTCATATTTTAGCAGAAGTGTCAAGGCTCTGATGTTTTGCTTTGCACAGATGCTTATATTCTTCTCCATATTTGATTAGCTTGTGACACACACTCAGCTAAGTACTTCTGAATCTCTCTCTCATTCTCTCTCTCATTCTCTCTCTCTCTCTCTCTCTCTCTCTCTGTTTTTGTTTATTAATACAGGGTTTCTCTGTGTGGCCTTGCTGTCCTGGAACTCTCTCTGTAGACCAGGCTGGCCTTGAACTCAGAAATCCACCTGCCTCTGCCTCCTGAGTGTTGTACCACTATGAATGTCTCTTAATGGTGTCAGTTTTCTATATGGACATGGTTTCCTCCAATGGACCCCAGTGTGGCCATCTGGAGGTAGGGAGATCTTTAAGAGATGGGGTCTACTCTGAAGTAGTCATCTAGGTCCTGGAGGGCATCACAATCAGAAGAGACCAATTCAGTCCTGTGGGATCCTATTCAGTTCTTGCAAGGGCAAGTCTGGCCCCAGAATCACTCTGGCTTCCTCTCTTGCCATGTGTTCCCTTCTGCACATGGCAATGGCTTCTCTGACATTGTGATAGAGAAGATTGTCATTCTGCCCACATGTGTCCATGTACCCACACAAAAAAAAAAAAAAAGAAAAGAAAAGAAAGCCAAAAAGGAAGGAAGCAGACTAACACAACCAGCCTTATTAATAGTTACATCTTAGGAGAATGTGTTGTCCCTCCTTCCCTCACTCCCTCCCACTCTCCATCCCTCCTGCTTTATATCTGCAGTCAATCTCCAAGATCCTACATTAAAATAAAAAAATAAGCCTATGATCCCAACACAAAGGAGATCTGGCACAAGAGGACCTTTAGGTCTGGATCAGACTGGGCCACACAGCAAGAACACATCTTTTAAAACTCTTTAATTAGCCGGGTGTGGTGGCGCACGCCTTTAATCCCAGCACTTGGGAGGCAGAGGCAGGCGGATCTCTGTGAGTTCGAGGCCAGCCTGGACTACCAAGTGAGCTCCAGGAAACCCTGTCTCGAAAAAACCAAAAAAAAAAAAAAAAAAACTCTTTAATTAAAAATGGATTTTAAAAAAAAGCAAAGAAGAGGATAGAAGCTAAATTTGCATGGAGCTGGAAGGAAAATGGGATTAATTAAGCATATCCCTGTTCTGTCCTGAAAAATCAAGCAAGTATAGAAAGTAAAGAGTCTATATACATAAGAGACTATGTACATGGATGCCAGTTGCTTCCTGCAGGACCTGGGAGGTAAATTGTGTGGTCCTGCATTATATTTTTAAGTCTCTAGGAAGACTGAGAGCCTCATATCTGTCCATCCTTTATCTAGATCTGATCCCATCTCCCTACAGGGGCTATTTCTTGCCCAGAACTGACTTTCTGGCTTTGACTCTTGAATCATAGACCCGGCCCCTCTCTCCCTCCCTCCCTCCCTCCCTCCCTCCCTCCCTCCCTCCTCCCTCCCTCTCTCTCTCTCTCTCTCTCTCTCTCTCTCTCTCTCTCACACACACACACACACACACACACACACACTTATACCCACTACAGCCATCAGTTTTTTCTCAGGGTCCTCTCAACTTTAGAGGCCTTCTCCTTCAGAGGACAGAGTTCAGAGTTGTCAGGTACCTGAGAGGTCTTTGTGACTGGGTCTCTGGCCTCTTCTAAATGCAAGTGTTGCAGAAGACGGTGCTGTGGCCTTTTATCCTGTGGACAATACACTTTCAGTTTCAGGTTAGATGTGAAAGGGAAGCCAGAGAGTTTATGAACTACTCAAATTAGATAAATTGTATTTTTTACTATACCTTTTCTGTTCTTCATCTCTTTTTTGTTTTGAGTTTTTTATTTTTGCTTTTGTACAAGACAAGGTTCCATTAGCCTAGATTGGCCTCTTCATGGCTATGTAGCTGAGGATAACCTGGACTCCTGATTCTCTTTCCACAAAACTAGATTTATTTGTGCAAAAATAGAACCCAGGACCTGGTTCTCTGCAATCAGTCTACCAACCAAACTGCATCCCAATCCTGCATCTTTTCCTTTGTCTGTACCAAAATGAGCCAGGACTTTTCTGTTATTCCCCACAGGACTGATTGGTGGTGGTGGTGGTGTGTGTATGTGGTGTGTGTGTGTTGTGTGTGTGTGTGTGTGTGTGTGTGTGTGTTGTGTAGACAATGCAGAAAGAAGAAGTTTGTTGACTTTTGCCCTTACACTACTTTTACAAATTACCAGAAAGCCTGTTGTGGTGGTTCACATCTTTAATCCCAGCACTTGGGAGGCTGAGCCAGAAGGATCTCTGTGAATTTGAGACCAACTAGGTCTATAATAGTGAGACCCTGTCAACAAAACAAAACTACCACCAAATCACCTGAGCATTTCAGGGCAATTAGGTAAAGGTGAATAGAGCTGACCAATATTAAGGCTCATGTTTTTCATTCTTTTTTTGTTTGTTTGTTTTTGTTTTCTTGTTTTGTTTTGTTTTTTCGAGACAGGGTTTCTCTGTGTAGCTTTGTAGCCTATCCTGGAGCTTACTTTATAGACCAGGCTGGCCTCGAACTCACAGAGATTCTCCTACCTCTGCCTCCCAAGTGCTGGGATTAAAGGCATGCGCCACCACCGCCCGGCATGTTTTTCATTCTTAATTACTCCTGGATAGAGTTTTTTCATATGCTGACTAGAGCATATGAACAAAGTGTTGATGTTAGAGTTTCCTCTGAGAACTACCTGCTTCTTTCAATCCAAGATCTTGTAACAAATACATCAGCTTCCTGGGTCCCTAGACACAGCCACCAGGTGGTGACATAGGTTAAAAAACGGCTGTAATAGACCAGGTGGACAGAAATCTATAGCTTCCTGCTCCATCATGTGTAGGGAAAAGCGGGGGGGGGGGGGGGGGGGGGAGGCTCCACCAAAGTAATGCCCTGGGACCTTTTGTGCATCCAGCTTTCATAAGTGAACTTTCCCAGAAATAGAACTAGGAAGAGTGTATGCTTATGCTGCTGTATGTTTGGAGGATCCTACAAGTAAGAACCCTACCCCCTTCCTCCTCTTATTTCCCTTACCCGTTCCTCCCTTCCTCCTCCTCCTTTTTGGAAACAGGGTCTTGCTATGTTACTCAGGCTGGCACAGCGTCTTGGTCTCAAACCTCCTCTGATGTGATGATATTGTGTTCCCCAAAATATTGTGCACCCTAATAAACTTATCTGGGGTCAGAGACCAGAACAGCCACTAGATATAGAGGCCAGAAAATGGTGGCACACACACTTTTAATCCTAGCATTCATAAGGCAGAGATCCATCCAGATCTCTGTGAGTTCAAGGCCACACTGGAAACAGCCAGGCATGGTGACTCACGCCTTTAATCCCAGGAAGTGATGGCAGAAAGCAGAAAGGTATATAAGGCATGAAAACCAGGAACTAGCTGGTTATGCTTTTAGGCTTTGAGCACAGTTCAGTTGGGATTCATTCTGGATGAGGACTCAGAGGCTTCCAGTCTGAAGAAACAGGATCAGCTGAGGAATGGGCAAGGCGAGGTGGCTGTGGCTTGTTCTGCTTCTCTGATCTTCCAGCATTCACCCCAATACCTGGTTCCGGGTTTGATTTCCTTAATAAAACCTGTTAAGACTCGTGCTACACTCCCCAGTGACTGAAAATATAGATCTCATAGCTCTGGCTCTAACTCTCCCTTTAATCAAGATCTCACACAATCTTGGTGCAACAGACTCCAGTGCTTTGGTTTGTTCCCACACTACTGAATAATCCCATCATGTTATATGGACAAAACATATCATTGCCTGGTTCTGATGATTGATATTGGACTAAAGGCACAAAACCCTACTGGAAGAAAAATGCAAACCTGAAAATTGTACAAGTGTTCCCAGGTGTTCCTGATGTGCCTAAAATCCCAACACTTGGGTAGATCAGGAGTTCAAGGACAGCCTTGAGTACATAGCAAGTTTGAGACCAGCCTGGACTACCTGAGAACTTATCTCAAAAATGGAATTTTAGAAAAGGAGGGTGGGTAGGAAGATGCTCAGAGCCTAAATCAGAAATCTCTTGGAGACAAAGGACAGGGTAGACAAATCCTTTATATGCCAAGGCTGTGAGAAAGAGGAAGGTGGCTGTGAAAGAAGGGGGTGACAAAAATGCCATGAGTGTGTTTTAACACTCAACACACTGCGTGAGGCACACCTTAACTGATGGTGGGAGCCATGCTATGGGTGATTAGGTACAGGAGTGGAGTTCAGGTGTGTGGTTTGAATGAGAATGGCCCATAGAGGCTCATAGATTTGGATCCTCATCAACGGAGAGTGGAACTATTTGAAATGATTATTAGGTGATGCCTGTTTGGAGGAAGTGTCACTGAGAGTGGGCTCTGATCTTATAAGAAGTCCATTCACAGCAGTCACTCCTACTGCTGCCCAGGGGTTGACCTCTCAGCTACTTCTCCAGGACCATGTCTGTCTGCATGACGCCATGCTGATAATGGACTGAATCTCTGAAACTGTAAGGAAGTCTCACTTAAATGCTTTCTTTTCTAAGAGTTGTTGTGGTCATGATTTTCTTCACAGCAGTAGAACAGTGACTTAGACAGAAGTTGGTACCAAGGAACAGGGTGATAAACCTGACCATGCTGCTTGTTGGCAGAATGTGTACATTGAGATGGTGGACTAGCTGAACACTTTAAGCAGGGATTAATGGGCCATACAAATAGCAGCATGGAAAACATTGGTGCCGAGGGTGATCTGAACTGTGGAAACCTCAGCTCAAGAGGATTCAGAGGAGAAGAATATTACTAAGTGGACTAGAGACCACTGTAGTGATAGTTTGGCAAAGAATGTGGCTGCTTTCTGCCCATGTCCCAAGAAGATTTGCCAAGGCTACATGGAAGAGTTTGGAGTTTAATGTCACTGGCAGAGGAGATTTCAAGACAGCCTAGTACTGACAGTGTCCTGTGGTTATTAGTGGCCACTCTGATGCAGATCTATAATGAAAGGGGCAAGCTAAGAGTAGAAAATTTCAAAATGTAGTTTGAGGAGAAAAAGAGTACAAGTATTAGAGTTAAGTCCAATTGCTCAAGAAGATAAAAAGTTTAAAGAAAAGCCTGAGGCTTAATGGAATAAAGGGAGTGGTGACCTCAGGGCAAGATCCCACCGAGCTAAGCTTCCAACTTGTGGAAAAGAATTAAAGAAAAGCTTACCAGTGAAGGCAACCATCAAAAACAGAAAAATATAAAAATGTGTTTTAATGAGGGGGCCCAAGTTCCAGCCCATCAATCAGCAGAACTTGGCAGCTTTAGCCACTTGGTTCTGGATTTAGAGTCAAAAATACAAAAAGGGCTGTGGTGTTGTAGGTTGTCCATCAGAGAAAACTGCTCAGACATGGGTTGAAGCCAATAGAAAATCTTGATTAGCTGGTCAGTGACTACAGCTACACGGAGTATTAGGGAACACAGTGGAGCAGCAAGTCTTTCTCAGGGGGAGCATTTAAGCAAAAAAAAAAAAAAAAATCCTGGGTTGATGTACTTCAGTTAACAAGAGAAGTTAACTAAAAGCAGAATACAGAAGCCAAAATAGCAGATTTGCACATTTAGAGACTTTCCCAGACCTATGGATGTTGAAGTATTAAGTCTTTGTTTTTATTTTGGCAGGTGGTGCTGTCTACAGGATGAGCTTCATGGCTTTAATAGTGCTTCCATCATGGAATCATCTGTGCTAAGGTCTGGGGTCTGTTACATCCCCCACTAGTCTAAGTGAAAGAGTCAAACCATGGAATCACTGCTCTACAGTTTAAGATACAGGACACCTCCGATTATCCAATCAGAACAAGAACTAAAGGGCCAGTCAGTGCTGGTAGCAGATGAGTTAGCCAGGGGGACCAAGAGAACAGAGACCAGCACCATTTAACTAATCTTCTCTGTCTCGTCTCTCTCTGTCTCTCTCTCTCTCTCTTCTCTCTCTCTTCTCTCTCTCTCTCTCTCTCTCTCAGCTTCCCCAGCCATGACAATTTTTTTCTAATTACTCCTGATCAACCAGCATAGAAACAACAGGTTTCTCCCAAAGCCACACTTAGTCCCCTCATCTCAGAAGTAAGTCTAAGCCTCTGACTTTGTAGCAGCACTTCCGCTAGAAAGTCTGACTGTTGTTCTAATTCAGAAATGGAAACTGACAATACCTCTTCTGATCAGCCTGTCTTCTTAGTTTCCTAACGTTTTATCTCCCATGACAGAGGCTGATGTGACGTCTGTGGCTGTGGAGCTAGCTCTCCCTGCTCTGACCAGGAGTGGGCGGAGGACAGGTCCAGCTCTTTTATTTATTTTTTCCTGTAGTTCAGGCTTCACATTAACATGTATTGTTTATTTTTTCCATTACATAAAGCATCAGAATAGGTACATTAAGTCAAGCCATTAGTACATGCCAACCTAGTAGTCTCAGGGGCTCGGTGATATTGCTGTTGTCCAGAGGAGTTAAGCCACAAGGCAGAACAGCGGGCATCAGAACAAGGGGAATTGCTTTGGTTAAAGGGACTCAGTAATTGACAAGTTTCAGCCTCTTGCAAACCCCCTAAAGTTAATTTCAGCTGCCCCTCACCCCATCACACCCCTTACCACTGTCACAATTAGTTTTGGGCAGTCAGTCTGGTTAGTTCCTATCTCTGTGTGTCATGGAAGTGGGTGTCAATGCATAACCAGTAATTCTGGCTGATTTCAGGCTGGGAATGATTAACTCTATCCCCAGGGTCCCTTCCTGTGACACGGAGCCGGATTCCTCAGATTTTCCCTCATTCACAAAAGCCAGACTCTTTTTATGGAATTTTCAGACCTTCTATTTTATGGTCATTGGATTATATTTTCCTATCACGTGTTGCTAGAGAGGGGGCTTTCTTGCTATATATTCATCCATGTGTTTTCAGGAAGCCTGTGTTTTACAACCCCACCCAGGTTTTGCAAAGGAAACACCCTTGTTCCTGGCAGCTGAGTGCCAAGCCACAAGGTATGTATAGAATTGTAATCTCTGTATATTTATCTCAAAAGATATACTCCCACAACTTTCCTTTTTCCAGTACTACCAGATATTTAAAGTGGACATCAGTGAGTAAAGGTAAAGACGAAGTATGGTTTACTGGCCACATTATATATACATATAATAGCCACGTTAGTTGTCACCTACCCATATCTGTCTTTCTCAGTTACCAGGTCCAGGTCTGAGGGCAGTGGGGGTTGGAATATGACCCTGTATTCATACCAAACATGAGACTCAGGAGGAAGTAGAGGGGCATGGAGTGGAAGGGCTTGGATTCCAATAAAACCTTAATTTTCATGGGTCCATTGTGTGGGAGACAGTCCATTTGGCAGGAGCATCTCTTACTTCCACTTTCTTGACATGGATGTGGTGGATTCATGGTGTAATGCCAGCTACCTTCACCACCATAGGAGTGGAGACGGTTACCATGTAGGGTCCTTTCTAGGTTGGTTCCATTGCCCCTTTGGCTAAGCCCATTGGCCCAGACAGTATCACCAGACGCAAAGCACAAATTGGTGGTAAACTCAGAGAGTGATAGGGTCTCTGAGATAGTCTGATCAATAGACTTCATGGAGAATTGGAGAGTCTGTATTGACTTGAGAAAAGAGTGGTTACGGAGTCCTGCCAGCTGCTGGTCTGATCTTGGGAAGCAGTGGGGAGGTCTTCCAAACATAATCTCATAGAGGGTAAATCCCTCCCTACATGGGGCTCAGGGTGTTGAAAGCAAAGGAAAGAGATCTATACACCCTTCACTGGACTCTAATGTGAATTTTGTTAGACTTGTTTTGGGGTTTGTTTGTTCTTTTAAATGTCCTGACTATTCTCTTTACCTGACCAGTACTCTGAGGTCTCTATGCTCAATGAATTCCAATCTATCACTAATAGTTTAACTATAAAATATCAATGATTTGATTCGTATGATCTATGACCAGTGGGGAATGGTGTACTGGCTAAAGAACCTCCATTTTATGTTAGTCATCCATCTTGGTACCTAATAGTAATTTGACTCTAACTCCAGTCAATGGACGATAACTTCTCAGTAACTTCAACTAAGTGACTCATTCACTCCAGACAAAAAAAAATGTACACCCATGACCACCTCCTTTGTTGTATAATATCACTAGCTGCCTTTTGGGCTTCTGAAACTTGCTTATGCAGACACTCAAGGACTATTCTTAGGTCCCCTTGACTACCTAATCTTGGCAGAGCAAATGAGCTCTACATTTGCTGGTGCAGATATTCAAGATATTCTTGTGGTTTTCACATTTAAAAATCCTTCCCTTGTCCCCACCCCTCTTGGCTCAACAGTCTCTGGTTTGGCTCAGAGATTATTGTCCTGCTCCAGGCTATAATATTCAGCTGATTACAATATAAATTGAGTCTATGGTCTTTTCCCAGGGGTCTCCTACTCCATAATATGGTAAGTAAGGGAAGCTTTATACACTTGAGCTAAATCCACCCATGGTGAGTACAGGACACAGACTTCCTGATCCATATATGGCTCAAAATGGGCCTGTCTGGTTTGCTAAATGGATCAGCAATGCTTGATGTGACAAGCTGACAATTTGAGTTTGATCCTTGGAACCTGCATAAAGGTGGAAAGAGAGAGCTGATACCTGGAATTGCCCTTTGGCTTCTAAACACATTTCAAGTTATGAACTTTAACACAAGAGGCAATATAATGATAATAAAATTTTAAAAATTAATATGCTCATCCATGTCCTCAGAGATGATCAGAGTTACAGAAATAGGCTGACAGGTCTCAGTAGCTGGATGTATTTCTGATGGGGTAGAGTAGGGAGTTGACTTTATCTAGGTCAGCCCTTAAATTTATGGCCTGCTCAATTTGTCCTGCAGGAGCATCTGTGAGAAATGTACAACATGAACTTTCTCAGTTGTATCAATGTGAGCCTCAGAACTCACGACTTTGGAGAGTTTCTCAAACAAATAATTCAACCTATAGAAATACCTAGTCACTGGACTGAGTCTACCAGGTTGATCGCAGTCCTCGGGGGAGGACTTGTCCTGGAAGAGGTGGGAATGGAGGGTAGGCTGGGGGTAAGGGGAGGGGGTGGGAGGGGGGAGAATAGGGGAACTCATGGCTGATATGTAGAACTGAATGGTATTGTAAAATAAAATATATATAAAATAAATGTTCTACCAGAAAAAAAAGAAATACCTAGTCACAGAAATCAATGTGTGGTTATAAATGGTTTATTTTGCTAAATTGTAATATTCATCACATATCGCATACTTTAAAACTGTTACTGCTGACCATGAGACAAACACTGCTTTTTGATCATAGCAAAGTGTCAAAGGGTAGTAAATTTGAAGTCAGAGGATATAATTTGACCCACAGACCCAGTAGGTCCTTGGGTGTCTATGAAAGTCATGAATGCTAAGGTAGATCTCCCCAAAATGATCACACCCAACATTCTACCACACACCTTAGAGAACCAGCCAAGTTCTTGCCCCTGGGCCTCCCTTCAACACTCAGACCCATGAACTTCAGGCAGGAGAGGGCTACAGCTCAGCAAGAGGCAGCAGCTGGACCAGGAGACCAGGTAGCACCACAAGCAGCAGGGTTGCTGTAGATGGGAGGAGAAAGGAAGGTTTCGTGTGGGAAATCTCAAGACAGGGATAGCTCCCCTAAACATTCAGAACTTTGCACCCAGATCAAAATCCAAGAGAGTAGGCTCTAGGGGGCCAGCATGCCTGGCTAGACTCTTCTGGCTTCCTCAGGATTCCTAAAGTACTCAAGTACCAGGAAGTTAACAAACTGATAGATCCCAACCACTTCCAGGTTCCTGTGTGCTAAGACTGGGGATTAAAACTTTTCCTATCCGGAGTTTTCTTGGCCTTCTAGTAGCCCAAGAAGAGGTCTCTGGATCTGAATCTTCTGAAAGTCCATTGTTGCAGCAATGTGCATTCCTTTTATTCCAGCTGGTGTGACTAGAATCTACTTGTGGCTCTCAGCCTGCCTTGACTGGAAATCAATCATTTGGCCCTGATTGGCAGCATCTTCTTGCCAGAAAGTGGACCTGGGTAGGGGTCATGGTTTCCTTGGGCTTCATATAAATTCAGATTTTCTCTATGAAAATGCATGAAGCCCAAGAGCCTGCCAGCACCTGACTGGACTAAGAGGTGAGTCTTTATCCTCATACCCGAACACCCCAGCCCCTAGACTTTGGGCCCAGGGGCACAACCCTGTGCCCCTACACCCCCACCCGTTGCAGTTCCAGTTTCAGGCCAGTTGGCAGGCAGACCTCCTGCACACAGGACAGACCACCACCATTCCCCATCAGACCCTGTAACCCAAGCCCCACCTCCCCCAAATCCCACCCACCCTTCAAGACTGCAACTGTTCCCTGAGACAGAGCCTGCCAGCACCCAACTGGACTAAGAGGCCAGTTAGCAGGCAGACATCCTGCAGACAGGTCAGACTACCACCCTCTACCACACAGTAAGACTGCAGCTACTCCCTGAGACAGAGCCCACTAGTACCAGTTGGACTAAGAGCTGCTCCCTAAGACAAGAAGTCCATCAGCATCGACTAGACCAAGAGCTCCCACTGGATCAAGAGTATCACTCAGAACAAGAGAGGCTCCCTCAGACACAGAACTGCTTGCACCAAGTGGAGAAAGAAGTGGGTAGATGCCAGTGCAAAAATACAGTCAACAACATAAAAACTAATATGGCTCCATCAGAACCTACATCAGCAAGACCTGAACATCCCAACACAGAAGAAACCGAAGATATCTACCAAAAAAATGCCTTTAAAAAGATATTAGAGATCTTAAAAGAGGAAATGAAAAATTCCCTTAAAGAAATCAAGGAAAAGTCAAACAAAAAATGGGAAGAAATCAGTAAATCTCTTGAAAGCCAAGAGAAAGCAATTAAACAAGTGAGGGAAACAGTTCAAGATTTCAAAACTGAAATGGAGTCAATAAAGAAGACACAAACTGAGGTAATGCTGGAAGTGGAAAATCTGAGTAAATGAACAGGAACTACAGATGCAAGTATAACCAACAGAATGCAAGAGATGGAAGAGTGGATCTCTGGCGTTAAAGATACAGTAGAGGAAATAGATTCATCAGTCAAAGAAAACACTAAAGCCAACAAAGTCATGACCCAAAATGTCCAGGAAATTTAGGACACCATGAAAAGACCAAACCTAAGAATAATAGGGATAGAAGAAGGAGATTAATACCAACTCAAAGGCACAGAAAATATATTCAAGAAAATCATAGAAGAAAACTTCCCCAACCTAAAAAAAGGAAATGCCTATAAAAATATAAGAAGGTTACCAAACACCAAATAGACTGGATCCAAAAAAAAGTCCCCTTACCACATAATAATCAAAGTACTAAACATACAGAATAAAGAAAAAATATTAAGAGCTGCAAAGGAAAAATGCCAAGTAACATATAAAGGCAGACCCATAAGAATAACACCTGAATTCTCAATGGAGACTCTAAAAGCCAGAAGGTCCTGGACAGATGTTATGCAGATACTAAGAGATCATGGCTGCCAACCCAGATTATTATACCCAGCAAAACTCTCAATCAACATAGACAGAGTAAACAAAATATTCCATGATAAAACCAGATTTAAACAATATCTCTCCACAAATCCAGCCCTACAGAAAACACTCAAAGGAAAAATCCAACCTAAGGAAGTTAGATACACCCATGAAAACACAGGCAATAGATAGTCCCATACCAACTAATACTAAAGAAGGGAAACATACAACACTGCCACCAAAAAATAACAGGAATTAACAATAACTGGTCATTAATATCCATCAATATCAATGGTCTCAATTCACCTATAAAAAGACACAGGCTAACAGAATGGATAAGAAAACACGATCGATCCATTTGCTGCATACAAGAAACACACCTCAACTTCAAAGACAGACACCACCTCAGAATAAAAGGCTGGGAAAAGACATTCCAATCAAATGGATTTAAGAAGCAAGCTGGTGTAGCTATCAAATATCTAATAAAATAGACTTCAAACTAAAATCAATTGAAATAGATCAGGAAGGACACTACATATTTATCACAGGGAAAATCTGACAAGATGAAGTCTCAATTCTGAATATTTATGCCCCAAATACAAGGGCACTGACATTCGTAAAATAAACATTACTAAAGCTCAAATCACACATCAACCCCATATACTAGTAGTAGGAGACTTCAACACCCCACTGTCACCAATGGACAGGTCTGCCCCCACCTTGGTCTGCTGGCAGTGGTCCAGAGGGGGCCTGGACTGGTCTACTCTGGTGACAAGCCTAGCAAATAACCTAGCTGTTATCATAGAGCCTTTGTTTGGTGACTGATGGAAGCAGATACAGAGATCCACGGCCAGGCACCAGGCTGAGCTCGGGGAATCCAATTGATGAGAGAGAGGCAAGATACTACAGGCGAGGGACATTGAGATCATGATGGGAGGATGTGCAGAGATGACCGGCCACACTAGTGGAAGCCCATGAACTGTGGACTGGTGGCTGTGAAGCCCCCACAGGACTGGACTAGGCCCTCTGGATACAGAAGACGGTTGATTGGCTTGAACTGTTTGGGGGGCACCCAGGCAGGGGGATTGGGATCTGTCCCTGGTCTATGGGTAGGCTTCTGGAATCCGGTGCCTGTGGTGTGACACCTTGCACAACTTTGGTGCAGTGGAAAGGGGCTTAGACCTGCCTAGGCTCAGTGTGCTGGCTCTGCTGACTCCCCATGGGAGACCATGATTTGGGGGATGTGGGGATGTGGGGTGGCTTGGGAAAGAGGCCTGGGGGATGGGAGGAGGGAGAAGGGAGGAGGTGGGTCTGTGGATAGCATGTGGAGTGAGTAGAAAAGTTCTTAATAAAGAAAAATGAAAAAAAGAAAAGAAAAGAAAATGCATGAAGCCCCTGTGATCACTTCAGTAGTTCCACTTCCTGCTCCAAAGACTTCCCATGTTTCCAGAAACCCTAGAGTGTCAGAGCTGATTATATCTAAGATTGCTCTGTACTCATTATCTAACTGTAGTTCATTTCAGGTTCTCCTTGGCCTCTCACTCAAACTTAACTTCCTAAGACATTTAGTGGGGTCTGGATATAAGAAATCCAGACACTGTGCAGATTCTGAGTGGTGGGCAGTAGGAGACAAGGTCTCTAGAGTGTAAGCAAGTGATTTTCCTGTGAATGTTGTGACCCACACCTATATGAGTTTGGATCAGATGTCTGACATGTGTACAGGGTTCTTCATATTTAAAAATAAAAGGCATTTGTGCATTGATATATACATGCCAAGTAATATGTCTTGAATACCTCTTTTTAATAAATATTTTAACTCAAAATCAATTTAATTTTACATATCAGCCATGAATTCCCCTGTCTCCCTCCACCCACCCTGCATTCTCACCCCAATCCACCCCTCATTCCCACCTCCTCCAAGGCAAGGTCTCCCCTAGCAGTGGGACCAGGACCTGTCCTTGGTGCATGAGCTGGCTTTTTGGAACCTAGGGCCTATGCTGAGACACTTTGCTCAGCCTTAGTGCAGGAATACCTCTCTTTTAATTCTCAAAATAATATTACTACAATATTTGTCATTTGGGTCTTTATAGTTCAAATAAGGAAATTGATAACTTGCCAAGAGTCAGAGAGTTAGTGATGATTGAACCAGATTGTCATGGAGTTTGACCCCAAACCTATGACAGAGAGCAGGGTACAGTAATTTTCTCTGAAAGTATTAAGGAAAGATTGCTGTGATAAGTGACACTTCAACTATGCCTTGAAAAGTAATCACCAAACTAAAATTGATGATGTCTTTGCTTTCATAGATTCAGACATATGGTCAAGGGATAAAGAGAGAACCCAGACCACAAGGAATGATGGGCATACAGCCATAGAGACCCCCAACATGGGCTGCTTTGGTTTAATGGATGGATAGATAAATATCTGCTGATGGGACTTCTCACTCCTCAAAGGGCTGGACATGGTAATAGCATTTTCCTGAAGTCCCTCACTGTGTTCAACCATTCCTAATACACCTGCACTGAAGTGTGTGCCCCTTGGCTTACCAATGCTACCCCTCATCATTCTAGGCACTCTCCCCAAGTACATGGTCTACCAGGTGTCTTCTGATAGGGAACACCCCTCCTCCATTTCATGATGTCCCCACCAGCTCCACCTCTAACACAGACCCAGACTCACCCGAGCTGCTGAAATGACTCTTGTCCATAGAACTGCTATAGAAGCAATTGAAGTTGCTCTTCTCTCTTTTGGGGGAGTGCAGAAAAATTGTGTCATACTCTTTATTGTTTTGTGGTAACTTTACTTTGTGATATACTTCATAGCCTTGAATTAACACCTCCTCTTCTTTAGGCTTATAGGAAAATTCATTTATCTTAATCCCCAAACAGGTTTTGATGGTAAACAGTGTTCCACCAACACTACCAAAGCCACCAAGAGCTGCTCTCTCTCTTTCAAAGTTGAGGAAGTGAACTGTCCAAACTGCACAGAGCCCTTACCACAGTAATGAAATTTGTTATCAGTGCCTCTATATACTGTGTAACAATCCTGTTTACTCAGAAGTTGAAAGCTCTTGTTAGATAGTAATGGAAGGCCTTGTAATGGAAGTTACTGGGATTTTTCTTGAATTCTCTAACTTCTCTGTTAAAATCTTTGTAGATTCTCTCAATGTAGGCCACTATAGCTGTTTCATGAAAGTCATGGAAACCTTTGGGATTGCTCATTATGTTTTTTATCTCCTTCCATTGTTTCTCTGCCTTTACCCACTCAAGTTTTAATTGCTCATTCATGTTGGAGTCTTGTAACAGCTGGGGTGCTTTTCTCTCCATGTCTTCAACACAGCCCTCATACTGATCACCAAATGCATTGGGAGCCATGTCCAGGTTGGAAGGCTCAGTCAGGCCTGTCACCTGAAAGAGAGAAGTAGAGTTCTTTGTTACTAGATAAGTTTACTAAGCTATCAACATATACTGGAGTGCTGTCTGGAGCCTACAGCATGAGATGTTTCATACTCCAACCTCACACATGGCACATGTATGGACACAGTCTCATTATGTTATGAGGGGTACAGAAAGGCAAGGCTGAGATCTCTAATTCTTTTCTGTTAATGAATACTTTATTTTTCTTCTTTACTCAACCAAATATTTAGTCAAAAATGACAGGCCTATCATGATATTTTAATATATACATGTCAGTGTATACTGCTCGTGTTAACTCACACACAACCTTCCCCCTTACTGATATTACCTTTTCAATACTTCTCTGGATTCATGCCCTCTACCATCCTCTAACTGCATACTCAATCCTAGGAACTGTAATATCACAAAGACATGGGCAGGGGAAATCAAGGACAACAGTGCATGGATTGAGAATATTACTTGCTGGGTTAACAACCAAGTCAGGAGGAACGTGTAAACTTTTGATGTCATCTTCATGTTCAAACGCAGCTGCAAGGAAATACAAGACAATGAAAGAGGGGTACACACAGTATTGTAACAGTCTGTTGATAGATCAGCTCTGGGTCATTGACTTAATCTTTATTTCACATCTGGAGTCCAGGCTCCTGCTCACACTGCTCCCACAAAGGCTTACCAACACTCTGTGTATAGCTCTGCTTGGATGCTTACCAGAGATGAGGCGACTGATATCCTCTCTCAGGTGTAGCTATTTGGATCTCAATAAAATATCCATCTCTCTCTCTCTTTTTCTTCACCCTCTTCTCCTCTTTTCTCACTGCCTCCCACACTCTCCATCACTACTGCTTTATATATCTGCACTCAATTTCCAAGATCTTACATTTTTTAAAAAAAATAAGCCTATGTTCCCAACATGCAGGAGATCTGGTGCAGGAGGACCTTGAGGTCTCAGTTAGACTGGGCCACAAAGCAGGCATCTAAAACTCTGTAATTAAAAATGGATATATAGGCCGGGCAGTGGTGGCGCACACCTTTAATCCCAGCACTCGGGAGGCAGAGCCAGATGGATCTCTGTGAGTTCGAAGCCAGCCTGGGCTACCAAGTGAGCTCCAGGAAAGGCGCAAAGCTACGCAGAGAAACCCTGTCTCGAAAAAAACAAAAAAAAATAAAATGAATATATAAAGCAAAGAAGAGGATAGAAGCTAATGTTTGCATGGAGCTGGGAGGAAAATGGGATTAATTATACATATCCCTGTTCTGTCCTAAAAACCCAAGAAATACATGAAGGAAAAAGTCTGTTCACATAAGAGTCTATGTACATGGTGCCAGTTGCTTCTTAAGGACCTGAGGGGTAAATTTATGGTCCTCATTTTATTTTTAAGTTTCTAAAAAGACTGATAGCCTCATCTATCCTTCCTTTATCTGAACCCACCTCCCTACATGGGCTATTTCTTACACAGAGATGACCTTCTGGAGCTAATCTTTGAGTCATAGACCCCCTCCCCAACACACACACACACACACACACACACACACACACACACACACACACACACACTGCTACACCCACTGCAGTCCTCAGATTGTTCTCAGGGTCCCCTCAACTTTAGAGGCCTTCCCCTTCAGAGGACAGAGTTCAGAGTTGTCAGGTACCTGAGCAGATCTTTGGTGGCTGGGTCTCTGGCCTCTTCTAAAAGCAAGTGTTGCAGAAGGCAGTGCTGTGGCCTTGTTATCTTGTGAACAATGCACTTTCAGTTTCAGGTTAGATTTCAAAGGGCAGTCAGATGGTTTATGAAATTAGGTAAGTTGTAATTTGTTACTATTTTCCATATTTTTTGTTTTGAGTTTTTCATTTTTGCCTTTGTTCAAGACAAGGACCCCTTAGCCCAGATTGGCCTCTTCCTGGCTATGTAGGTGAGGATAACCTGAACTCCTGACTCTCTTTCCACAAAACTAGATTTATTGGTGCAAAAATAGAACCCAGGGCCTGGTGCTGCTTGGCAATCAGCCTACCAACCAAACTGCATCCCTATCCTGCATCTTTTCCTTTGTCTGTACCAAAATGAGTCAGGACCTTTCTGTTGTTCTCCACAGGACTGGTGTGTGTGTGTGTGTGTGTGTGTGTGTGTGTGTGTGTGTATGTGTGTATGTGTGTGTGTGTGTGTGTGTGTGAGAGAGAGAGAGAGAGAGAGATACTGCTGCAGAAAGCAGAAGTTAGTTGTTCTTTGCCTTTTATAAATTACCTAAAAAGCCTGTTGTTGTGACTCACCTCTCTGTGTCTCTGTGTCTCTGTGTCTCTGTGTCTGTCTGTCTGTCTGTCTGTCTGTCTGTCTCTCTCTCTCTCTCTCTCTCTCTCTTCTCTCTCTCTCATGTGTGGATTTGAGGGTGTCAAATCCCCTGGAACTGGATTTACAGACAGTTGTGAGCTGCCATGTGGGGTCTGGGAATTAAACCTGGGTCCTCTGGAAGAACATCCAGTGCTTTTAACCCCTGAGCCCTGAGCCATCTCTCCAGCCCCCTGTGGCTCACATCTTTAATCCTAGCACTTGAGAGGCTGAAACAGAAGAATCTCTGAATTTGAGACCAGCCAGGTCTACATAGTGAGACCCTGTAAACAAACAAAACCACCCCAAATTGCCTGGGATCTTTATGGGAATTAGGTAAAGATGAAGAGAGGTGACCAATTTTTTAAAATTGATTCTTTGGGAATTTCACATCATGCACCCCAACCCTACCCATCCTCCAGTCCTTCCACATGGGCCCCTCACTCTTGTAGTGTCCCCCTGAAAGGAAAACTCAAAAAGAATTAATAATTATAAGATTAAGATTTTTAAAGGAAGAAAAGTACTAAATAAATAAATAAAATATTAAAAAATAAAAATATCAATTTCAATTAACAAACTAACCAAAAAAAAGCAAGCAAACAAAATGAAGCAAAATAAAACAAAAACACTTTGCTCCTTCGTTTTTGCCTCTCCATCGCCTCTTCATCTACTGGCCATTGGGAGCTGTGTATCACGCCGCATACTTTTTTGTCCCAACAGCTTTCCTTGCAAATGTTCATTGTGTAATGTGTTGTTGGTCAGATTCAAGGGCTCTGGCCCCTGGCGCACCATCTCACTGGATCTCCAGGGAAACTCCCTGGACATTCCGCTATTGCCCCAAGTCTTGTAGAATTTGCGTCCATAGTCACTTCATGAACTCCAGCAGATGACAGATGTTGGGTTGTCCCAGCTCAAATCCCTGGATGTGTATCTGGATGGCTGCTGAGTTGGTCAGTTTGGGCTGCTAAGACCTCTCCCCTCAGGTGAGGGGTGGGCCAGCTCTCCCATGCCATTGGTGAAGGGTGGGGCCATCATTCCCAAGTATGCAGGGCAAGATCTCCTATTAGGGGCAGAGCTATCTTTCACATGCCAGGGTCATCAGGGTCTGTCATCCCAGGGCCAGCAAAGATAGGGTCAGGTCTCCAGTGAGGGGAGGGTCAGGTCTCCAGTGAGGGGAGGGTCAGGTCTCCAGTGAGGGGAAGGTCAGGTCTCCAGTGAGGGGAGGGTCAGCTCTCCAGTGAGGGGAGGGTCAGCTCTCCAGTGAGGGGAGGGTCAGCTCTCCAGTGAGGGGTGGGGCCAGGAAAGCAAGACACTTGTGCTTCACCTCATGGTTCAACACATGGCTCCCATGGGTCCCTGTGGTATCACAGGCAATGGATATCAACACAGACCCCAGCTGCAGCAGGACCACCAATACACACATGGCCATCTGCAGTAGAATGGACTCAGATGATCATTATGGCCCTGGGTGGCAGCACAGGCCTCTCAGAATGGCATGGGTCCAGCAGCATCATGGTTCTGATACTCCAACATGGTCACAGGTAGTGGTAGAGACTCAGAAGTTGCGTGGACCCTGATGGCAATGGAAGCCACAGACCTCAACACAGACCCTGGCTGTAGTAGGGTCATAGACCCAGACATGGGCCCCAGTAGCAGCCCAGGTGAGATACCACCATGGCCCAGGTTGCAGCACAGGCCAACCAGATTGGCATCACCCTGGCTTCAGGGTGGCCAACACAGCTCCACATGGGGGCCCAGATGCCAGGCATTCATCCCATTCTCCATGGCAACAAAAGCCTTGGATATCAACACAGACCCTGGCTGTAGTAGGACCACAGACCCAGACATGGCTCTTGGCTGCAACTCAAGCCTGGATGTCTCCATGGCCTCCGGTGGCAGCCCAGGCTACTCAAATCAAGATGGCTCTGCAGTGGCATGGCCCACGGGCACCAACTTGGCCACAAGTGGCAGGTCAAACCCCTAGCATCCTCATGGTCATCAGTGGTAACAAGAGCCATGGACATAAGCACAGACCACATTTGTGGCAAAGCTATTGACCCAGACACGGCTCTTGGCCACAGCTGTGGACGGAATATCACCATGACCCCAGATGGGAAGCAGGCCTCTCACATCAGCTTATTCCCCACCACCTCCTTCCCAGATCCATCTCTCTCCACAGCACATGAACCTCTCTGCCTTCCTCACCTTCCCATAGCCCTCCACACACGTGTTCACCATAATGGCAACCAACACCCAGAACCTGGTGGAACGATTTGAAAGAATTACTAGATGATGCCCATTTGGGGAAGAGTGTCACTGGGCTTCAAAATTACAAGAAGCCCAGCCAAGCCCAGAGACTTTCCCTTACTGCTGCCCATGGATCTCAATGTAGATCTGTCAGTTACTTCACCAGGACCATGTCTGTCTGCATGCCACCATGCTTCCCACCATGGTGATAATGGACTAAATCTCTGAAACTGTAAGCAAGGCCCAATTGAGTTTATTTTGTAAGAGTTGTTGTGGTCATGGCTTCTCTTCACAGCAACAGAACAGTGACTAAGACAGAAGTTGGTACCAGGGAGCAAGGTTATAGACTCAGCCATGTTGTATGTTGGAAGAATGTGAACATTGGGAGTTTGGATTAGTTGAAACTTTAATTGGGGTTCAATTGGCCATACTAGTAGAAGTATGGAAGACTGTGGTGCTGAGAGTGATTTTAACCTGGGGAACCCCAGCTCAAGAGGTTTCAGAGGACACGAATATTACTCAGTGGACTAGAGGCCATTGTTTTGATAGTTTTACAAAGAATGTGGCTGCTTTCTGCCCATGTCCAAAAAACTGCCTGCAGCTGAATGGTAGAGTTCTAGAGTTTAATGGCATTGGCGAGGAAATGTCAAGATAGCCTTGTACTGACTGTGTCCTGCGGTTACTAGTGGTCACTCTTATGCAGATCTATAACGAAAAGGAGCAAGCTGAGCAAGGAAAAACACAAAATGTAGTTTGAGGAGAAAAATACCAGGAACTGTATTAGAGCTAAGTCTAGTTGCTCAAGGAGATAAAATTTTAAAGAAAAGCCTGATGCTAAATGGAATAAAGGGAATGGTGACCTCGGGGCAAGACCCCTCCCAGCTAAGCTTCCAACTTATGAAAAAGGAATTTTAAAAAAAGCTTAAGCAGCGAAGGAAACCCCCCAAACCGGAAAGCTGGTGAAAAGGTATTTGAACAAGGGGCAAGTTCCAGGCCCATCAGTCAGCAGAACTCCGCAGCTTTGGCCACTTGGTTCTGGCTTTAGAGTCAAGGATGCAAAAAAGGGCTGTGGTGCTGTGAGGTACCCACCAGAGAATACTGCTCAGACATGGGTTTAAGCCAACAGAAAGTCTTTATTAGGAGGTTGATGACTACACTGGGTGTTTAGTCCTAATTCTTTTTCAGGATGAGCTTTTAAGCACCAACACCATATTCTGGATTGACATACTTCAGTTAATAAGAACAGTTAGCCAGAAAGAGAACTACAGAAAGCAAGGTTATACATTTAGACTTTCCCAGAACCTTGGACTTGGATAGATTAGGTCTTTGTTTTCATTTTGGCAGGTGGTGCTAAATGGTACTTGCATCATGGAGTCAGTCGTGCTAGGTCTGGGGGCCTACTAAGGTCCGGGGCCTTAGTACATTCCCCACTAGTCTTAGTGAAGAAGTCAAATCATGGACTTACAGTGCTCTATAGTTTAAGATGGAGAACCCCTCCATTAATTCAGAATGGGATAGAAGTGCCAGTCAGTGCTGGCAGCGGAGTAGTTAGCCAGGGGGACCAAGAGAACAGAGACCAGCACCATTTAACTAATCTCTCTCTCTCTCTCTCTCTCTCTCTCTCTCTCTCTCTCTCTCTCTCTCTCTCTCTCTCTTTCTCTCTCATCTTCCCCAGCCATGACAATTTTTTTTCTAATTACTCCTGATCAACCAGCATAGAAACAACAGGTTTCTCCCAAAGCCACATTTAGTCCCCTCATCTCAGAAGTAAGTCTAAGCCTCTGACTTTGTAGCAGCACTTCCGCTAGAAAGTCTGACTGTTGTTCTAATTCAGAAATGGAAACTGACAATACCTCTTCTGATCAGCCTGTCTTCTTAGTTTCCTAACGTTTTATCTCCCATGGCAGAGGCTGATGTGACGTCTGTGGCTGTGGAGCTAGCTCTCCCTGCTCTGACCAGGAGTGGGCGGAGGACAGGTCCAGCTCTTTTATTTATTTTTTTCCTGTAGTTCAGGCTTCACATTAACATGTATTGTTTATTTTTTCCATTACATAAAGCATCAGAATAGGTACATTAAGTCAAGCCATTAGTACATGCCAACCTAGTAGTCTCAGGGGCTGGGTGATATTGCTGTTGTCCAGATGAGTTAAGCCACAAGGCAGAACAGCGGGCATCAGAACAAGGGGAATTGCTTTGGTTAAAGGTTTTGGTAATTGACAAGTTAATTTATGATGTCCCCAGTCACAGTGAGTTTTGGCTGAGTCTGGTTAGTTCCTATCCCTGTGAAGTAGGGAGGTGGGTGTCAATGCATAACCAACAATCCTGGCTGATTTCAGGCTGGGAATGATTAACTCTATCCCCAGGGTCCCTTCCTGTAGCATGGACTCTGACTCCTCAGGTTTTCCCAGTTTCCCAAGGACAGACTCTTTTTATGGAATTTTCAGACCTTTAATTTTATGGCCACTGGATTGCATTTTCCTATGGTGTGTTGATAGGGAGGGGGCTTCCTTTCTATGTATTCATCCATGTGTTTCTAGGAAGGCTGTGTTTGACAACCCGTTTCTGCAAAGGCAGTTAGGGGGCTCAGCCTTAGGGCATCCATAGCTTGTGAACTGGAAACAGAAAGAGCTGGGAATTTATCTCAAAAGATAAATTGCTCTTTCTGTTTCCAGTTAAACAAGACACTTAACATGAGTATCAGTGAGCAAAGTTCAAGATGGAATATAGAATGTGGTCTGTAGCCACATCAGCTATCACATCCCCTGTATCAGTGTTTCTCAGTTACCAGGTCCAAGTCTGAGGGCAGTGGGGGTTGGAACATGATCCTGTATTCATACCAAACATGAGACTCAGGAGGAGGTAGAGGGGCATGGAGTGGAAGGGCTTGCATCCCAATGAAACATTAATTGTAATGGGCCCATAGTGTGGGAGACAGTCCATTAGGCAGGAGCATATGTTGCTTCCACTTTCTTGACATGGATGTTTTGGATCCATGGTGTGATGGCAGCTACCTTCACCATCATAAGAGTGGAGAGAATCACCATCTAGGGTTTTTGCCAAGTTGGTTCCAGTGCCCCTTTGGCTGCTACATATCAACCCAGACAGTATTACCAGATCCAAAGCAGAAACAGCTGGTAAAATAGGAGGTTGGTTGGATCTCTCTGCCAGTTCAGTGAGTAACCTCTTTGGAGGACTGGAGTGCCTGGAGAGCCTGGAGTGACTTGAGAAAGGAATGGTTTTAAAGCATTCTACCAACCGCTGGTCTCTGAGCTGTGGAAGCTGTGGTGGAGATCTTCCAAACATTAATATCATAAGGGGTAAATCCCTCCCTATAGAGAGTTTACAGACCCAAAGCAAAGCAAAGGTAGGAGGTCTCTACACTCAAAACTGGACTCTAGTGAGAGTTTTGTTAGAGGTTTTTTTGTTTGTTTGTTTGTTTGTTTGTTTGTTTGTTTTTTTACATGTGCTCTATATACTATTAACCAGCCCACAGCATTGAGGTCTCTATACACAACAAAGTTTCCAATTTATCCCTAAAGGTTTTACTATTAACTATCAATGATTTGATGCCAATGGAAAATGGTGTAATGGCTAAAGAATCTCCATTTCCTGTAAGGCATCCATCCTGATACCTAATAAAAATTTGACTCTGTCTCCAGTACCTGGAAAATAACATCCCACTAACCCAGAAATCCACAGCTATGACTACCTCCTTCAATATGATATAACTAACTGCCATTTTGGCTTCTGTAACCTGCTTATGCAGACATTCAAGGACTATTCTTAGGTCCCCTTGACAACCTAATCTTAACAGATCAAAACAGGTCTTGGTTGCTTGTGTAGATACTCAAGTCTTCTTGTAGTTTTCACATTTAAAAATCCTTCCCTCATCCCCATCCCTCTTGGCTCAACAGTCTCTGGTTTTGCTCAGAGACTGTTGTTTTGCTAGCAGCTAAAACACATTTTGCTGATTATAATTATAATCTGAATTGAGTCTGTGGTCTTTTACCAGGAGTCTCTTACTCCATAACATGGAGAGTTAGGGAAGCTTTATATACTTGGGCTAAACCCACTCAGGGTAAGTACAGGATATAGACTTCCTGGCCCATTATGCCTCAAAATGGGCCTGTCTCACTTACTGAGATGGCTCAGGAATTCTTAATGAGTGAAGCTGACAACCTGATCCCTGGAACCCTGCATAAGGTGGAAGGCAAGAGCCTATGCCACAGAGTTGCCCTCTGACCCCTGAACACATTTCAAGGCATGAACACACACACACATCAGGCAATATAGCTATATAAAGTTTTAAAAATTAATGTGCTTATCCATGCCCTGAAAGGTAATCAGAGTTATTGAAATAGGCTAACAGAGCTCAGTAGCTGGCTGTATTTCTGATGGGGTAGAGTAGGGAGTGGGACTTTATCTAGGTCAGCCCTTAACATTTATGGCCCACTCAATTTGTCCTGCAGGAGCATCTGTGAGAAATGTACAACATGAACATTCTCAATTGTACCAATGTGAGCATCAGACCTCATGCCTGCTGTGGGATGTTCTGTATGCTGTGAAAGTGTTGCTCTGATTGCTTGATAAATAAAAAGCTGATTGGCCACTAGCCAGGTAGGAAGTATAAGCAGAGTAAACAAACAAGAAGAATTCTAGGAAGTTTGAGTCAGGAGATGCCAGCCCACTGTCCATGTAGCAACATGTATTGGCACACAGGTAAAGCCACAGAAAATGTGACAACATATAAATTAACATGAATGGGCTGAGTTTAAATGTAAGAGCTAGTCAGTGGTAGGCCTGAGCTAATGGCCAAGCAGTTTTAATTAATATAAGCCTCTGAGCGATTATTTTATAAGTGGCTGTGGGGTCTGTGGGGCTGGGCAGGACAGGAGAAAACTTCAGCTACAAATGGTGCCCAAGGGCTCGAGTTTCCACCTGAAACCTGAGAATATTTAATGGGCAATTCTAAACAGAACCAAAAACAGGCTCCTGCTTCATG
The DNA here is from genome assembly GCF_004664715.2 of Peromyscus leucopus. NCBI lineage: Eukaryota > Metazoa > Chordata > Mammalia > Rodentia > Cricetidae > Peromyscus > Peromyscus leucopus. The sequence goes on along the minus strand of NC_051063.1, from coordinate 103,124,191 downwards.
TCTCATGCAGGTGGCGAGGCACTGCAACATGCGGGCTTGAGGTACACCATGGCGGGTTCACAGTATGTGGGCTTGACCTGCAGCATGGCACATTCCCGTTGAGTTACACACAGGTTTCTGCAAGCCGCATATTAACTACATGGTAGATTTAGCCTTTGCTAATTCAAACCGAAAGAAAGAGAGAAAGAAAGAGAGAAGGAAAGAAAGAAAGGAAGGAAGGAAGGAAGGAAGGAAGGAAGGAAGGAAGGAAGGAAGGAAGGAAGGAAGGAAAGAAGAAAGAAAGGGTTTTTGGGCTACACACTGCTGGATGGAAGCATAGACCCACTGCCTCCCAGAGTCAATGGACAGCCTGGTTCCCAGACAGAGCTGGTGGTAAATGTAGTTCCACCATGTTGGGAAGCTGAGATGGGCAGAGCTAGCAGCCAAAGCTGCCATTTCAGACCTAGTAATGCTGCAGTTTAAAGCAATAGATTCACAATAAGACAGATTCAGATGGAACAAAACTTCAAATGGTTTACAGTGTATGTAAAAATGTACATCAGCTTGGAAGAGAGAAGAAAATGAATATAGAATATATAGTTATATAAAGAGACAGTTTTTAAAAATAAAGTTTTTAAAGAAACAGTAAAGGTAGTATAAAAAATAAGTCACATAAAGATGGGTATTACATAGAGAATCTGGATTGTGTTGTCTTTGATATTTTTAACTGTAGAAAGACATTTGATTGTAAAGGCTGCTCAGTTAAACCAATATGTATATTTTAGAGGTATTTTGACTTCAAAATTTGGATCTAAGGATATGTTCCTTTGGAAAGGAGGCTCTGCTTTTGTTTCCACAGGAACTAAGGGACTATGAATTTGTTCCAGGTTAAGATGGAACAGATTTGATCAAGCCAGACCTCATGAACCTTAACAGACGATAACTATCAACCAGAACTTGACTATTATCTCGAATTTTCTCAGGATCCCCATTAGACTACAGCACCCTCTATCAGCAGGAAGTAGCCTAGAAAACTACACCCACATTCCCCAAAAAATGGATTATGGATATTTGTCTTTGTTTAACTTGTTGGTTACAAATTGTTGTTGGTCATAGTCAATCTCTTTCTAAAAGAAGAAAGGGGGATATGGTATAGCAATGTAGAATGTAGATATGATAAGATAAAAGGGAAGATTAATGAACCTATTTATAAAGAGCAACCAGCAACTTCTTTAAAAGTGTTTTGCCTGGTTATGATAAGAGATAAGTTAGCTTTAAAATTTTGACTCACAAACATAGGGTAGACAAAATATTTTTTTAATTTTAAAAAATACAAATAGACTAGATATTGTAACTGTAATTCTTGCTTGATAACTGTTTATTATATATAATTTTACTATGTTAAAGTTAAGCCCTTCCTTTTTGATTAGACAGAATAAGGAGGTACTGTGAGATGTTCTGTATGCTGCGAATATGTTGCCCTGATTGGTTGATAAATAAAAAGTTGATTGGCCACTAGCCAGGCAGGAAGTATAGGTGGAATAAACACACAAGGAGAATTCTGGGAACAGGAAGGCTGAGTCAGGAGCAGCATGTAATGGCACACAGGTAAAGCTACAGAAAATGTGGCAACATACGGATTAACAGAAATTGGCTGAGTTTAAGTGCAGAAGCTAATCAGTGGTAGACCTGAGCTAATGACTGAGCAGTTTTAATTAATATAAGCTTCTGAGTGATTGTTTTATAAGTGGCTGTGGGGTCTGTGGGGGCTGGGCAGGACTGGAGAAAACTCCAGATACACACCCCTTAGGAGAGGTTCTCAAGCAAATAATTCAACCTATAGAAATACCTAGTCACGCCGGGCGGTGGTGGCGCACACCTTTAATCCCAGCACTCGGGAGGCAGAGCCAGGCGGATCTCTGTGAGTTCGAGGCCAGCCTGGGCTACCAAGTGAGATCCAGGAAAGGCGCAAAGCTACACAGAGAAACCCTGTCTCAAAAAAGAAAAAAAGAAAAGAAAAGAAAAGAAATACCTAGTCATAGAAATCTGGTTATAAATGGTTTATTTCCTAGATTGTAACATTCATCATATAATACATGCATTAAAACTGTTACTGCTGATCATGCAGACAAACACTGCTTTTTTATCATAGCAAAGTGTCAAAGGGTAGTAAATTTGAAGTCAGAGCATAAAATTTCACCCACATACCCAGTAGGTCCTTGGGTGTCTATGGAAGTCGTGAATGCTAAAGTAGATATACCCAAAATGATCGCACACTTCATTCTACCATAGACCTTAGAAAACCACCAAGTTCTTGCCCCTGGGCCTCCCTTCAACACTCAGACCCATGAACTGCAGGCAAGAGAGGGCTACAGTTCAGCAAGAGGCAGTAGCTGGACCAGGAGACCAGGTAGCACCACAAGCAGCAGGGTTGCTGTAGATGGGAGGAGAAAGGAAGGTTTCATGTGGGAAATCTCAAGACAGGGATAGCTCCCCTAAACATTCAGTACTTTGCACCCAGATCAAAACCCAAGAGAGTAGACTCTAGGGGGCCAGCATGCCTGGCGAGACTCTTCTGGCTCCCTCAGGATTCCTAAAGTACTCAAGTACCAGGAGGTGAGCAAACTGATGGATCCCCACCACTTCCAGGGTCCTGTGCTCTAAGACACTGACTGGGGATAAAAGACTTTCCTATCCAGAGTCCTCCTAGCTGTCTAGGGAGCCCAACAGAATTTTCCTTCTTCACCCAAGAAGAGGTTTCTTGGTCTGAACCTTCTAAAAGTCCATTGTTGCAGCAATGGGAATTCCTTCTAGGCCAGCTGGTGTGAACTAGAACCTAACAGTGGTTCTCAGCCTTCCTGCACTAGACAACAAACATTTGCCCCAGAATGGCAGCATCTTTCTGACTGAATTGTGGATCTGGGTAGGGGTCATGGTTTCCTTGGGCTTGATATTAATTCCAAATTCCTCTATGCAAATGCATGAAGCCCCTGTGATCACTTCTGTAGTTCCACTTCCTACTCCAAAGAAACCCAAAGTGTTAGAGCTAATTAGATCTAAGAATGCTCTGTACTCAGTAGTTTAACTGTAGCTCATTTCAGGTTCTCCCTGGCCTCTCAGTCAAACTGAAATTCCTAGGATAACATTTAGAGGGGCCTGGTTGTAATTAAGTAATTCAGACACTGTGCAGATCCTGAGTGGTGGGCACAGGAGACAAGGTCTCTAGAGTGTGAGCAAGTGATTTTCCTGTGAATGTCGAGACCCACACCATTATGAGTTCAGATATGATATAGGAAATGTGTACATGGTTCTTCATATGTTCAAATAAAAACCATTTGTGCAATGATATCTATATTCCAAGTCATATGTCTTGAATGTCTCTCTCTTAATTCTCAACTAATACTGCTAGAATATTTATCATTTTGGTCTATATCATTCAAATGAGGAAACAGATGCATGGATATCTGATAACTTGACAAGAGTCATAGAGCTAGCGATGTTTGAACCAGATTGCAATGTAGTCTGATTCCAAACCTATGACAGAGAACATGATACAGTAATTTTTTCTGAAAGTATTATGGAAGGATTACTATAATAAGTGATACTTGAAACATAACCACCTTGTCTTGAAAGGTATTCACCAAACTAAAATTGATGATGTCTTTGCTTGCATAGAATGAGACATGTGGTGAAATGATGAAGAGAGAACCCAGGCCACTAGGAATGATGGGTATACAGCCACAGAGAACTCCAAACACATGGAAGATTTGGTTTGAAAGGATAAATAACCCCTGATGGAACTTCTCACTCTTTATAGGGCTGGGCCTGTAATAGCCTTTTCCTGAAGTCCCTCACTGTGTTCAGTCATTTCTTATACACCTGCACTGAGGTGTGTGCTCCTTGGCTTTACCAAAGCTACCCTTCATCAGTCTAGGCATCCTCGCCATGTGCAGGTCTACTGGGTGTCTTCTGGTAGGGAGCACCCCCTCCTCCCTTTCATGATGGCCCCACCAGCTCCACCTCTAACACAGACCCAGACTCACCTGAGCTGCTGAAATGACTCTTGTTGGTAGAACCGCTGTAGAAGCAATTGAAGTTGCTCTTCCCTCTTTTGGGGGACTCCAGAGTAATTTCCTCATTCCCCTTGCTACTTGTTTTTCTGGTGACACTGTCATATACTTCATATACTGGAATTAACACCTCCATTTGTTTAGGTTTGTAGGAAAAACCACTTATGTTAACCCCCAAGCAGGTTTTGATGGTAAACAGTGTTCCAATAGAACCATTAAAGTCAACATAAGCTACTGTTCTGTTGAAAGATGAGGAACCGAAATGCCCAAACCGCACAGAGCCCTTCTCACTGTAACGAAACTTGTTCTTGCTGCCTCTGTAAACTTCGTAACAACTACGGTTTTGGTTTCTCAGAAGCTGAAGGGCTCTTGTTAAATAGTAATGGAAGGCCTTGTAATGGAAGTTAGTGGTATTTTTCTTGAATTCTCTAATAGCTGTGTGAAAATTTGTGTCGTTGTGATTAGTGTAAGCCACTACAGCTGTTCCATGGTAGTCATTGAAACCTTTGGGATACTTCATTGTCTTTTTTGTCTCATTCCATTTTACCTCTGCCTTTTTCCACAAATGTTTAAATTCCTTACACATGTTGAAGTCTTCTTCTAACAGCTGGGGTGCTTTTTTCTCCATGTCTTCAACACAGCCCTCATACTGATCATCAAATGCATTGGGAGCCATGTCCAGTTTGGAAGACTCAGTCAGGCCTGTCACCTGAAAGAGAGAAGTGGGTTCTATTTACTCACCAAGTTTGCTAAGTTACTAAAATACGCTGGGTGCTGTCTGGAGCCGACAGCATGAGATGTCACATATTACATCCTCACACGTGGAACATGCATGGACACAATCTCATTATGTTATACGGGGTGAAGAAAGGCAAGGCTGACATGTCTGATTCTTTTGTGTTTATGGATACTACAGTTTTCTCCTTTATTCAATCAAATTTTTAATCAGCATACAAAATAACAGGCCTATCATGACATTTTAACATTCATATATCAGTGTACATTGCTCATAATCACACAACCTTCCCCCTACTGATATTATATATACACTACTTCTTCAAGATCCATGCCTCTACTATACTCAACCCTGGAAATTGTAATATCACAAAGATGTGGGAAAGCAGGACCAACAGAACATGGGTTGAGAATCTTACTTGCTGGGTTAACAACCAACTCAGGAGGATCAAATGAACTTTTGATGTCATCTTCAAGTTCAAATACAGCTGCAAGGAAATATAAGACAATGAAAGAGGGGTACACATAGTAATGTAACAGTCTGTTGATGGATCAGCTCTGGGTCATTGACTTAATCCTTATTTCACATCTGGAGTCCAGGCTCCTGCTCACACTGCTCCCACAAAGGCTTACCAACACTCTGTGAACAGCTCTTCTTGGATCCCTTACCAGAGATGAGGCAACTCATATCCTCTCTCCCCAGTAAGGAGCTACAATCAATCAATCCTGGTAACACACAGAGGTATGTAGCGTGTAGACTGCCAGGGAGAAAGAGGCCATATTTTAGCAGATCTGTCTTAGAAACTGATGTTTTACTCACACACATACTTGTATTCTCCATATTAGATTAACTTGTGGCCCACACTCAGCTAGTTACTTTTGAATGTCTTTTATTGCTCTCAGTATTTTCTATGTTCTATGATTTGGTTTGTTTGTCCTACAAAAATCCCCAGTGTGGCCATATAAAGATGGGGAAACCTTTAAGAGGTGAGGTCTACTGGGAAGTGACCAGGTCCTGGAGGACATCACCCTTAGAAGAGATCATTCAGGCTTGAGGGATCCTACCCAGTTCCTGCAAGAGCCAGTCTGGCCCAGAACCTCTCTGGCTTCCTCTCTTGCCATGTGTTCCCTTCTGCACATGGCAATGGATTCTCTGATAGTGTGATAGAAAATATTGTCATTCTTCTTGGAAACCCCTAAACATTTAGCACGTTCATATTTAGACTTTCCAGCTATTAGACTGTGAACAGAGTAAGCACCTTTGCTTTATAAACTTTCCATCATCAAGCATTTTGTGATGGTAATAAACACAAACAGAGGAGAAAGATTAGGGTGTAAAGGACTTGACTTGCAAAAATAGACCTGAGTTTCATCCTAAGAATCCACGGGGATAAGTAAGAATGATGACATGCACTTGTATTCCAGCACCACGAGGTCGAGAGAGAAGGGTACTTGAGATTCTCAAGACTCACTGGACAGCCAGACCAGCCTACTTGGTGAGTCTCAGGCCTGCGAAAGACCCTGTCTTTATCAAAATTGTGTACAGTACCTAATGACACCAGTGATTGTCCTCTGACTTCCACATGCGTGTACCCTCATACATGCATGTTTCCACACAAGTGCATATGCCCACACATGTGCATGTACAGACAAAAAAAGAAGAGAAAAATAAAAAGGAAAGAAGCAAACTAACATAACCAACCTTATTACTAATTATATCTTACGAAAATGTAAGATTTTCACTACTCTTTGAATGTTGGAGAGTTAAGTATACACTGAATGTCTGTTCAAGCAATGAGAAAGAAGGTCACCCTGTTATTGTGGAACCATTCCTTCATTCCTGCCTATGGCTTTTGGCAAATCATGAAAAGTCCCCCCACACTTATCTAAACCTGTTGTGTTACTCTCCACAGAATTTTGACCTAGTCTGTCAAGATAATCCTCTCCCCACACCTTGAGAATGGCAGAATGGAGTCACATGCTGTGGCTGACCAGTTGCTCTTGGGAAGGCAGGGACTCCCAGCTCCTCCACAGCTTGGCTTCTCCTGCCCTGAGCCTTTAGGGGACACTGTAGAAACAACAGACCTAGGAGTTCAGCACTGCAGTGAAGGTTCCCACCTTCTGTATATCCTCAACTTTTGAAAATTATTAATTATTCTAAAATAACCATAGTTAGCTACATAAGATATCCTCCCTAAATTCTTAAAGTCTTCTAGACAACCAGTTATGGCAGCACACACCTATAATCCCAGCCCTTGGGATTTGGAGGCGAGGGTATCCTGGGGCCCAGGCCAGTTTAGGATGTAATGGGACTCTGAGGACCCAAATAAAGAAAAAAATAACCTCTGCCCAGAAATAGAAACACAGGTGAATTTTTTGGCCTCGAGTACATCCTGGAGCCACCTAGAATTTAGCTTCTTATTCCAAATGGTTTCTGAAGTTTGGTTGTATCAGAAGATCTCTGGAAACTTGTCACCAACAGACTTCTGGACTCCAGCTCAAACTCATTCACTTAGTATTTCTAATGAGCTACTTTGTTAATTTTGACATAATCTGTTTTTTTAAAAAAGCTTTCCTTTTCTTCTTTTTAGTATCGTGTATGCATGCATGTCCTGGAGTTGGTCGGTATGTGCACATGAGTGCAGATGCTTACGCTCTGAGGTCAGAGGTGTCAGACCGTGTGTAGCTGGAGTTACAGGAACTCGTGAGCTGTCTGACATGGGTGATGGAACTGAGCTCTGATCCCACAGCAAGAGGAAGTACTTGTTCTAACCATTGTGCCATTTCTCCAGCTCAAAATTTACTTTTGGGGTAAGTACTACCTAGCATAAGATTCCAATTAATCGGTGCTGAGGATTGAACCCAGAATGTTGTGCATGCCAAGCCAACACTTTTCACTGAGCTATATCCAACTGGACAGGGAAGCCTCTTTACACAACACACATCTCCACATTCTCGCTCTTCCTCCAGCCTCAGCTAGAACCACCCCTTTTCTTGTCTTAAAACTTAGGCTTCAAAGCTCTGTTCTGAAGTCAGGAAGTCTGACAAATCCCAGATGCAGGTACCAAGAGAAAGCAATCCTGTAGGGTTAGTGGGTCAGCAGAAGGACTTTCTCATTCAGGAGGCTTGGCTCAGCCAGCCTGGAGTAAACTTCCAATTCTCCCCTCCCCTCCCTAGTTCCTCGTGTGGTTGATCCAGATGTTTGCCTTTCACAGGACTGGTGTCTACTTCCCTGTGGGACAGCTAAGGACAGCCTAGCTGTGCCTTATTGCCACCGATGCCCCTCACAACCCACCTAGACTGAAGATATGCAACTTGAGTCTCTTCAACCCCAGTATGAACTCCTGTAACTTGTGCCTGCCAATTAAAATTCCCCCTGGGAATCTGTGTAGCTTCTTGGATTTTTAAAAAAAAAAGCCATCTCTCTCTCTTTTCCTTCATCCCCACCTCTCTTTCTTCACTCTCTCCCACTCTCCTTCCATCCTGCTTTATAGCTGCATTCAATCTCCAAATTCTACATTAAAAAATAATAAGCCTATGTTCCCACCACATAGGAGACGTGGTGCAGGAGGACCTTGAGGTCTGAGTTAGACTGGGCCACACAGTAAGACCGCATCTTTTAAAACTCTTAAATTTAAAATACAGTAAGACCGCATCTTTTAAAACTCTTAAATTTAAAATGGACAAATAAAGCAAAAAAGAGGATAGAACCTAACATTTCCATGTATCTGGGAGGAAAATGGGATTAATTAAGCATATCCCTGTTCTGTTTCAAAAACCGGGGAAGTACACGAAGGTAAAAGTCTATATACATAAGCGACCATGTACACAGATGCCAATTGCTTCCTACAGGACCTGGGAGGTAAATTGTGTGGTCCTGCATTATATTTCTAAGTCTCTAGAAATATTATAGCCTTATGTCTGTCCTTTCATTATCTATATCTGCCTCCATCACCCTACATGGGCTATTTTCTTGCCTAGAACTGACCATCTGGCTTTAACCTTGAGTCATAAACTTTCCCATACACACTACTACACCCACTGCAACTCTCAGATTTTTCTAAGAGTCCCCTCAATTTTAGAGGTCTTCCCCTTCAGAGGACAGAGTTCAGAGTTGTCAGGTACCTGAGCAGGCCTTTGGTGGCTGGGTCTCTGGTCTCTTCTAAAATCAAGTGTTGCAGAAGGCAGTGCAGTGGCCTTTTATCCTCTTGACAATACACTTTCACTTTCAGATTAAATTTGAAAGGAAGCCAGAGAGTTTTTTATAGCTAGAGTTTACCTGCCTAGCCCACAGTCAGAACAAATCTTTGTCACCCGCCAGTCCCACAGTCGCTCAGACCCAACCAAGTAAACACAGAGACTTATATTGCTTACAAACTGTATGGCCGTGGCAGGCTTCTTGCTAACTGTTCTTATAGCTTAAATTAATCCATTTTTATAAATCTATACCTTGCCACATGGCTTGTGGCTTACCAGCATCTTCACATGCTGTTTGTCCTGGGGGCGGCTGGCAGTGACTCCTTCCACCTTTCTGTTCTTTCTTATCTCCTCTCTGTTAGTCCTGCCTGTACTTCCTGCCTTGCCACGGGCCAATCAGTGTTTTATTTATTGACCAATCAGAGCAATTTGACATACAGAACATCCCACAGCAGTTTATGAACTACTTAAGCTAGGTATGTTGTACTTTGTTAGTATACTGTAGTGAATACCTCTTCGACCTATGACCTTGAAGTACCAGGCCCTAGGGTGTGGCCTTGTGGCCTAGCTGAAGCTGAGGGGCACATATGTCTGGTCCTATATCTCCATTGTAGCTTTGCATGGTGTGGATTCACTCACGTGGCAGAAGCAGTGTGTGGCAGGACATAAGCCTTCCAGGGTCTATTCTGTTTAGTCGATTTTCCTCCCCAATATAATTTCTAAATAAATAGTTTCTTTATCAGGATCTGTGGTTTATCTGCTATACTATACCTTTCTATTCTCCATCATTTTTGTTTTTTGTTTTGTTTTTGTTTTTTGAGATAAGGTCCCATTAGCCCGGATAGGCCTCTTCATGGCTATGTAGCTGAGGATAATCTGAACTCCTGATTCTCTTTCCATAAAACTAGATTTATTTGTGCAAAAATAGAACCCAGGACCTGGTGCTGCTTGGCAATCACTCTAACAAACAAACTGCATCCCTTTGTCTGTACCAAAATGAGTCAGGACATTTCATTTATTCCCCACAGGACTGCTGTGTGTGTGTGTGTGTGTGTGTGTGTGTGTGTGTGTGTGTCTTATGTGTGTATGTTGTGTTTTGTTTTGTGTAAATGTTTGAGAGAGAGAGAGAGAGAGAGGTGGGGGCTAGAATGAGGAGAAAGTAGAAGTTGGTTGACCTTTGCCTAACATACCAATTTTACAAATTAAATGAACACCTGTTGTGGTGGCTCACATCTTTAATCCCAGAGTTTGGGAGCCCGAGGCAGAGGGATCTGTGTGAATTTGAGACCAGGCAGGTCTACACAGTGAGACCCCTTAAACCAAACAAAGCAACCAGCAAATCACCTGAGCGCTAAAGGGGAATAAGGAAAAGGTGAAGATAGGTGACTAAGGTTTTTTTTTAATTGATTGTTTGGGAATTTTACCTTGTGGACCCCAATCTCAGCTATTTTCCAGTCCCTCCATAACCACCCCTCACTCTCGTAGTATTCCTCCAAAGGGAAACTAAAAAAGAAATAATAACATTTTGGGTCATGACTTTGTTGGCTTTAGTGTTTTCTTTGACTGATAGATCTATTTCTTCTACTGTATCTTCAACGCCAGAGATCCTCTCTTCAGTCAAAGAAAACACTAAAGCCAACAAAGTCATGATCCAAAATGTCCAAGAAATTTGGGATACCATGAAAAGACCAAACCTACAAATAATAGGGATAGAGGAAAGAGAAGAATACCAACTCAAAGGCACAGAAAATATATTCAACAAGATCATAGAAGAAAACTTTCTCAACTTAAAGAAGGAAATGCCTATGAAGATACAATAAGCCTATAGAACACCAAACAGACTAGAACCCCCAAAAGAGTCCCCTTGCCACATAATAATTAAACAACTAAACAAACAGAATAAAGAAAGAATATTAAGAGCAGAAAAGGAAAAAGGCCAAATGATTAATAAAAGCAAACCCATCAGAATAACACCCGATTTCTCAATGGAGACTTTGAAAGCCAGAAGGACCTGGACAGATGTAATGCAGACACTAAGAGACCGTGGATGCCAGCCTAGACTAATATACCCAGCAAAACTTTCAATCATCATAAACAGAGTGAACTAGACATTCCAAGACAAAACCAGATTTAAACAATACTTATCCACAAACCCAGCCCTACAGAAAGCACTAAAAGGAAAATTCCAATCTAAGGAAGTAAGACACACCCTCGAAAACACAGGCAATAGAAAACACCACAGCAGTAAACCCCAAAGAAGAGAAGCACACACACACACACACACACACACACACACACACACACACACTACCACCAAAAAAAAAAATAACAGGAATGAACAATCACTGGTCATTAATATCCCTTAAAATCAATGGACTTAATTCACCTATAAAAAGGCACAGGCTAACAGAATGGATACGAAAGCAGAACCCATCTTTCTGCTGCATACAAGAAACACACCTCAAATTAAAAGATAGACACTACCTAAGAATAAAAGGCTGGGAAAAGACTTTCCAATCAGATGGTCTTAAGAAGCAAGTCCGTATAGCCATCCTAATATCTAGCAAAATAGACTTCAAACTAAAGTCAATCAAAAGAGATCAAGAAGGGCATTACATACTCATCACAGGAAATATCCACCAAGATGAAGTTTCAATTCTGAACATTTATGCCCCAAACACAAGGGCACCCACATATGTAAAAGAAACATTACTAAAGCTTAAATCTCATATAAAACCCCACACATTAATAGTGGGAGACTTCAGCATCCCACTTTCACCACTGGACAGATCTCCCAAATTGAAACTTAACAGAGAAATAAAGGACTTAACTGATGTTATAACTCAAATGGACTTAATCAACATCTACAGAACATTCCATCCTAACAAAAAAAGAATATACCTTCTTCTCAGCACCCCATGGAACTTGCTCTAAAATGACCACATACTTGGCCACAAAGCAAAGCTCAACAGATACAAAACAATTGGAATAACCTCGTACGTTCTATCAGATCACAATGGTTTAAAGTTAGGTTTCAACAACAACAAAAACTACAGAAAACCTACAATCTCATGGAAACTGAATAATGCTCAGCTGAATCACCAATGGGTTAAGGAAGAAATAAAGAAAGAAATTAAAGACTTCCTAGAGATCAATGAAAATGAATATACCACACACCCAAACTTATGGGACACTATGAAGCAGTGCAAAGAGGGAAATTCATAGCACTAAATGCCCACATAAAGAAGTTGGAGAAATCTCACACTAGTGACTTAACAGCACACCTGAAAACTCTAGAACAAGAAGAAGCAAAGTCTCCCAGGAAGAATAGACGCCTGGAAATTATCAAATTGAGGGCTGAAATCAATAAAATAGAAACAAAGAGAACAATACAAAAAAATTAATAAAACAGAGAGTTGGTTCTTTGAGAAAATTAACAAGATAGACAAGCCTTTATCCAAACTAACCAAAAGACAGAAAGAGAGCATCCAAATTAACAAAATCATAAATGAAAAGGGGGACATAACAGACAATGAGGAAATCCAGAGAATCATCAGGTCATACTTCAAAAACCTCTACTCCACAAAACTGGAAAATCTAAAAGAAATTGATAATTATCTGGATAGGTACCACATACCTAAGTTAAATCAAGACCAGATATACTATTTAAATAGTCCAATAACCCCTAAGGAAATAGAATCAGTCATTAAAAGTCTCTCAACCAAAAAAAGCCCAGGACCAGATGGTTTCAGCACAGAATTCTACCAGATTTTCAAAGAAGAGTTAATACCAATACTCTTTAAATTGTTCCACACAATGGAAGCATAAGAAACATTACCAAACTCCTTCTATGAGACTACAATTACCCTGATTCCTAAACCAAACAAAGATGCAACAAAGAAAGAGAACTACAGACAAGTCTCCCTCATGAACATTGATGCAAAAATACTCAATGAAATATTGGCAAACAGACTCCAAGAACACATCAAAACAATTACCCACCATGATCAAGTAGGCTTCATCCCAGGGATGCAAGGGTGGTTCAACATACAAAAGTCCATCAATGTAATACACCATATAAACAAACTCAAAGAAAAAACCCACATAATCATCTCACTAGATACAGAAAAGGCATTTGAGAAAATCCAACACTGCTTCATGATAAAGGTCTTGGAGCGATCAGGAATACAGGGAACATACCTAAACATAATAAAGGCAATTTACAGCAAGCCAACAGCCACATCAAATTAAATGGAGAGAAACTCAAAGCAATTCCACTAAAATCAGGAACAAGGCAAGGCTGTTCGCTCTCCCCATACTTATTCAATATAGTACTTGAAGTTCTAGACAGAGCAATAAGACAACATAAGGAGATTAAGGGGATACAAATTAGAAAGGAAGAAGTCAAGCTTTCCATATTTGCAGATGACATGATAGTATACATGAGTGACCACAAAAATTCAACCAAGGAACTGATACAGCTTATAAACACCTTCAGCAACATAGCAGGATACAAGATCAACTCAAAAAAAAAAAAAAAAAAACAAACCCAGTAGCCCTCCTATATACAATTGACAAGCAGGCTGAGAAGGAAATCAGAGATACATCACCCTTTACAATAGCCACAAATGATATAAAAAAACCTTGGGGGTAACTCTAACTAAGTAAGTGAAGGACCTATATGACAAGAACTTTAAGTCCCTGAAAAAAGAAATTGAAGATGTCAGAAAATGGAAACATCTCCCATGCTCATGGATAGGCAGGATTAACATAGTAAAAATGGCAATCTTACCAAAAGCAATCTACAGGTTCAATGCAATCCCCATCAAAATACCAACACAATTCTTCACAGACCTGAAAAAAATAATACTCAACTTCATATGGAAAAACAAAAAACCCAGGATAGCCAAAAGAATCCTGTACAATAAAACAACCTCTGGAGGCACCATGACCCCTGACCTCAAGCTCTACTATAGAGCTACAGTAATAAAAACACCTTGGTACTGGCATAAAAACCGATGTGTGGACCAATGAAATCGAATTGAAGACCCTGATATTAATCCGCACACCTATGAACATATAATTTTTGACAAAGAAGCCAAAACTGTACCATGGAAAAAAGAAAGTATCTTCAGCAAATGGTGCTGGCATAACTGGATGTCAACATGTAGAAGGCTGCAAATAGATCCATATCTGTCACTATGCACAAAACTTAAGTCCAAGTGGATCAAAGACCTCAATATAAATCCAGTTACTCTGAACCTGATAGAAGAGAAAGTAGGAAGTAGTCTTGAACACATTGGCATAGGAGATCACTTCCTAAATATAACACCAGTAGCACAGACACTGAGACAAACAATCAATCAATGGGACCTCTTGAAACTGAGAAGCTTTTGTAGAGCAATGAACATGGTCAATAAGACAAAGCAACAGCCTACAGAATGGGAAAAGGTCTTCACCAACCCCACATCTGACAGAGGGCTGATATCCAGAATATATAAAGAACTCAAGAAATTAGACATCAAAATGCCCAATACTCCAATTAAGAAATGGGCTATAGAACTAAACAGAGAATTCTCAACAGAGGAGGTCAAATGGCTGAAAGACATTTAAGGAATTGCTCAACATCCCTAATCATCAGGGAAATGCAAATCAAAATGACTCTGAGATACCACCTTACACCTGTCAGAATGGTAAGATCAAAAACACTGAAGACAGCTTATGCTGGAGAGGATGTGGAACAAGGAGAACTCTCCTCCACTGCTAGTTGGAATGCAAGCTTGTACAGTCACTTTGGAAATCAATATGGTGCTTTCTTAGAAAATTGGGAATCAATCTCCCCCAAGACCCAGCTATACCACTCTTGGGCATATACCCAAGGAATGCTCAATCATATCACAAGGGCACATGCTGAGCTATGTTCATATCAACATTGTTTGTAATAGCCAGAACCTGGAAACAACCTAGATGCCCTTCAACTGAAGAATGGATAAAATAAAATGTGGTACATATACACAATGGAGTACTACTCAGCAGAGAAAAACAATGACATCATGAGGTTTTTAGGCAAATAGATGGATCTAGAAAAAATCATCTTGAGTGAGGCAACCCAGACTCAGAAAGACAAACATGGTATGTATTCACTCATAGGAAGATACTAGATGTAAAACAAAGATCACTAGACTGCTACTCACAACTCCAGGGAGGCCACCTAGAAAACAGGACTCTAAGAAAGACAGGGATTTCCCAATGACAGAGAAATGGATGAGATCTACATGAACAACCTGGACGTGAGTGGGAGTAATGAAGGGCAAGGTTTGAGGGAAAGAGAGCTTAGGGAGCAGGAGATCCCAGCTGGATCAAGAACAGAGAGGGAGAACAAGGAATAAGAGACCATGATAAATGAAGACCAAATGGGAACAGGAAGAAGCAAAGTGCTAGAGAGGTCCCCAGAAATCTACAAAGATACCTCCACAATGGACTACTCGTAATGGTCAAGAGAAAACCTGAACTGACCTACTCTGGTGATAAGATGGCCAAACACCCTAACTGTCATGCTATAAATCTCATCCAATGACTGAGGGAAGCTGATGCAAAGATCCACTGCACGCTCCAGGTGGAGATCCAGGAGTCCATTTGGCGAGAAAGAGGAGAGATTGTATGAATGAGAATTGTTGAGACCAAGACTGGAAAAAGCACAGGGAAAAATAGCCAAACTAATGGAAACACATGAACTATGAACCAATAGCTGAGGAGCCCCCAACTGGATCAGGCCCTCTGGATAAGTGAGACAGTTGATTAGCTTGAACTGTTTGGGAGCACCCAGGCAGTGGGACCTGGACCTGTCCTTAGTGCATGAGCTGGCTGTTTGGAACCTGGGGCATATACAGGGACACTTGGCTCAGCCTGGGAGGAGGGGACTGGACCTGCCTGGACTGAATCTATCAGGTTGAATTGAATCCCCAGGGGAGTCTTTGCCCTGGAGGAGATGGGAATGGGGGTGGGCTGGGGGGGAGAGTGCAGGAGGGGGAGAACAGGGGAATCTGTAGCTGATAAGTAAAATGAAATTAAATTATAAAATAAAAAATAAAAAAATAAATAATAAAAATAAGATGTAGCAGGAATCTTAAAGAGTCTTATTAATAAAATCAAACCTGAGGCCAGTTATTGGGGTGAATGCTGGTAGATCAGAGAGATAGAACAAGCCACAGCTATCTCACCTTGCCAATTCCCCAGCTGGTCCTGTTTCCTCAGGCTGGAAGCCTCTGAGTCCTCATTCCAATGGCTCTCAGCTG
Source organism: Peromyscus leucopus (assembly GCF_004664715.2). Taxonomy (NCBI): domain Eukaryota; kingdom Metazoa; phylum Chordata; class Mammalia; order Rodentia; family Cricetidae; genus Peromyscus; species Peromyscus leucopus. The sequence goes on along the minus strand of NC_051063.1, from coordinate 103,107,915 downwards.
AACTGCTGCTCGAAGCCTGAAAGCTTAGCCAGAAATGCTTAACCAGGTCAAAAGCTTCTAGTTTCTGGTCCTCATGCCTTATATACCTTTCTGCTTTCTACCACCACTCCCTGGGATTAAAGGCTTGCTTTCTAGGATTAAAGGCGTGATGAGTCACCATGCCTTTCTGTATCCTTGAACACATGGATTTCTGCCTCTGAAATGCTAAGATTAAAGGCGTGTGCTACCACTGCCTATCCTTTATGTTTAATATTGTGGCTGCTCTGTCTCTGACCCCAGATAAGTTTATTGGCATGCACAATATTTGGGGGAATACAATACCACATTTCTTCTCTTTTTGTCTAAAATTTTTAAAAGCTTATAACTAATACAAGAAAAATTATATCCAGTAAATATATACAATATACACAGTCAAGATTACATTAACGATGTCTAGTCCATTAACATTTGACAGATTCAGATTAAAAACTCCATTATATATATTAACAATGTCCAGTCCAGTAACATCTGATAAACTCAGACCAAAAAAATTTCATTACTTATCTTATTTAAAACAAGTAGTTCCTTTTTAAAAGTAGATTCCATAATCTCACTTTTTACCTTATCATATCCATATTCTCTTTTTTTTCTTTTCATAATACATTCAGTAGTCTACCTTTTGTCATTTTTATATCTTCCCCTTTTTCTTCAGTGTAGATTCAGTGATCTACCTATTTATCCTATTATTTCTTTATCTTTTTTCTCAGAGTAGATTCAATGATCTATCTCATATCTTATTCTCTTTTTCTTTTTGCTTTCTAGGGGTGAAGATATCTTTAAGGAATCTTGAAAAGAAATTTTTTGGGTTAATTGTCAAGTCCTGTATCATTTGTCCAGTCTCTGCATAATAGGAAAGTTCAGGGGTTGTCACGAGTCCTTGCTCCAGTAGTCTGTCAGGCTGGATCATCTCAGCTAGCCATCTCTAAATTGTCCTGACCAGTTTGTAGTCCAAAGTCGATCTTTCCGTGGTGTTAATCAGCCTAATGGCTTTACCATAGTCCATGTGGAATCATCTTTGTAAAGTCACTGTTAGGCGTGGTCACAGGTCTCTGCAGATTTGTGTGTGTGTGTGTGTGTGTGTGTGTGTGTGTGTACCTCCTCTGTGGTTTGGATTAATCACAGTCTGATAAATATCTGTCTCTCAGAACCATGAACACTCTTCCCAAGAGAAAGCAAAACAAAAACAAAAAACAAACAAACATACAAAACCAAAACTAAACACTGCCCTCTGTCTTTGCCTCTCCATGGCCTCTTCATTCATCTCACTGGCTTTGGGAGCTGCTGATTGTCATGCAATATACTCTTTTGACCCAACAACTTTCCCTTGGTCTCCAGCACACCAACACTGGATCTCCACACAAACTGCCCACACACTGTTGCCCCGAGTCATGTAGACAATGTGGTCATGGCTCTGCAGTCCCAGTCCATTTCCACACTCCAGCAGGTCATAGATGGGGTCAATGTTGGAATGTGGGAGCTCAAAGCCCTGCATGTGTATCTGGTTGGCTGCAGACTGGCCAGTCCAGGCTGCTGGGACCTCTCCCCTCCAGTGAGGAGTGCGACCAGCTCTTCTACATGCTTGTAGAGGGGTAGGGCCATCTTCCAAAGTATGGAGAGCCTGCTCTCCTGATAGGGATGGGGCCAACTTTCCTATGCCAGGGTCATCGAGGTCTGTTATCCAAAGACCAGATAAGGATGGAGTCAGCCCTCCCCTGGCCAGTGAGGAGAGGAGCCAGCACAACAAGATACTTTTGTTAAACTCATGGTTCAACACATCGTTCACTTGGGCTCCTACAGTAACACGAGTGACAGACATCAGCACAGACCCCATCTGTGGCAGGACCATGGACCCAGGCCATCAGTAGTACCTTAAGCTTGGATGTCCCCATGGCTCCAAGTGGCAGCATAGGTCTCTCAGATTGACATGGGCCCAGCAGCATCAGAGTTGCCAGACACCAACATGATCCCAGGTGGTGGTGGAGACTCCGAGCAGTCTCGCAGTCTCTATGACAATAGGAACCACAGAAATCAACACAGATCCTAGCTGAAGTAGGGCCATGGACCCAGACATGGCCCCTGGCCACAGCTCATGCAGGGTGTCATCATGGCCCTAGATGGCATTGCAGAAACACCCTCACCCCTCCATCTTCGTGGTCCCCATGGCAAATCTAGGTCTCACGTGTCTGCCCAGATCCCAGGCATCTGCACTGCCTTCGGTAGTAACCTGAGCCATGGACACTGACAGTGACCCTGGCTCCAGTGGGCCATGCAACCACACATGGCCCTCAGCAGCAGCCTTGGCTCAGATTTCTCCAAGGCCATGAGTGTCAGCTCAGACCACTCAGCTGGGCATGGCCCTGGCAGCTGCATGTCCTTAGACCCTAGCACAGTCAAAGAAAATGAGAAGCCAGGCATTCTTGTAGCCCTTAGTGGAAATGGGATCCAAGGACATCAACATAGACCCTGGTTGTAGTAGGACCACGAACTAAGACATGGTCCCTAGCAGCCTCTTATACCCAGATGTCACCATGACCCTGGGTGACTGTATAGGCCTGTCAGATTGGCTCGCACCAGCTGCAAGGTGGCCCTTGGAAAACAACATGGCCCCAGGTGGGGGCACAGACCTCGAGCATCTGCATGGCCTTCAGTGGTATCAGGAGCCATGTATTCTATTTACCTGCCCAAAACTCTGAGGTCTCTATGTACAATGGAGATTCCAAACTAACTCTAAAATTGTTAATAAAATTATCAATGATTTGATTCATATGGTCTACAGCCAGTGGGGAATGGTGTAATGGCTAAAGAACCTCCATTTTATGTTAGGCATTCCTCATGATACCTAATAATAATTTAACTCTGACTCCAGGACCTGGAAGACAACACCCCAGTAACCTCAACTCACTAAGCATCCCTCCAACCCTGAATGTACAGCTATGACCATCTCCTTCAATATGATATGACTACCTGCATTTATGGCTTTTATAACTGGCTTATGCAGACAATCAAGGACTATTCTTAGGTCGCCTTGACAACCTAATCTTGATAGAGCAAAACAGCTCTTGGTTACTTGTCCAGATACTCAAGGCCTTCTTGTGGTTTTCACATTTAAAAATCCTTCCCTCATCTCCAGCCCTCTTGGCTCAATATTTTCTGGTTTTGCTCTGAGACAGTTGTCCTGCTAGCAGCTACAATACATTTAGCTGATTATAATTTTAATATGAATTGAGTCTATGGTCTTTTCCCAGGGGTCTCTTACTCCATAATGTGGGGATTAAGGGAAGCTTTATACACTTGGGCTAAACCCACTCAGGTTGAGTGCAGGACACAGACTTCCTGATCCATATATGGCTCAAAATGGGCCTGTCTGGGTTGCTGAGATGACTTAGCAGTTAAAATGCTTGATGAGCAAAACTGACAACCTGAGTTTGATCCCTGGAACCTGAATAAAGGTGGAAGGTGAGAACTGATGACACAGAGTTGCCCTCTGACCCCTAAACACATTTCAAGTCATGAACACACACACACACACACACACACCAGGCAATACAGTGATAAAAAAAAATTAAAAATTAAAGGGCTTATCCATGTCCTTAAGATAACCAGAGCTATTAAAGTTACTTGACAGGGCTCAAATAGTTGGCTGTATTTCTGATAAGTACAGTAGGGAGTGGACTTTATCCAAGTCACTCCTTACATTTTTGACCCATTCAATTTGTCCTGCAGGAGCATCTGTGAGAAATGTACAACATGAACTTTCTCAGATGTGGGTGTGTGAACATCAGACCTCACACCTTAGGAGGGTTTCTCAAACAAATAATACACCCTATAGAAACACCTAGTCACAGAAATCAAGGTGTGGTTATAAACAGTTTATTTCTCTAGATTGTAACATTAATCACATATTGCATACTTAAAAACTGTTACAGCTGACCATGAAGACAAACACTGCTTTTTGATCATAGCAAAGTGTCAGAGGGTAGTGAATTTGAAGTCAGAGCATAACATTTCATCCACATACCCAGTAGATTGCTTTTGGGTGTCTATGGAAGTCGTGAATGCTATAGTAGATCTACCCCCAAAATGATCCCACACTTCATTCTATCACAGACCTTAGAAAACCACCAAGTTCTTGCCCCTGGGCCTCCCTTCAACACTCAGACCCATGAACTGCAGGCAGGAGAGGGCTACAGCTCAGCAAGAGGCAGCAGCTGGACCAGGAGACCAGGTAGCACCACAAGCAGCAGGGTTGCTGTAGATGGGAGGAGAAAGGAAGGTTTCATGTGGGAAATCTCAAGACAGGGATAGCTCCCCTAAACATTCAGAACTTTACATCTAGCTCAAATCCCAAGAGAGTAGGCTCTAGGGGGCCAGCATGCCTGGCGAGACTCTTCTAGCTTCCTCAATATCTCTAAAGTACTCAAGTAGCAGGAGGTGAGCAAACTGATGGATCCCCACCACTTCCAGGGTCCTGTGCTCTAAGACACTGACTGGGGATAAAAGACTTTCCTATCCGGAGTCTTCCTGGTCTTCTAGGGAGTCTGACAGGCTTCTCCTTCTTCACCCAAGAAGAGTTTTCTGGGTCTGAACCTTCTGAAAGTCCACTGTTGCAGCAGTTTGTATTCTTTGTGTGCAAACTTTTGTGAACTAGAACCTAACTGTGGCTCTCAGCCTGCCTGGACTGGACATCAACCATTTGGCCCTGATGGGCAGCATCTGTAGGCAGAGTTTTCCTGTCTGGACATCTACTCCCTAATAACCACTCAGAGACTTATATAAATTATAAATGCTTGGCCGGTAGCTTAGGCTTAAATAACCCATTTTCATTCATCTATGTCCTCTCTGAGGCTCATTGACCTCATCTGTGAACTTCCCATGTTGCTTCTTCTGCACCTGGATCTAGACTCCTCAGATTTCACCCTTCTTCTTCCCAGTGTCCTTAGTCTGGTTCTCTCAACTAACCTTATCCTGCCCAGCTATTGGACAATCAACTCCTTAATTAAACCAATCACAATGACATATATTCACACAATGTGATGGAATATTTCACTTTCTCCCTTTTGTCTAAGTAAAAAGGAAGATTTAAATTTAACAAAGTAAAAGAATATACAACAAAAACAGTTATTAAGTAAGAATTACACTTACAGCATCCAGTCTATTTGTATTTGGCAAATTTAGAGAAAATACTATTTATCTTATCTTTGTCTGTTTAAAGTTTTATATCTAATTTACATTTTTGCTATAACTAAGGAAAACTTTAAGTCTAATTATTTAGTCTTTAACTCCATCAATGACCTCAGAAGGGTGAAATGTTATGTAGTGACAGGAACATCAGGATACCTAGACAGTCACCCAAAATTCTTCTATAACATTGGAGCATCTATCTTTGGCCTAGAGGCATAGAATATCTGACAGATATTTTCTGAAGCAGGAAACTTTGAAGGACTGTCCCACCTTGTCTTGGCAAAGTTTGGGAGTAACTTTCTTTAGCTTGTTCCTGATTCAGTCTGGACAGTATACTGTCCGCAATTGAGGCAAGGGCAGTTTCTTTTCTCAAATGGCTAGCTTTTGCAATAAAGAATGTAAATTCTGTATGGAGTTTCTTCAATGACCAGCGTCTTCTTTGAAGTAAATTGGTGCTGCCAGGAGCAGACAGGTCTCACTGTCAAGAGAAGTGTTAGGTTATTAAATATATTGAATGTCATATTCTGTAGGTCTTTGAAGTGTTTGAAGACCATCTATCTATCTAAATATATTTATTTATGACCTTGAAAAAATACCTAACATGACTATATGTTTGACTATTATAGATGACTAGCTATTAATATGTATTTCTTACTTGCACATTATATTTTAAAATGGGCTATGTAAGTACAATATCTTTAATAATAGCAATAACATATATACAGTATAAGAAAAAATAACCTAAATTTGTATCAATATACAAAAATTCATACCAATGTGAAATAAGACGAGTGGTTTTATTTTTAGTTTAAAAGTAGATTCAATAATCTACCCTTTTCTATACTATCCCCTCCCTTTTAAAAAAAAATCCCTAATTCTATCCTCCCTTGCTTAGTTTTTTCCTTGTCATGACCAATAATAATTTGCAACCACCCTTCCCCAAATGATGACAAACATCCATAAACCATTGAATAACCAAAAAACCATCCATCCCACCTATTAGGAATGTGGATGGTGTATTCTCTAGACTGCTTCCTCTTGTCTGAGGGTGTTAATACATTTGGGGAAACCTTGAGAAAATCAGGATAATTGCTAGGTCTTGGCTGTAATAGTTTGTGAGGCTGGATCATCTCAGCTAGCAGCCTTGAAGCTGTTGTGGATGCAGAACTCACAACTGCAACAGAGGCACTCTGAGATGTTGGAGTACCTGGGCCTCGTGTTTTTATTGGTGTTTGGTCCCCTTTTTCTGAAAACACATAAACTCCCAAAGGTAACATACATTACAAGCATGGAATATGTGGTGCGCACAGGTCAGTTAAAGATGATTTTTTGTTTTATATTTGAGGAGGTGAGAGCAGTGGCAGAGGCAGGCAGAGTGGTGGCAGAGAGGAGGTTGTAATAAAGATTGGACTAAGCTGCTCCCAGAGAAATAGAGCCCAACAGCACCGATTTAACCAAGACCTCCTAGTGGACCAAGACTAACAATTAGAACAAGAAAGGCACCTTCAGTCACAGACACCGCCTGCACCGAGCAGAGGAAGAGATGAGTAGACACCAGTGCAAAAATACAGGTAACAACATAAAGACCTATATGACATCAGAACCTAGCAATTCTACACCTGCAAGACTTGAACACACCAAGACAGAAGAAACAGAAGAAATGAATCCTAAAAATGACTTTAAGAGAATGATAGAGGCCCTTAAAGAGGAAATTAAAAAACTCCCTTAAAGAGGAAATAAAAAATTCCTTTAAAGAAATGCAAGAAAAGACAAAAAAAAATGGAAGAAATCAAAGAAAGCCAAGAAAAAGTAATTAAACAGATGAAGGAAACAATTCAAGATTTGAAAAATGCAATTGAGACAATAAAGAAAACACAAACTGAGGGAATGCTGGAAATAGAAATTCTGACTAAATGAACAGGAACTACAGAAGCAAGCATAACCAACCGAATGCAAAAGATGGAACAGAGAATCTCTGACACTGAAGACACAATAGAGAAAATAGATTCGTCAGTTAAAGAAAACACTAAAGACAAAAAAGTCATAATACAAAACATCCAAGAAATTTGGGACACCATGAAAAGACCAAATCTAAGAATAATAGGGATACCAGTCAAGGATCCTGGGCAAGAACTTCCCTTATGAACCTCTAGGAGCTGGGATGGCTGCCCACCTCCAAAGCTGCTCAATGCACAGCATCATAAATGCCAGTGCAGGTTGGCTGCTCTAATTCGTGTGCCCCAACATGTTGTGTGGACTGTTCACAAATTCTTCACTTATGACACAAGGCAGAAGGCTGAAGGAGCTTGGCACTCTCAATGAGAACAGAAAAGGGGGCGGGAGAAGCTCCACTTGGCATCAAGGCAGTGGTACCGGGTCCTGTGCTCATTGCATGAGTTGGCTGTTTGAAACCTGGGGCTTATGCAGGAACGCTTGGCTCAGTCTGGGAGGAGGGGACTGGACCTGCCTGGACTGAGTCTACTAGGTTGATCTCAGTCCTCAGGGGAGGCTTTGCCCTGGAGGAGGTGGGAACGGGGGGGGCGCGGGGGGTAAGGGAGGGGGGCAGGAGGGGGAGAACAAGGGAATCCATGGCTGATATGTAGAACTGAATGGTATTGTAAAATAAAATAAAAGGGAAAAAAGAATATTAGGGATAGAAGAAGGAGAAGAATACCAACTCAAAGGCACAGAAAATATACTCAACACAATCATAGAAGAAAACTTTCCTAACCTAAAGAAAAAAAAATACCTATGAAGATACAAGAAGCTTACAGAACAGCAAATAGGCTGGATCCAAAAAAAAGTCCCCTCGCCATAGTAATAATCAAAACACAAAACATGCAGAACAAAGAAAAATATTAAGAGCCACAAAGGAAATATATATACCAAGTAACATATAAAGACAGACCCATCAGAATAACACCAGACTTCAATAGAGACTATGAAAACTAGAAGGTCCTGGACAAATGTTATGCAGACACTAAGAGACTACAGATGCCAACCCAGACTATTATACCCAGCAAAACTATCAATCACCATAGACAAAGTAAACAAAATATTCCATGATAAAACCAGATTTAAACAATACTATCCACAAATCCAGCCCTACAGAAAGCACTAGAAGGAAAAATCCAATCTAAAGAAGTTAAACACACCCATGAAGACTCAGGCAATAGATAATCCCACACCAACAAACACCAAACAAGGAAAACGCAACATGACCACAAAAAATAAACAGGAATTAACAATCACTGGTCATTAATATCCATCAATATCAATGGTCTTAATTCACCTATAAAAAGATACAGACTAACAGAGTGGATAAGAAAACAGGATCCATCCTTCTGCTACATACAAGAAACACACCTTAACTTCAAAGACAGACACTACCTCAGAGTAAAGGGCTGGGAAAAGGCTTTCCAAGCAAATAGACCTAAGAAGCAAGCTGGTGTAGCTGTCCTAATGTCTAATAAAATAGACTTCAAACTAAATTTGAGCAGGTAAAATATACATTACATGCTTTGTAGTTTTTTTTACACTTATTTCTTTATGTCTGTGGCCAGGCTTTCAGGGGGTGTCTTCCTTAATCAAACCTGATCATCTTTAACCTGGTATGAGTCCACAGCCTCTCATTTCCTGTAAAATAAAAGCATCACCTCTCTCCCAAAGCAACACATCTTCTGACTTCCATTTTGAAGTCAAGATACTTTTAAAATATGTAGGTTGGCTTAATCTAGCAGCTTTCATAATACAATGTCTATGATCAACTAACACTCCTTCTTCAGCAGTCAAAAAAAATTCAAACACAACACAATAACATACAGCATCCAGACTCTCTGTGTATTTTTCATCTTTACCTGACTTATGATACTTTTATTATTGTTTACTTTACTCCTTTTTAAAGGGCTATATTATTTTTAAACTATTTTTTAATCAATGACTGTATATACCCCTTTTTCCTCTCAGCCAAGCCTATGTGTATTTTTTAACACACTGTAACTCATTTGGAGGGATTTTTTTATTTTGGTCTGGATCTGTCTTTGCGGAGCATCTATTTTTTTTTTTATTTGATCGCTTAAGACAAACCTTAAGCTGCTATGTTAGTTACTGGCACTTCTCAGCTTAGTGTATGGCAGTAAAGCATGGTAGCTAGCAGATGGCTCCATCCTGCAGACAGCTGCCAGGAGACACATCTCTGCACTGCAGCTGGCATGAGAATGTGAAACTAGGTCCATGCTCATCTCTGTTTTTGTGTGCTTGAAATCTTTTTTAAAGCATTCTCAGGTCTTTTGTGGATGTGGGTGTTGGACATTTGGGTGCCAAATAGCTGTCTTGTTGTACTGTGGACCTGATTAGAGTGGTCATGGTTTCCTTGGGCTTGATATAAATTCAAATTTTCTCTATATAGATGCATAAAGCCTCTGTGATTGCTTCTGTAGATCCACTTCCTGCCCCCAAAGACTTCCCATGTTTCCAGACACCCTAGAGTGTCAGAGCTAATTAGATCTAAGATCATTCTGTACTTAGTAGTCTAACCGTACCTCATTTCAGGTTCTCCTTGGCCTCTCACTCAAACTTAACTTCCTAGGACAGCATTTAGTGAGGCCTGAATGTAAGTAAGTAATCCAGACACTGTGCAGATCCTGAGTAGTGGGCAGTAGGAGACAAGGTCTCTAGACTGTAAGCAATTGATTTTCCTGTGAATGTCAAGATCTACTCCATTATGAGTTTGGATCAGATGTCTGACATGTGCACATGGGTCTTCATCTTTAAAAACAAAAGGTGTTTGTCGATTGATATCTACATGCCAAGTAATACATCTTGAATTCCTCTCTTTTAATTCTCAAAACAATATTACAAGAATATTTGTCATTTGGGTCTATGTGATTCAAATAGGGAAACTGAGGCACAGATATCTGGTAACTTGCCAAGAGTCACAAAGTTAGATGTTTGAACCAGATTACCATGGAGTCTGGCCCCAAACCTATGACAGAGAGCATGACACAGTAATTTTTCTCTGAAAGTATGAAGGAAGGACTGCTATGATAAATGATATTTGAACTATGCCTTGAAAAGTAATTACCAAACTAAAATTGATGGTGTCTTTGCTTTCATAGATTGAGACATGTGGTCAAGGGATGAAGAGAGATCCCAAGCCACAAGGAATAATGGGTATACAGCCATAGAGATCCCAAACACAGGGAAGTTTTAGTTTGAAAGGATAAATATCCGCTGATGGCACTTTTCACTCCTTATAAGCCTAAACCTGTTAGTAGCATTTTCCTGAAGTCGCTCACTGTGTTCAACCATTTCTGAAACACCTTCACTGAGGTGTGTGCTCCTTGGCTTTACCAATGCTACCCTTCATCATTCTAGGCATCTGTGCCATTTGCATGGTCTACCAGGTGTCTTCTGGTAGGGAGCACCCCTCTTCCATTTCATGATGTCCCCACCAGCTCCACCTCTAACACAGACCCAGACTCACCTGAGCTGCTGAAATGACTGTTGTTGGTAGAACCGCAATAGAAGCAATTGAAGTTGCTCTTCTCTCTTTGGGGGGAGTGCAGAAAAATTTTGTCATTCCTCTTTCCACTTGATGTTACAGTGACATTGTGATATACTTCATAGCCTAAAATTTACATCTCCTCTTGTTCAGGTTTGTGAAAAAAAATGATTTTATATGAACACCCAAGCAGGTTTTGATGATAAACAGTGTCCCATGAACATGACCAAAACCATAAAGAGCTACCATCTCTTCCAAAGATGAATAAGCGAACTGCCCAAATCATAAAGAAACCTCCACAGTGTAACTTAACTTGTTCTTGATGCCTCGGTAAACATTGTAACAATTATCACTACACAGAAGCTGAAGAGCTCTTGTTAAGCAGTGATGGAAGGCCTTGTAATGGAAGTTACCAGGATTTTTTTTTAATTCTCTAACTGCTTTGTTAAAATCTTCATGTATTGTCCCACTGTAGGCCACTAAAGCCATTCCAATGACATCTTGAAAACCTTTGGGATTGCTCATTGTCTTTTTTTAATCCCCTTCAATTTTTTCTCTGCCTTTACCTACTCAAGTTTTAATTGCCTATTGTGTTGAAGTCTTCTTGTAACAACTGGAGTGCTTTTCTCTCCATATCTTCAACACAGCCCTCATACTGATCATCAAATGCATTGGGAGCCATGTCCAGGTTGGAAGGCTCAGTCAGGCCTGTCATCTGAAAGAGAGAAATAGAGTTCTTTGTTGCTTGATAAATTTGCTAAGTTATCAGCATGTGCTGGGTGCTGTCTGGAGCCCACAGCATGAGATGTAGCATATGCCATGGCATATGCTACACATGGCACATGCATGAACACAGTCTCATTATGGACGTTATAAGGAATGCAGAAAGGTAAGACTGAGATCTCTGATTCTTTTGTATTTACAGATACATTTTTCCTTCTTTATTCAATCCAATGTTTAGTCAGCATACAAAAAAAGCAGACCTCATTATGACATTTTCATAAACATATATCATTGTGTTTTATTCACATTGAGCCACACACAATCTCCCCCTTGCTGATATTATTTTTACATTACTTTATGGTGATATTTTATTTGTACTGAAATGTGATTTTATTTGTATGTTAATAAATAAAGTTGCCCAGGGGTCAGAGCTATTAGAGCCATAGCAAAAGCTGGGCAGTAGTAGTGCACGTCTTTAATCCCTGCACTTGGTAGGCAGAGCTAAGTAGATCTCTGTGTGTTCAAGGATACAGCCAGCATTGGAGACACATGCCTTTAATCTCAATACCAACCATAGAAGACCTGGAGGTCTGTACAGACAGGCAGTGATGAGGCAATCATGTGGTTGGGTTTACAACCAATGAGAAGGCAGAACAGAAAGTCTATATAAAGACAAAAACACAGGAAGTAGGTCTCTTGGCTGGAGAGGATAGCTGAAGCAGGAAGGGTAAGGCTCTTAGCTCTGACCTCTTGAGCTTTCATCTTTACATTGGCTCTGTGTTTCTTATTTAATAAGACGGTTGGTTACATCTACATTACTTCTTCAAGATTTGTGCTGTCTTCCATCCTCTGACTGCATACTCAACCCTGGGAACAGTAATATCACAAAGATGTGGGCAGGGGAAAGCAAGGTAAACAGAGTGTGGGTTGAGAATATTACCTGATGGGTGAAAAACCAAGTCGGGAGGAACATGTGAACTTTTGAGTCTAGAAGAGATGTTATCTTCAACTTCAAGAACATCTGCAAGCAAATACTGGACAATGAAAGTGGGATCCTACTCAGTTCCTGCAAGAGCCAGTCTGGCCCAGAACCTCTCTGGCTTCCTCTCTTGCCATGTGTTCCCTTCTGCACATGGCAATGGCTTCCCTGACATTGTGATAGAGAAGATTGTGATTCAGCCAGGAAAACCTAACCAGCCAGCACTTTCATGATATTTAGACTTTCCAGCTATCAGACTGTGAACTGAATAAGCACCTTTACTTTATAAACTTTCCATCATCAAGCATTTTGTGATAGTAATAAACACAAACTGAGGAGAAAGCTCAGTGGGTAAAGAACTTGCCTTGCAAACAAAGACCTGAGTTTGATCCCAAGAACCCACAGGGAAAAAGCAGGTGTGATGACATGCACTTGTATTCCAGCAACAGGTGGTGGAGAGAGATTGGTCCCTGAGATCCCCAAGATTCACTGGACAGCCAGACCAGCCTACTTGGTGAGCCCCAGGGCTGTGAGAGACCCTGTCTTTACAAAAATGGTGGATGGTCCCTGAGAAATGACACCAGAGATTGTCCTCTGACTTCTACATGCATGTACCCACACAAATAGATATGCTCACACATGTGCATGTTCCCAAACATGTATGTGCCACACCAGTACATATGCCCACACATGTCTGTGTACACACACACACAAAAGGAAGAGAAAAACAAAGGAAGGAAGCAGATTAACACAAGCTGCCTTATTACTACTTATATCTTATGAGAATGTAATGTTTTCACTACTCTTTGAGGGGTGGATATACTAAGTATACACTGAAGAACAAGTCAAGGAATGAGAAGGGAGGTCACCCTCGTTGCTGTGGACCCATCCCTTCATTCCTGCCTATGGCTTTTAGAAAATCATGAAAACTCTTCCCCACACTTATCTAAGCTGTTGTGTTACTGTCCACAGAATTTTGACTTAGCTGGCAAGATAATCCTCTCCCCACACCTTGAGAATGGCAGAATGGACCTGCATACTGTGACTGACCAGTTGCTCTTGGGAAGGCTGGGACTCCCAGCTCCTCCACAGCTTGGCTTCTCCTGCCCTGAGCCTTTAGGGGGCACTGTAGAAACAACAGCCCTAGGAGTTCAGCACTGCAGTGAAGGGTCCCACCTTCTGTACATCCTCAACTTTTGAAAATTATTAATTATTGTAAAATAACTATATTCTGCTACATAAGATATCCTTCCTTAAATTCTTAAAGTCCTCCTAGACAACCAGTTATGGCACCACACACCTATAAGCCCTTGAAATGGAGGCAGGGTATCCTAAGTCCCACCACATTAGGATATAATGGGACTCTGAAGACACAAACAAAGGGAAATTAAGCTCTGTCTGGACAGCATATAAACACAAGCATTGTATACAGCCTGAGCCATTTGGCATCCTGCTACTTACCCAAAAAGGCTCCTAAACTATGGTAGTATAAGCAGTTTTCTGTAAACTTGTTACCAACAGAGACTTCTGGAACCCAGTTTCAAAGTCGTGAGTTTAGCATTTCTAATGAGCTTCTTTGTTAATTTTGACACAATTTGCTTAAAAGAAAAGAATTATTATTTTTGTTTTTTCTAGTGTGTATGCATGAATGTCCTGGGGTTGGAGGTTATATGCACCTAAGTATAGATGTGCTCTGAGGCCAGAGCTGAAGTTTCAGGCACTTGTGGGCTGCCTGGCATGGGTGATGGAACTGAATTTTGATCCCACTGCAAGAGCAAGTATGTGCTCTAACCAATGAGCCATCTCTCCAGCCCACAGTTTGATTTTGCACAAGTGCCGTCCAGCATAGATTCCAATTGTTCAGTGCTGAGGATTGAACCCAGGATGTTGTGCATGCCAGGCAAGCACCTTTCCACTGAGCTATACCCAGCTGAATGGTGAAGCCTCTTTACACAACACACATCTCCATAGTCTAGCTCTTTCTCTGGCCTCAGCTAAAACCACCCCTTTTCTTGTCTTAAAACTTAGGCTTCAAAGCTCTGATTTGAAGGCAGAAAGCTTGACAAATGCCAGAAGGCAGTGTCAACAGAAAGCGGTCCTGCAGGGGTGGTGGGTCAGCAGAGGGACTTTCTCATTCAGGAGGCAGGGCTCAGCCAGCCTGGAGTAAGCTTCCAGTTCTCACCTCCCTGCCCTAGTTCCTCATGTGGTTGATCCAGATGTTTGCCTTTCACAGGACTGGTGTCTACTTCCCTGTGGGACAGCTAAGGACAGCCTAGCTGTGCCTTATTGGCACTGATGCCCCTCACAACACACAAGATACGAAATTTGCGTCACTTCAGCCCCAGTATGAACTCCTGGAATTTGTGCCTGCCAATTAACATTCCCCCTGCGAATCTGTGTAACTATGTGGATGTCAATAAAAATATCCATCTCTCTCTCTTTTCCTTCATACCCATCCCCTCATTTCTTCCTCCTTCTCGCTCTCTATCCCTCCTGCTTTATATCTGCACTCAATCTCCAAGATCCTAAATTGAAACAAAAATTCCCAACATGCAGGAGACCTGGTGCAGGAGGACCTTGAGGTCTGAGTTAGACTGGAACACACATCAAGAATGCATCTTTTAAAATTCTTAAATTAAAAATGTGTAAATAAAGCAAAGAAGACGATGGAAGCTACTATTTGCATGGACCTGGGAGGGAAATGGGATTAATTAAGCATACTGTGTAGCTGGAAGTTTCTCTGCACAAGTCTCTCTCATTTGTGGTTCAGCAGCTGCTTATAAAATAATCACTCAGAGGCTTCATATTAATTGCAAACTGTATGGTCTATGTCCAGGTTCATTATAAACTAGTTCTTATAACTAAACTCAACCTATTTCTAGTCATCTATGTTTTGCCATGTCACTTCATGGCATTACCTGTTCCTCAAATCTTGCTTCTCCTGGTGATGGCTCAAAGCTTCTGCCTGACTCCACCCTTCTTCATCTCCCTCTTCAGTTTGGATGTACTGCCTAACCTTATTCTGCCTCGCTATTGGCCAAGCAGCTTTATTTATCAAACAATGAGAGCAACATATATTCTCCGTGTACAAAAAGACATCCCACGTATGTTGCTGTTCTGACCTGAAAAATCAAGGAAGTATAAGAAGGAAAAAGTTATATACATAAGATACCATGTACATGAATCCTAGTTGCTCCCTACAGGGCCAGGGAGGTAAATTGTGTGTTCCTGCATTATATTTTTAAGTCTCTAGAATGATTGACAGCCTCTAGAAAGATTGATAGCCTCATGTCTGCCCTTCCTTTATCTAGATCTGACCCCATCTCCCTACAGGGGCTATTTCTTGCCCAGAACTGACCTTCTGGCTTTAACTCTTGAGTCATAGACATCCCTCCCCACAACACACACACACACACACACACACACACACACACACACACACACACACTGCTACACACTGCAGCCCTCAGATTGTCCTCAGTGTCCCTACTGCTTTAGAGGCCTTCACTTTCAGAGGACAGAGTGCAGAGTTGTCAGGTACCTGAGCAGGTCTTTGGTAGCTGGGTCTCTGGCCTCTTCTAAATACAAGTGTTGCAAAAGGGAGTGCTGTGGCCTTTTTATCCTGTGGGCAATGCATTTTCAGCTTCAGGTTAGATTTGAAAGAGAAGCCAGAGAGTTTATGAACTTCTTAAATTAGACAAATTGTATTTTTTTCTATAACTTTTCTATTTGCCTGTTTTTTGTTTTGAGTTTTTGTTTGTTTATTTGTTTTGCTTTTATTAGAGAAAAGGTCCCCTTAGCCAGGATTGGGCTCTTCCTGGCTGTATAGCTGAGGATAACCTGAATTCCTGATTCTCTTGCCACAAAATCAGATTTATTAGTGCAAAAATAAAACCCAGGACCTGGTGATGCTCAGCAATCAGCCTACCAACCAAACTGCATCCCCATCCTGCATCTTTTCCTTTGTCTGTACCAAAATGAGTCAGGACCTTTCTGTTGTTCCCCACAGGACTGGAGTGTGTGTGTGTGTGTGTGTGTGTGTGTGTGTGTGTGTGAGAGAGAGAGAGAGAGAGAGAGAGAGAGAGAGAGAGAGAGAGAGAGAGAGAGAGAAGTGGGAGGTGATACTGCAGAAAGCAGGGTGGTTGAACTTTGCACAGCACACTACTTTTACAAATTACCTAAAATCCTGTTGTGGTGGCTCATGTATTTAATCCCAGCACTCGGATGGCTGAGGCAGAAGGATCTCTAAATTTGAGACCAGCCAGGTCAACCTAGTGTGACTCTGTCAACAAAACAAAATCAACAACAAATTCCCTGAGCTCTTTAGGGGAATGAGGTAAGGTAAAGAGAGGTGACCAAGTTTTTTTTTTTTCTTCTTAATTGAATCTTTGGGAATCACATTCACCCCAAGCTCACGTATTTGCCAGCCCCTCCACGTATACCCCTCACTCTCATAGTATTTCCCAAAAGGAAAATTAAAAAATAAATAATAAATAATATGATAAAGGTAAAAGAAAAATTAAATATATAGAAAATTTTCAAATGAAATATACAAATAAGAATATCAATTTCAATTAAAAAACAACAAACCAACAAACAAATGATCACACAAACAAGACAAAACAAAACAAAAATTAAACAAAATACCCAAAACTAAACACAGCTCCTCTGTCTTTACCTCTGCATCGAATCTTTGTTCATCTTACTGGTATTGCGAGCTGCTATGTGTCAGGAAGTATACTCTTTTGTCCAAACAGCTTTCCTTGCAAATGTGCATTGTTTTCTCCAGTCCTGCCTGGCCCATGGTCAGGACAAATCTCTCTCACCGGCCAGTCCTGCGCTGCTTAGACCCAATCGAGTAAACACACAGAGACTTATATTGCTTACACACTGTTTGGCCGCAGCAGGCTTCTTGGTATCTAGTTCTTATATCTTAAATTAACCCATTTCTATTAGTCTATAAGTTGCCATAAGGCTCGTGGCTTACCAGTATTTTACATCTCGCTTTTCATGGCAGCAGCTGGCAGCATCTCTCTGACTCAGCCTTCCACTTCCCAGCATTCTCCTCTCTCCTTGTCCCACCTATACTTCCTGCCTGGCTACTGGCCAATCAATGTTTTATTTATTAACCAATCAGAGCAACACGTTTAACATACAGAACATCCCACAGCAGTGTAGTGTGTTGTTGGTCAGGTTCAAGGCCTCTGGCCACCAGCACACTAACATTGGATCGCCACAGAAACCCCACACATCCCACTGTTGCCCAGAGTCATGTAGACCATGTGGTCATGGCTCCTCAGGACCAGTCCCTTCCCATATTCCAGCAGGTCTTAGATGGAGTAGATGTTGGGTTGTGACAGCTCAAAGCTCTGCATGTGTATCTGATTGACTGCAGAGTTGGTCAGTCTCAGGTGAGGGGTGGGACCTGCTCTCCCTCCCCTGTGGTGAGGGGTAGGACCCTCTTTCCCAAGTGTGGGGAGCCAGCTCTCCTATTAGGAGCAGAGCCATCTTCCCCATGCCAGGGTCATCCAGGTCTGTTATCCCAAGACTAGCTAAGGATGAAGTCAGCTCTCCCCTGGCCAATGAGGAGAGGGGCCAGCACAACTAGACACTTGTGCTAAACTCATGGTTCAATACATGGTTCACTGAGCCCCTATGGTAACACGGGTGACAGACATCAATAAAGACCACATCTGTGGCAGGACCATGGACCCAGACATGACCATCAGTGGTACCTTGGGCTTGGATGTCACCATGGCCCTAGTTGGCAGCAAAGGCCTCTCAGATTGGCATTGGTCCAGAAGGATTAAAATCCTGCACTCCAATATGGTACCAGGTGGTGGTAGAGACCCTGAGCAGTCTCACAGACCCCTGATGGCAATAGGAGCGACAGATCACACAGATCCTGGCTGAAGTAGAGCCATGGACCCAAACACGGCCTCCGACCACAACTCAGGCTGGATGTCAACATAGCCTGCATGACAGTACAACAACCCCCAACCCTCCATTTCCCTAGTCCCCATGGCAGATTGAGGTCTCAGGTGTTGACCCAGACCCCGTGCATCTGCGCTGTCATTGGTAGTAACCTGGGTCACAAACATTGACACTGATCTTGGCTGAGATGGGTCACAGACCAAGACATGGTCCTCAGCTGCAGCCATGACTCAGATGACTCTATGGCCATGGATGTTAGCAAAGGCCACTCAGGTGGGCATGGTTCTTGCAGCTGCATTATCCTCCAGACCCTAACTAACATGGTACAGAAAACCCAGAAGCTAGGGATCCTTGTGGCCTTTGGTGAGAATGATATTCATGGATATCAAGTAGACCCCGGGTGCACAAACCCAGACATGGTTCCCAGCAGCCTCTTGATCTCAGATGTCAACATGGCTGCAGGTAACTGCATAGGTCATCAGATTGGCTCCCACCAGCTGCAAGGTGGCCACTGGAAAACAACATGGACCCAGGTGGGGGCGCAGACCCCTATTCAGAATGTCTATCAGTGGTATCAGGAACCATGGATTCTATTTACCTTCCCAGAACTCTGAGGTCTCTATGTACAATGAAGATTCCAATCTATCACTAATAGTTAAACTATTAATTATCAATGATTTGATTCATATGATCTACAGCCAGTGGGGAATGGTGTAATGACTAAAGAAACTCCATTTTATGTTAACCCTCCATCTTGCTACCTAATAGCAATTTTAATCTGACTCCAGTCCCTATAAGATAACAACTCAGTAACCTCAACTCAGTAAGCACTCCACCAACCCAGAAATGTACACCCATGACCATATCCTTCATTATAATATGACTAGCTGCCTTTTTGGCTTCTTTAACCTGCTTATGCAGACACTCAAGGACAATCTAATCTTGACAGAGCAAAACAGCTCTTGGTTGCTTGTGCAGATACTCAAGGTCTTCTTGTGGTTTTTACATTTAAAAATCCTTTCCTCATCCCCACTCCTCTTGGCTCAACAGTATCTGGTTTTGCTCATAGGCTGTTGTTTGGCTAGCAACTAAAACACATTTAGCTAATTATGATTTTAATCTGAATTGAGTCTATGGTCTTTTCCCAGGAGTCTCTTATTCCATAACATGGAGAGTTAGGGAAGCTTTATACACTTGTGCTAAACCCACTCAGGGTAAGTACAGGATATAGACTTCCTGACCCATTATGCCTCAAAATGGGCCTGTCTCACTTGCTGAGATGGCTCAGGAATTCTTAATGAGTGAAGCTGACAACCTGATCCCTGGAACCTGCATAAGGTGGAAGGCAAGAGCCTATGCCACAGAGTTGCCCTCTGACCCCTAAACACATTTCAAGGCATGAACACACACACACACATCAGGCAATATAGTTATATAAAGTTTTAAAAATTAATGTGCTTATCCATGCCATGAAAGATAATCAGAGTTATTGAAATAGGCTGACAGAGCTCAGTAGCTGGCTGTATTCTGATGGGGTAGAGTAGGGGGTGGACTTTATCTAGGTCAGCCCTTACATTTATGGCCCACTCAATTTGTCCTGCAGGAGCATCTGTGAGAAATGTACAACATGAACATTCTCAATTGTACCAATGTGAGCATCAGACCTCATGCCTGCTGTGGTATGTTCTGTATGCTGTGAAAGTGTTGCTCTGATTGCTTGATAAATAAAAAGCTGATTGGCCACTAGCCAGGCAGGAAGTATAGGCAGAGTAAACAAAAGGAGAATTCTAGGAAGAGAAAGTTTGTGTAAGGAGATGCCAGCCCACCATACATGGAGCAACATGTATTGCCACACAGGTAGAGCCACAGAAAATGTGGCAACATAGAGATTAACAGAAATGGGCTGAGTTTAAATGTAGAAGCTAGTCAGTGGTAGACCTGAGCTAATGGCCAAGCAGTTTTAATTAATATGAGCTTCTTGAGTGGCTGTGAGGTCTGTGGGGCTGGGCAGGACCAGAGAAAACTTCAGCTATAAATGGTGCCCAATGGCTCGAGTTTCCACCTGAAACCTGAGAATATTTAATGGGCAATTCTAAACAGAGCCAAAAAACAGGCTCCTGCTTCATGTCTCATGCAGGTGGTGAGGCACTGCAACACGCAGGCTTGTGGTACTCCATGGCGGGGTCACAGTATGTGGGCTTGACCTGCAGCATGGCACATTCCTGCTGAGTTACACAGAGGTTTCTGCAAGCTGCACATTAACTGCATGGTAGATTTAGTCTTTGCTAATACAGACCAAAAGAGAGAGAGAGAGAGAGAGAGAGAGAGAGAGAGAGAGAGAGAGAGAGAGAAAGGAAGGAAGGAAGAAAGAAAGAAAGAAAGAAAGAAAGAAAGAAAAGAAAGAAAGAAAGAAAGAAAGAAAAGAAAGAGAGAAAGAAAAACAGTTTTTGGGCTACACATTGCTGGATGGAAGCATAGACCCACTGCCTCCCAGAGTCAATGGACAGCCTGGTTCCCAGAGCTGAAGGTAAATGTAGTTCCACCATGTTGGGAAGCTGAGATGGGCAGAGCTAGCAGCCAAAGCTGCCATTTCAGACCTAGTAATGCTGCAGTTTAAAGCAATAGATTCACAATAAGACAGATTTAGATGGAACAAAACTTCAAATGGTTTACAGTGTGTGTAAAAATGTACATCAGCTTGGAAGAGAGAAGAAAATGAATATAGAATATATAGTTATATAAAGAGATAGTTTTTAAAAATAAAGTCTTTAAAGAAACAGTAAAGGTAGTATAAAAGATAAGTCACATAAAGATGGATATTACATAGAGAATCTGGATTGTGTTGTCTTTGATATTTTTAACTGCAGAAAGACATTTGATTGTAAAGGCTGCTCAGTTAAACCAATATGTATAATTTAGAGGTATTTTGACTTCAAAATTTGGATCTAAGGATATGTTCCTTTGGAAAGGAGGCTCTGCTTTTGTTTCCACAGGAACCAAGGAACCAAGGGACTATGAATTTGTTCCAGGTCAAGATGGAACAGATTTGATCAAGCCAGACCTCATGAACCTTAATAGATGGTACCTATCAACCAGAACTTGACTATTATATCAAATTTTTTCAGGATCCCCATTAGATCCCCATACAGCACCCTCTATCAGCAGGAAGTAGCCTAGAAAACTACACCCACATTCCCCAAAAAATGGATTATGGATATTTGTCTTTGTTTAGCTTGTTGGTTACAAATTGTTGTTGGTCATAGTCAATCTCTTTCTAAAAGAAGAAAGGGGGATATGGTATAGCAATGTAGAATGTAGATGTGAGAAGATAAAAGAGCAGATTAATGAACCTACTTATAAAGAGCAACAACTTCTTTAAAAATGTTTTACATTGCTATAGATTTTAGTTTATTGATACAAACTTAAAGTTAATTTTGTTACACTGTATGTATTTCTACTCTCATTTGAAGTATTATGTTTATGTAACTCATTTAAATTATAATGGATAATTAAGAAATACAGATTAATAATTAGTCTCCTATGATAGTCAAACTTATAGTCATGTTAAGTTTTCTTGATATACATAGATATATTTCAATTGGGTATGTACTCTTCAAAGACCTATATAATATGGCATTTAAAATGTTTTAAAAACGTCTGACTCAGAAAGACAAATATGGTATGTACTCACTCATAGGAAGATGCTAGATGTGGAACAAGATGACTGGACTGCTACTCACATCACCAGTGAGGCTACCTGGAAAATGGGATCCCAAGAAAGACACGGAGAAATGGATGAGATCTACATGAACAGCCTGGACATGAGTTGGAGCAATGAAGGGCGAGGGTCAAGGGAAAGAGAGTGAGAAATCCTAGCTGGATCAAGAAAAGAGAGGGAGAACAAGGAATAGGAGACCATGGTAAATGAAGACCACATGAGAAAAGGAAGAAACAAAGAGCTAAAGAGGCCCACAGAAATCCACAAATATACCCCCACAAAAAACTGCTGGCAATGGTCGAGAGACAGCCAGGACTGACCTACTCTGGTGATGGGATGGCCAAACACCCTAATAGTTGTGCCATAAACCCCATCCAGGACTGAGGAATCTGGATGCAGACATGCACGGCTGGGCCCCTGGCGGAGCGCTGGGAGTCTAATTAGTGAGAAAGAGGAGGGTTTATATGAGCGAGAATTGTTGAAACCAAGGTTGGATAAAGCACAGGGACAAATAACCAAATGAATGGAAACACATGAACTATGAACCAAAGGCTGAGGGGCCCCCAACTGGTTCAGGCCCTCTGAATAGGTGAGACAGTTGATTGGCTTGATCTGTTTGGGAGGCATCTAGGCAGTGGTACCAGGTCCTGGGCTCGTTGCATGAGTTAGTTGTTTGAAACCTCGGACTTTTGCAGGGACCCTTGTCTCAATCTGGGAGGAGGGGACTGGACCGGCCTGGACTGAGTCTATCAGGTCGATCCCAGTCCTTGGGGGAGACCTTGATCTTGAGGAGGTGGGAATGGGGAGTGTGCTGGGGGAAGGGGAAGGGGGCAGGAAGGGAGAGAACAAGGGAATCTGTGGCTATTATGTAGAACTGAATAGTATTGTAAAATTTAAAAAAAATTAAAAATAAATAAATAAATAAAAAAACTTAGACTTTCTGGACAGTGAGACATGTCTGCTCCTGGCAGCACCAATTTTCTTCAAAATAAAGATGGGTGTCAAGGACACTCTATATGGAGTTTATCTTCTTCTTGGCAAAAATAGTCATTTGGGCAAAAAACTTATCTTGCCTAGACTGCTTGATGAAACGTTGTATCAACTGGATATGCAGGACTCATAAGAAGATGACCACTGAACTTTGCAAGGCAAAATGGTCCTTCAGGTGCCTGCTTCACAGAAGAAAGAGTCAGACATTCTACAGGACATAGAGAGAAGTGAATGAGAGACTCTAGGCCTATGGGCTGAAAATGGATGCCCCAACATTGCAGAAGAACTTTGGGTGACTGTCTAGGCAGCCAGCTATCTCTGTCACTCTAGATTTTTGGAAGTTGCTTACAATACACTTCTTGTTACTCAGGTAATATCATATCCTTCTGAGGTCTTTGATGTAGCTGAAGACTAGATAATTATAGTTATGGTTTTCCTTGGTTATAATAAAAGATAAGTTAGATATAAAATTTTGACTCACAAACATGGGGTAGACAAAATATTTTTTTAATTTTAAAAAATACAAGTAGACTAGATATTGTAACTGTAATTCTTGCTTGATAACTTTTTGTTATATGTAATTTTACTATGTTAAAGTTAGGCTCTTCCTTTTTTATTAGAAAAGGGAGGTGCTGTGAGATGTTCTGTATGCTGAAAACGTGTTGCTCTGATTGGTTGATAAATAAAAAGTTGATTGGCCACTAGCCAGGCAGGAAGTATAGGCAAGATAAACAGACAAGGAGAATTCGGGGAACAGGAAGGCTGCGTCAGGAGATGCCAGCCAACCGCCAAGGAGCAGCATGTAATGGCACACAGGTAAAGCTACAGAAAATGTGGCGACATACGGATTAACAGAAATAGGCTGAGTTTAAATGTAGAAGCTAGTCAGTGGTAGACCTGAGCTAATGGCTGAGCAGTTTTAATTAATATAAGCTTCTGAGTGTTTGTTTTATAAGTAGCTGTGGGGTCTGTGGGGGCTGTGCAGGACTGGAGAAAACTCCAGATAGACACGCCTTAGGAGAGGTTCTCAAACAAATAATTCAACCTATAGAAATAACTAGTCACAGAAATCAAGGTGTGGTTGTACATGATTTATTTCCTAGATTGTAACATTCATCACATAACACTTGCTTTAAAACTGTTACAGCTGACCATGAAGACAAACACTGCTCTTTGACGATAGCAAAGTGTCAAAGGGTAGTAAATTTGAAGTCAGAGCATAAAATTTCACCCACAGACCCAGCAGGTCCTTGGGTGTCTATGGAAGTCATGAATGCTAAAGTAGATATACCCAAAATGATTGCAATCTTCATTCTACCTCAGACCTCAGAGAACCACCAAGTTCTTGCCCCTGGGCCTCCCTTCAACACTCAGACCCATGAACTGCAGGCAGGAGAGGGCTACAGCTCAGCAAGAGGCAGCAGCTGGACCAGGAGACCAGGTAGCACCACAAGCAGCAGGGTTGCTGTAGATGGGAGGAGAAAGGAAGGTTTCATGTGGGAAATCTCAAGACAGGGATCGCTCCCCTAAACATTCAGAACTTTGCACTCAGCTCAAAACCCAAGAGAGTAGGCTCTAGGGGGCCAGCATGCCTGGCGAGACTCTTCTGGCTTCCTCAGGATTCCTAAAGTACTCAAGTACCTGGAGGTGAGCAAACTGATGGATCCCCACCACTTCCAGGGTCCTGTGCTCTAAGACACTGACTGGGGATAAAAGACTTTCCTATTCAGAGTCTTCCTAGCTGTCTAGGGAGCCCAACAGAATTTTCCTTCTTCACCCAAGAAGAGGTTTCTGGGTCTGAACCTTCTGAAAGTCCATTGTTGCAGCAATGGGAATTCCTTCTATGCCAGCTGGTGTGAACTAGAACCTACCAGTGGCTCTCAGCCTTCCTGCACTAGGCATCAACCATTTGCCCCAGAAGGGCAGCATCTTTCTGACTGAATTGGGGGCCTGGGTAGGGGTCATGGTTTCCTTGGGCTTGATATAAATTCCAAATTTCTCTATGCAAATGCATGAAGCCCCTGTGATCACTTCTGTAGTTCCACTTCCTACTCCAAAGACTTCTCATGTTTCCAGAAACCCTAGAGTGTTAGAGCTAAGTAGATCTAAGATTGCTCTGTGCACAGTAGTCTAACTGTAGCTCATTTCAGGTTCTCCCTGGCCTCTCAGTCAAACTGAAATTCCTAGGATAACATTTAGTGGGGCCTGGTTGTAATTAAGTAATTCAGACACTGTGCAGATCCTGAGTGGTGATAGGCACAGGAGACAAGGTCTCTAGAGTGTGAGCAAGTGATTTTCCTGTGGATGTCAAGACCCACACCATTATGAGTTCAGATATGATATAGGAAATGTGTACATGGCTTCTTGTATTTTAAAATAAAAAGCATTTTTGCAATGATATCTATATTCCAAGTCATATGTCTTGAATGTCTCTCTCTTAATTCTCAACTAATACTGCTAGAATATTTGTCATTTCGGTCTATATCATTCAAATGAGGAAACAGATGCATGGATATCTGATAACCTGACAAGAGTCATAGAGCTAGTGATGTTTGAACCAGATTGCCAGGTAGTCTGATTCCAAACCTATGACAGAGAGCATGAAACAGTAATTTTTTCTGAAAGTATTATGGAATGATTACTATAATAAGTGATACTTGAAACATAACCACCTTGTCTTGAAAGGTATTCACCAAACTAAAATAGATGATGTCTTTGCTTGCATAGAATGAGACATGTGGTGAAATGATGAAGAGAGAACCCAGGCCACTAGGAATGATGGATATACAGCCACAGAGAACTCCAAACACATGGAAGATTTGGTTTGAAAGGATAAATAACCCCTGATGGAACTTCTCACTCCTTATAGGGCTGGGCCTGGTAATAGCCTTTTCCTGAAGTCCCTCACTATGTTCAGTCATTTCTTATACACCTGCACTGAGGTGTGTGCTCCTTGGCTTTACCAAAGCTACCCTTCATCATTCTAGGCATCCTCGCCATGTGCAGGTCTACCAGGTGTCTTCTGGTACGGAGCACCCTCTCCTCCATTCCATGATGTCCCCACCAGCTCCACCTCTAACACAGACCCAGACTCACCTGAGCTGCTGAAATGACTCTTGTTGGTAGAACCGCTGTAGAAGCAATTGAAGTTGCTTTTCCCTCTTTTAGGGGAGAGCAGAACAATTTCCTCATTCTCCTTTCTCCTTGCTTTTATGGTGACTTTGGGATATACTTCATAGCCTGGAATTAACACCTCCTCTTCACTGGGATAGTAGGAAAATGCTTTTATATAAACCCCCAAGCAGGTTTTGATGACAAACAATGTCCCACTAGCACCACCAAAGCCATCAAGAGCTACTGTTTGGTCGAAAGATGAGGAAGCGAACTGCCCAAACCGCACAGAGCCCTTCCCACTGTAATTAAACTTGTTCCTGGTGCCTCTGTAAACTGAGTAACAACTCTGGTTTCTCAGAAGCTGAAGGGCTCTTGTTAGGTAGTAATGGAAGGCCTTGTAATGGAAGTTAGTGGTATTTTTCTTGAATTCTCTAACTGCTCTGTTAAAATCTTCATGGATTTTCCCGGTGTATGCCACTACAGCCGTTCCGAGGAAGTCATGGAAACCTTTGGGAGTCCTCATTGTCTTTTTTATCTCCTTCCATCGTTTCTCTGCCTGTTCCCACTCAGGTTTTAATTTCTTACTCATGTTGAAGTCTTCTTGTAACAGCTGGGGTGCTTTTCTCTCCATGTCTTCAACACAGCCCTTATACTGATCATCAAATGCATTGGGAGCCACATCCAGTTTGGAAGGCTCAGTCAGGCCTGTCACCTGAAAGAGAGAAGTGGTTTCTATTTACTCACCAAGTTTGCTAAGTTACTAAAATACGCTGGGTGCTGTCTGGAGCCGACAGCATGAGATGTCACATATTACATCCTGACACGTGGCATATGCATGGACACAATCTCATTATGTTATATGGGGTGAAGAAAGGCAAGGCTGAGGTATCTGATTCTTTTGTGTTTATGGATACTACAGTTTTCTCCTTTATTCAATCAAATTTTTAATCAGCATACAAAATAACAGGCCTATCATGACATTTTAACATTCATATACCAGTGTACATTGCTCATAATCACACAACCTTCCCCCTACTGGTATTATATGTACACTACTTCTTCAAGATTCATGCTTCTACTATACTCAACCCTGGGAACTGTAATATCACAAAGATGTGGGAAAGCAGGACCAACAGAGCATGGGTTGAGAATCTTACCTGCTGGGTTAACAACCAAGTCAGGAGGATCAAATGAACTTTTGATGTCATCTTCAAGTTCAAACACAGCTGCAAGGAAATACAAGACAATGAAAGAGGGGTACACACAGTATTGTAACAGTCTGTTGATGGATCAGCTCTGGGTCATTGACTTAATCTTTATTTCACATCTGGAGTCCAGGCTCCTACTCACACTGCTCCCACAACACTCTGTGAACAGCTCTTCTTAGATCCCTTACCAGAGATGAGGCAACTCATATCCTCTCTCCCTTGTAAGGAGCTACAATCAATCAATCCTGGTAACACACAGAGGTATGTAGCATGTAGACTGCCAGGGAGAAAGAGGCCATATTTTGACAGATCTGTCTTAGGCACTGATGTTTTACTCACACACATACTTGTATTCTCCATATTTGAATAACTTGTGGCCCACACACAGCTAGTTACTTTTGAATGTCTTTCACTGCTCTCAGTATTTTCTATGTTCTATGCATTTGGATATGTTTGTCCTACAAAAATCCCCAGTGTGGCCATATAAAGATGGGGAAACCTTTAAGAGGTGATGTCTACTGGGAAGTGACCAGTCCTGGAGGACATCACCCTTAGAAGAGATCATTCAGTCTTGTGGGATCCTACACATTTCCTGCAAGAGCCAGTCTGGCCCAGAACCTCTCTGGCTTCCTCTCTTGCCATGTGTTCCCTTCTGCACATGGCAATGGCTTCTCTGACATTGTGATAGAGAAGATTGTGAGTCAGCCAGGAAAACCCTAACCAGCCAGCATTTTCATGATATTTAGACTTTCCAGCTATCAGACTGTGAACTGAGTAAGCACCTTTACTTTACAAACTTTCCATCATCAAGCATTTTGTGATAGTAATAAACACAAACTGAGGAGAAAGCTCAGTGGGTAAAGAACTTGCCTTGCAAACAAAGACCTGAGTTTGATCCCAAGAACCCACAGGGAAAAAGCAGGTGTGGTGACAGGCACTTGTATTCCAGGTCCAGGTGATGGAGAGAGATTGGTCCCTGAGATCCCCAAGACTCACTGGACAGCCAGATCAGCCTACTTCGTGTGTATCGCAGGCCTGTGTGGGCCCTGTCTTTACCAAAATTGTGTACTGTGCCAGAGGAATGACACCAGAGATTGTCCTCTGACTTCCACATGCATGTAGCCTCATACATGCATGTTTCCACACAAGTGCCTATGCCTACACATGTACATATACCCACACACATGCATGTGCCCACACATGTGCGTGTAGCACACACAAAAAGAAAAGTAAAACAAAAAGGAAGGAAGCAGACTAACACAACCAGCCTTATTACTACCTGTATCTTGGGGCTGAGGAGATGGCTCAATGGTTGAGAGCATTGGTTGCTCTTCAAGGGGACCCAAGTTCAATTCCGAGCACCCACATGCCAGTTCACAACTGTCTGTAACTCCAGTTCCAGGGTATCTGACATCCTCATATAGACATATATGCAGGCAAATCCCCAATGTACATTAAATAAATAAATAGATCTTTATAAAAAAAACTACTTGTATCTTATGATAATGTAATATTTTCACTGTTCTTTGAGGGGTCAAGATTTTAAGTATACACTAAAGAGCAAGTTAAGGAATGAGATGTAGGTCACTTTCATTGGTTTGGACCCTGCCCTTTATTCCAGCCTAGGAACACACACACACACACACACACACACACACACACACACACACACACATCCAAGCCTGTTGTGTTACTGTCCACAGAATTTTGACTTAGCTGGCAAGATAATCCTCTCCCCACACCTTGAGAATGGCAGAATGGAGCTGCATGCTGTGGCTGACTAGTTGCTCTTGGGAAGGCTGGGACTCCCAGCTCCTCCACAGCTTGGCTTCTCCTGCCCTGAGCCTTTAGGGGACACTGTAGAAACAACAGACCTAGGAGTTCAGCACTGCAGTGAAGGTTCCCACCTTCTGTACATCCTGGACATTTAAAAACTTAATTAAATTTTATAAAATAACTATCATCAGCTGCATAAGATATCCTCCCTAAATTCTTAAAGTCCTTCTAGACAACCTGTTGTGGGAGCACACACCTATAATCCCAGCCCTTGGGGGGGAAGTTGGGGCATCCTGAGTCCCAGGCAAGTTTAAGATGGAATGGGACTCTGAAAACAAAAACAAAGGTAAAATTAAGCTCTGCCCAGCCTAGAAACACAGGTGATTTCCTTTGGCCTTATATATACACCCTGGAGTCATTTAGGATTCTGCTATGTACTCAAAATGGTTCCTAAGTTTGGTTGTATCAGAAGTTCTCTGAAGTATCTGGAAACTTGTCATCAACAGAGACTTCTGGACTCCAGCTCAATCTCATGCATTTAGTATTTCTAATGAGCTCCTTTGTTAATTTTAACACAATTTGCTTTTTTAAAAAAGATTTATTTTTCTTCTATTTAGTAATGTGTATGCATGCATGTCCTGGAGTTGGTCGGTATGTGCACATGAGTGCAGATGCCCCCTGAGGTCAGAATATCAGATCCTCTGGAGCTGGAGATTCAGGCACTTGTGAGTTGCCTGCCATGTGTGATAGAACAGAATTCTGCAAGAGTAAGTACTTGCTCTCACCACTGAGCCATGTCTCCAGCCTACAGTTTGATTTTGGGAAAGTACTGCCCAACATGAATTCCAGCTGGTCAGTTCTGAGGACTGAACCCAGAATGCTGTGCATGCCATGAAAACACTTTTCACTGAGCTACACCCAGCTGGACAGGGAAGCCTCTTTACACAACACACATCTCCACATTCTAGTCTTTCTCTGGCCTCAGCTGGAACCACCCCTTTTCTTGTCTTAAGACTTAGGCTTCAACTCTGTTCTGAAGTCAGGATGTTTGAGAAATTCCAGATGGAGGTGCCAAGAGAAAGTGATCTTGTGGGGTTGGTAGGTCAGCAGAGGGACTTTCTCATTCAGAAAGCAGGGCTCAGCCAGCCTGGAGTAAGATTCCAATTCTCACCTCCCTGCCCTAGTTCCTCATGTGGTTGATCCAGATGTTTGCCTTTCACCGGACTGGTGTCTACTTCCCTGTGGGACAGCTAAGGACAGCCTAGCTGTGCCTTATTGGCACAGATGCCCCTCATAACTGACATAGACTGAAGATACGCAACTAGAGTCTCTTCAGCCCCAGTATGAACTCCTGGAACTTGTGCCTGCCAATTAAAAGTCTCCCTGGAAATCTGTGTAGCTAACACCTTAGACCTCAATAAAAACATTTCTCTCTCTCTCTCTCTCTCTCTCTCTCTCTCTCTCTCTCTCTCTCTCTCTCTCTCTCTTCCTTCATCCCCATCCCCTCTTTCCTCACTCCTCCCACTCTCCTTCCATCCTTCTTTATATCTGCACTCAGTTTCCAAGAGCCTGCATTTAAAAAAAAGCCTGTGTTCTCAACATGCAGGAGACCTGGTGCAGATGGACCTTGAGGTCTGGATTAGACTGGGCCACACAGGAAGAACGCATCTTTTAAAATCCTTAAATTAAAAATGGATAAATAAACAAAGAAGAGGATAGAAGCTAATGTTTGCATTGATCTGGGAGGAAAATGGGATTAATTAAGCATATCGCTGCTCTGTCATGAAAAATCAAGGAATTATAAAAATGAAAAAGTCAATGTACATAAGAGACCATGTACATGGATGTCAGTTGCTTCCTGAAGGTCCTAGTAAATTGTGTAGTCCTGCATTATATTTTTAAGTCTCTAGAAAGATGATAGCCTCATGTCTGTCCTTCCTTTATTTAGATCTGTTCTCGTGTCCCTACATGGGCTATTTCTTGCCCAGAACTGACCTTCTGGCTTTAACCCTTAAGTCATAGACCACCCCCCAAAACCACTACACCCACTGCAGCCCTCAGATTGTTCTCAGGGTCCCCTCAACTTTAGGGGCCTTACCCTTCAGAGGACAGAGTTCAGAGTTGTCAGGTACCTGAGCAGGTCTTTGGTGGCTGGGTCTCTGGCCTCTTCTAAAATCAAGTGTTGCAAAAGGTTGTGCTGTGGCCTTTTATCCTGTGGACAACACACTTTCAGTTTCAGGTTGGATTTGAAAGGGAAGCCAGAGAGTTTATGAACTACTTAAATTAGACAATTGTACTTTGTTGCTATACCTTTTCCATTTTCCATCTTTTTTATTTGCTTTTGTTTGAGACAAGGTCCCCTTAGCCAGGATTGGCTTCTTCATGGCTATGTAGGTGAGGATAATCTGGACTCCTGACTCTCTTTCCACAAAACTAGATTTATTTGTGCAAAAATAGAACCCAGGGACCTGGTGCTGCTCGGCAAACACTCTACCAACCAAACTGCATCCCCATCCTGCATCTTGTACTTTGTCTGTACCAAAATGAGGCAGAATCTTTCTATTGTTCCTCACAGGACTGGTGTGTGTGTGTGTGTGTGTGTGTGTGTGTGTGTGTGTGTGTGTGTGTGTGTGTGAGACAGTGAGACAGAGACAGAGACAGAGGCAGATATTGCAGAAAACAGAAGTTGGTTGACTATACACCATTTTACAAGTCATCTGAAAGCCTGTTGTGGGTAGCTCACCTCTCTCTCTCTCTCTCTCTCTCTCTCTCTCTCTCTCTCTCTCTCTCTCTCTCCTTGTTTCGGTGTGTGTGTGTGTGTGTGTGTGTGTGTGTGTGTGTGTGTATGTCCCCTATGTGTGTTGATCTGAGGGTGTCAGATCCCCTGGAACTGGATTTACAGACAGTTGTGAGCTGCCACGTGGAGCCTGAGAATTGAACCTATGTCCTCTGGAAGAAGAGCCAATGCTTTTAATTCCTGAGCCCTAAACCATCTCTCCAGCCCCCCGTGGCTCACATCTTTAATCCCAGCACTAGGAGGCTGAAGCAGAAGAATCTCTGAATTTGAGACCAGCCAGGTCTACGTAGTGAGACTCTGTAAACAAAACAAAACCACCACCAAATTGCCTGAGGCCTTTAGAGCAATTAGGTAAAGGTGAAAAGAGGTGACCAAGTTTTTTTATTTTATTTTATTGATTCTTTGGGAATTTCACACCATGCACCCTAATCCCACCCATCCTCCAGTTCCTCCACATGGACCCCTCACTCTTGTGATCCCCTGAAAGAAAACTCAAAATTAATTAATAAATGTAAGCTAACGGTTAAAAAAAGGAAGAAAAATGCTAAAAATAAATATACATTAAAGATTCAAAATTAAAAATATACAATTAAAATTTTCAATTAAAATAAAAAAAATTCAATTAAAATTTAAAAACCTACAAACCAACCCAAAAACAAACAAGCAAGCAAACAAAATAAGACAAAACGAAACAAAACAAAAAACCACTTTGTTCCTCTGTGGCAGGGTCCTGTGCTGTTGTTCCCTTTGCGGAGGGGGCCAAGTAGGCTCAGAGTCAAACCACACAGACTCTGGGAGGATGTTGAAATAACAAGCTCAGTCTATTCAGGAAGAGGCAAGCCTTATATACCCTCCACCCTGCCCTGGGGGGAGGTCTTATGAATATGCATCTGCTGGCATGACATGGCTGCCTCTCATTGGTCCAGGTCATCTCCAGATCATGTCTCAGCTGCCTCTCAGATTAGCATTGGCCTAGCAGTGCCAGGTCCCCAGACTCCAACACGGTCCCAGGTGGTGGTAGAGACCCTGAGCAGCCACATGGCCCCTAATGGCAATAGAAGCCATAGACCCTGGTTGTTATAGGCCACAGACTTACTTAGACATGGCCCCTAGCAGCAATTCAGGTCAGATACCACTATGGCCCCAGGTGGCAGCACAGACCACACAGATTGGCTTCACCATGGCTGAAGGGTGGCACTCAGACACCAAAATACCTCCAGGTGGAGGCCTAGATGCCAGGCACCCACCCCATCCTCCATGGCAACAGGAACCTTGATTATCAACACAGACTCTGGCTGTGGTAGGGTCACAGGCCCAGACATGGCTCTAGGCTGCAGCTCAAGCTCAGACATCTCCATGGTCCCGGGTGGCAGCTCAGGCCCCTAAGATCAGGATCGCCCCTGTGATGGCATGGCCCCTGGGCACCAACTTGGCCACATGTGGTGGTCCAAACCCTGGGCATCCTCACGGCCTTCAGTGGTAGCAGGAGCCATGGACATCAGCACAAGCTGCAGTTGTAGCAAGCCGATGGACACAGACATGGCTCCTGGCCCCTGACCTGGACTGGACATCATCAGGGCCCAAGACGGGAAGCGGGTCCCCACATCACCCTGTTTCTCACCACCTTTGCCTTCCCAGATCCACTTCTCTCCACGGGACATGAACCTCACTGCCTTTCTCACCCCTATAGCCCTCCACACATATGTTCACCAAAATGGCACCCAACACCCAGCACTTCACAGCACAATTTGAAAGGATTATTAGGTGCTGCCTGTTTGGAGGAAGAGTGTCACTGCGGGTGGGCTCTGAGGTTACAAGAAGCCCATTCCCAACTCAGAGACTCCCTCTTACTGCTACCTATGGATCTGGATACAGACCACATAGCTGTGTGTGTACCATGTACATCCAGTACCATGTGTGTCTGTATGACACCATGCTTCCCACCATGGTGACAATGGACTAAATCTCTGAAACTGTAGCAAGTCCCACTTACATGGTTTCTTTTCTAAGAGTTGTGGGCATGGCTTCTCTTCACAGCAATAGAACAGTGACTAAGACAGAAGTTGGTACCAGGGAGCAAGGTTATAGACACGACTATGTGGCTTGTTGGAAGACTGTGAACATTGGAGTTTGGATTAGTAGAAAATTTAAGTGGGGCTCAATGGGCCAGGCTACTAGGAGCATGGACGACTGTGGTGATGAGGGTGATTTGAATTGTAGGGGACCCCAGCTCAAGAGGTTGCAAAGGAGAAGAATATTACTAAGTGGTCTAGAGTCCATTGTTGGGATAGTTTGGCAAAGAACGTAGCTGCTTTCTGCTCTTGTCAAAAAAAGAAAAAAAGAAAAAAAAAGAAAAGAAAATCTACCTGAGGCTACATGGAAGAGTTTTGAAGTTTAATGCATTGTACAGGACACAGAATTCTTGATCCATATATACCTAAAAATGTGCCTGTCTGGGTTGCTGAGATGGCTCAGCAATGCTTGATGAGTGAAGCTGACAACCTGAGTTAGATCCCTGGAACCTACATAAAGATGGAAGGCAAAAGCTAATGCCACAGAGTTCAACCGCTGGCTGTGTTTCTGATGGGGTAGAGTAGGGATGGGACTTTCTAGGTCAGCCCTTACATTTATGGCCCACTCAATTTGTCCTGCAGGAGCATCTGAGAAATGTACAAGAAGAATCTTCTCAGCTGTATCAGTGTGAACATCAGACCTCATGCCTTAGGAGAGTTTTTCAAACAAATAATTCACCTAAGAAATACTAGTCACACAAATCAAGGTGTGGTTATAAATGGTTTATTTCCTAGATTCTAACATTCATCACATTTTCAAACTTTAAAACTGTTGCTGCCGACCATGCAGACAAATATTGTTTTTTGATCATAGCAAAGTGTCAAAGGGTAGTAAATTTGAAGTCAGAGCATAAAATTTGACCCACAGACCCAGTAGGTCCTTGGGTGTCTATGAAAGTCATGAATGCTAAGGTAGATCTCCCCTAAAATGATCACACCCAACATTCTACCACACACCTTACAGAACCAGCCAAGTTCTTGGCCCTGGGCCTCCCTTCAACACTCAGATCCATGAACTGCAGGCAGGAGAGGGCTACAGCTCAGCAAGAGGCAGCAGCTGCACCAGGAGACCAGGTAGCACCACAAGCAGCAGGGTTGCTGTAGATGGGAGGAGAAAGAAAGGATTCATGTTGGCTATCTCAAGACAGGGATAGCTCCCCTAAACATTCAGAACTTTACATCCAGCTCAAAACCCAAGAGAATAGACTCTAGGGGGCCAGTTGCCTGGCTAGACTCTTCTGGCTTCCTCAGATTTCTAAAGTTCTAAAGTACCAGGATGAGAGCAAACTGATGGATCCCCACCACTTCCAGGGTCCTGTGCTCTAAGACACTGACTGGGGATAAAAGCCTTTCCTATCCTGAGACTTCATAGCTTTCTAGAGAGCCCAACAGGCTTCTCCTTCTTCACCCAAAAAGAGGTTTCTGGGTCTGAACCTTCTGAAAGTCCATTGTTGCAGCAATGTGTATTCCTTCTGTGTCGGCTGGTGTGGACCAGAACTCACCTGTGACTCTCAGCCTGCTTGGACTTCAACCATTTGACCCAGAAGGACAGCATCTTTCTGACTGAATTGGGGGCCTGGGTAGGGGTCATGGTTTCCTTGGGCTTGATATAAATTCCAAATTTCTCTATGCAAATGCATGAAGCCCCTGTGATCACTTCTGTAGTTTCACTTCTTGCTCCAAAGACTTCCTATGTTTCCAGAAACTCTATAGTGTCAAAGCTGATTAGATCTAAGAATGCTCTGTACTCAGTAGTCTAATTGTACCTTATTTTTGGTTCTCCCTGACTTCTCACTCAAACTTAACTTCCTAGGACAATATTTCGTGGAGCCTGGATGTAAGTAAGTAATCCAGACACTATGCAGATCCTGAGTGGTGGGCAGTAGGAGACCAAATCTCTAGACTGTAAGCAATTGATTTTCCTGTGAATGTTGAGACCTACCCCATTATGAGTTTGGATCAGATGTCTGACATGTGCACATGGGTCTTCATCTTTAAAAATAAAAGACATTTGTCGATTGATATCTACATGCCATGTAATACATCTTGAATGCCTCTCTTTTAATTCTCAAAACAATATTACAAGAATATTTGTCATTTGGGTCTTTAGGGTTCAAAAAGGGAAATGAGCCACAGACATTTGATAACTTGCCAAGAGTCACAGAGCTAGTGATGCTTGACTCTAATTACTATTAAAAAAGAGCATTGTACAGTAATTTTCTCTGGAAATATTAAAGAAGGATTGCTATCATAAGTGATATTTGAACTATGCCTTGAAAAGTAATCACCAAACTAAAATTGATGGTATCTTTGCTTGCATAGAGTAAGAAATGTGGTCAAGGGGAGAAGAGAGAATCCAGGCCACAAGGAATGATGGGTATACAGCTATAGAGATCCCAAACACAGGGAAGTTTTGGTTTAAAAGGATAAATATCCACTGATAGCTCTTCTCACTCCTCACAGGGCTGGACCTGGTAATAAGTATTTTCCTGAAGTCCCTTATCGTGTTCAACCATTCCTAATACACCTGCACTGAAGTATGTGTTCCTTGGCTTTATCAATGCTACCCCTCATCATTCAAGGCACTCTCCCCAAGTACATGGTCTACCAGGTGTCTTCTGGTAGGGAGCACCCCCTCCTCCATTTCATGATGTCCCCACCAGCTCCACCTCTAACACAGACCCAGACTCACCTGAGCTGCTGAAATGGCTCTTGTCCGTAGAACGGCAATAGAAGCAATTGAAGTTGCTCTTCTCTCTTTTGGGGGAGTGCAGAAAAATTTTGTCATACCCTTTTCCACTTGCTGTTTTGGTGGCTTTGTGAAATACTTCATTGCCTGGAATTAACACCTCTCTTCCTCAGGGTACTAGGAAAATGCTTTTTATAAACCCCCAAGCAGGTCCTCATGATAAACAGTGTCCCACTAGCACAACCAAAGTCATCAAGAGCTGCTCTCTCATTCAAAGATGAAGAAGTGCACTGCCCAAACCACACAGAGCCCTTCCCACTGTAATGAAATTTGTTCCTGGTGCCTCAGTAAACATTGTAACAATTATTGTTACTCAGAAACTGAAGGGTTCTTGTTAAGTAGTAATGGAAGGCCTTGTAATGTAAAAGTAATGAAAGTTATGGGGATTTTTCTTGAACTCTCTAACAGCTCTGTTAAAATCTTTGTGTATTTTCCCAGTGTAAAGCCGTTCCATGGAAATCTTGGAAACCTTTGGATTGCTCATTGATGTTTTTTTATCTTCTTCCATCTTTTCTCTGCCTTTTTCCACTCAAGTTTTAAATTCCCATTTATGTTGAAGTCTGGGGTGGTTTTCTCTCCATGTCTCCAACACAGCCCTCATACTGATCATCAAATGCTTTGGGAGCCATGTCCAGGTCGGAAGGCTCAGTCAGGCCTGTTACCTGAAAGAGAGAAGTAGGGTTCTTTGTTACTTGCTAAGTGTACTATGTTATCAGCATGTGCTGGGTGCTGTCTGGAGCCTACAGCATGAGATACTGCATACGCCATCCTCACACATGGCACATGTATGGACACAATCTCATTATGGATGTTTAAGGAACGCAGAAAGGTAAGACTGAGATCTCTGATTCTTTTGTGTTTATGGATACTATAATTTTCTTCTTTAGTCAATCAAATTTTTATTCAGTATATAAAATAACAAACCTCATTATGACATTTTCTTACATGTATAGGATTATATATTGTGTTGCTGGAGGGCTTCTCTCCAGGTTCCACTAAGCCCTGCAGTCCCACAATCCACGTATAAAATAATAACTCAGACGCTTATATTACTTATAAACTGTATGGCCGTGGCAGGCTTCTTGCTAACTGTTCTTGTATCTTAAATTAACCCATTTCTATAAATCTATACCTTGCCACGTAGCTGGTGGCTAACCGGTGTCTTTACCTGTTGCTTGTCCTGGTGGTGGCTGCAGTGTCTCTCCCTCCTTTTTCCTGTTTCCCCAATTCTCCTCTCTCCTTGTCCCGCCTATACTTCCTGTCTGGTCACTGGCCATCAGTGTTTTATTTATATAGAGAGATATCCACAGCACTTCCCCTTTTCTTCTTTTTTTTTAAAAAGGGAAAGTCTTAACTTTAACATGGTAAAATTACATATAACAAAACAATTATCAAGCAAGAATTACAGTTACAATATTAAAGAAGATATCCTACCTATCTTATATTTGTGAGTTTAAGGTTTTATATCTAACTTATCTTTTATCATAATTAAGAAAATTTGTAAGTATCTAGTCTTTAACCACATGAAAGACCTACAGAATATGGCATTTAAAACGTTTAAAAAAATTTAGACATTCTGGACAGTGAGACATGTCTGCTCCTGACAGCACTAGATTTACTTCGGAGAGGAGAATGGGCATCGAAGATACTCCATATGGAGTTTATCTTCACCTTGGCAAAAATAGCCATTTGGGCAAGAAACTGTTCTTGCCTGGTCTGCTTGATAAACTGGACATGTAGGACCCATAGGAAGGTGACCACTGAACTTTGCTTGATAAAATGGTCCTTCAGGTTCCTGCTTCACAGAGGAAACTGCCAGACATTCTACAGGACACAGAAAAAAGTGAATGAGAGACTCTAGGCCTGTGGGCTGAAGACAAATGCCCCAACTTTACAAGAGAACTTTGGATAACTGTCCAGGCTGTCAGCTGTCTCTTGTCTACCCTGCAAGACTCCCAAAAGTTGCTTGCATCCTTCCCCCATTTCTCAGGTAGTATTATATCCTTCTTAGGTCTTTGATGTGGTTAAAGACTACCTATCTATCTGAAATATATCTATGTATACCTAGAAGATTTAACTAACATGGCTATAAATATGATTATAATAGATGACTAATTATTAATCTATTTCTTAATTATCCATTACAATTTTAAATGAGTTACATACACATAATAGCTCAAACAAGAATAGAAATATATATATATATATATATATATATATATACAGTATAACAAAATCAACTTCAAGTTTGTGTCAATAAACTTAAATTTATACCAATATAAAACATTTTAAACATAAACTAAAATCCATACCAATGTAAAACATTTAAAACAAGTTGTTCTTTAAAAGTAGGTTCATTAATCTACCCTTTTGTCTTATCATCTCTATATCCTATGTATCTATATCAATATTGCTCATATTCACACCTCATACATCCCCTTGCCATATTGCTATTATATGTACATTACTTCTTCAAGATTCATGTTTCTTCCTAGATTGCACTTTCTCCCCTGGGCTCCATATTAGGGCCCATTTCCCTGACAGCCTTATGGAGGACAGATTGGTCCTAGTAACCCCAGGTAAGACACTGCCCACCACCCAATAAACCTCTTTAAGCCTGTCCAACAACTCCAGATTGCACCCCCACTCTAGTACTCCATATCCCGGCCTACTACTTTGGAAGAAGTCTTCAGCCTTTCCAGAGGCCAGACAGGTTCTAGGAACCTCATGTAAGACAGGGCCTACCACCAGCTAACAATTTAAAACCTCCAAAAAACCCAGACTGCCCCCCCAGACTCCACATTAGGGCCCACAGCCCCAGCAGCCTTAGGAGGCCAGGTTTGATGTAGAAAACCACAAAACCCCCTTTAAGCCTGCCTAACAACCCAGACTGCAACACACATACCCAAGGCTACAACTTTGGAATAAGGCTTTGGCTTTACCAGAGGCCAGACCATGTCTAGAGAAACATAGCCCCCCAAACCTCAGAAGGAACACCCTACTGGACCTGAAGACATGTTAATCACAAGAACCCTGGCCATTTAGTCCAGAATTAGAGAGGAAAGAAAAACCAAGGGAAAAAAAAACACCCATTCAACAAAGACAAACGCAGAAATCAACACCTAGACCTATAATCATCCTAAATCCAGATGCCTAAATGCCAAAGTAAGAACACAATAGTGGAAAGGGCAATATGTCACCACCAGAGCCCAGCTATCCTACAACAGCAAGACGTGAACATACCAATGAAGCTGAAACACAAGAAAATGACCTTAAAATGACTTTATGAAGATGAATAGGTCCTTAAAGAGGATATAAAGAAATTCCTTAAAGAAATTGAGGAAAAGACAAACAAAAAAATTGGAAGAAATCAATAAATACCTAAAAGAAAACCAAGGGGAAAAAAAACAAACAGATGAAGGAAACTGTTCAAGACCTAAAAATGGAAATAGAAGCAATAAAGAAAACACAAACCAAGGAAATTCTGGAAATGGAAAATCTGGGTAAGTGAACAGGAACTACAGATGCAAGCATCACCAACAGAATACAAGAGATAGAAGAGAGAATCTCAGATATTGAAGACACCATAGAGGAAATAGGTTCATCAGTCAAATATATATTAAATCTAAAAAATTCCTAATATAAACCATCCAGGAAATATGGGACACTATGAAAAGACCAAATCTAAGAATAATAGGGATAGAAGAAGAAGAATCCCAGCTCAAAAACCCAGAGAATATATTTAACAAAATCATAGAAGAAAAATTTTACAACCTAAATAAGGACAAGCCCACAAAGGTACAAGAACAGCAAATGGTTTGGATTAGAAAAGAAAAGAAAATCCCCTTGCTACATAATAATCAAAACACTAAACATACAGAACAAAGAACGAATATTAAAAGCAGCAAGGGAAAATATGGTGATATGTTGTGTACTCTGATAAACTCGCCTGATGATCAGAGGACAGAGCCAGCCACTAGATTAGACATAGAGACCAGGCAGTGGTGGCACACACTCTTATTCCTAGCATTTGAGATCTTATGCCTTTGCTTGGGAAGCACACATGCTTTTAATGCCAGGAAGTAATATGGCAGGCAAAGAAAGGTATATAAGGCATGAGGAAACAGGAACTCACTCTTGAGGCTGAGGTTTTTATAGAGGTAAGAGCTAATGGCTGGCTATTCTGCTTCTCTGATCTTTCAGCTTTTACCCGAGTATCTGGCTCCGGGCTTTTTATTATAAGACCTTTTAAGATTTGTGTTACAGGAAAAAGGACAAGTGACATATAAATCACACCCAACTTCTCAACAGAGACCCTAAAGTCCAGAAGGACTGAAACTGATGTCTTGCAGACTCTAAAATACCACAGATGTCAGCCCAGATTACTATTCCCAGCAAAACTGTCAATCACCATAGATTGAGAAAACAAGATATTTCATGACAAAGTCAAATTTAAACAATATCTATCCACAAAACCTACAGAATGCACTAGAAGGAGAACTCCAACCACAGAAGTTAATATACTCACAAAAATACAGGCAATGGATAATCTCACACCACCAAAAAGGAAACACACATACAGACAGACAAACATACACACACCACCATGACCACCAACACTACCAAACACCACCAAAATAACAGGAATTGACAATCATTGGTCATTAATATTCCTCAATATTGATGAACTCAATTCACCATCAGAAGACACAGGCTAACAGAAAGATACAAAAAACAGGATCCAACATTCTGCTGCATACAAGAAACACACCTCAACGTCAAAGATAGTCATTACCTCAGAATATAGGGTTGGAAAAAGATTTTCCAATCAAAAGGACCTAAGAAGCAAGCTTGTGTAGCTATCCTAGTACCTAAGAAAATAGACTTCCAACCAAAATTAATCAAGAGAGAAAGAGAAGGGCATTTCATTCATCAAAGGAAAAATACACAAGATGATGTCTCAGTTCTGAACATCTATTCCCCAAATGGAAGGCATCCATATTTGTAAAAACAAATTGCTAAAGCTTATATCACATGTAGAACCCACACACAATAATAATGGGAGACTTTAACATCCCATTGTCACCAACTGACATGTGATCCTGATAGAAACTAAACAGAAATAATGGAACTAACAGATGTTATGACTCAAATGGATTTAACAGTATCTATAGAACATTTCACCCAAACACAAAAGAATGCATCTTCTTCTCAGCACTGCATGGAACCTTCTCCAAAACTGACCACATACACGACCACAAAGCAAGTCTCAAAAGACACAAAAAAATTGAAGTAAACCCCTGCATCTTATCAGACCGCCATGGATTAAAGCTGGATTTCAACAACAACAGAAGGTCTACAAACTTGTGGAAGCTGAATAACTCTACTGAGTTTACCTCTGGTCAAGGAAAAAATAAAGAAAGAAGTTAAAGACTTCCTAGAATTCAGTGAAATTGAACGCACAACTTCCCCAAACTTATGGGATACAATGAAAGTGATGCTAAGAAAGAAAGTTCATAGCACTAAGTGCCTTCATGAGAAATTTGGAGAGATCTCATACTAGTGACTTAACGGCACACCTGAAAGCTCTAGAATAAAAATAAAGAGACACACCTAATAGGAGTAGACATCAGGAAATAATCAAACGGAGAGCTGAAATCAATAGAATAGAAACAAAGAGAACAATAAAAGAATCAATGAAACAAAGAGTTCGTTCTTCAAGAAAATCAACAAAATAAATAAGCCCTTCTCCAATCTATTAAAAAGCATACAGAGAATATCTAAACCAATAAAATATGAAATGAAAAGGGGGACATAACAGCAGTCTCTGAGGAAATCCAGAGAATCATTAGGTCATAGTTCAAAAACCTGTACTCCACAAAATTGAAAAATCTAAAAGAAATGGATATATTTCTTGATAGATAGCACTTACCAAAGCTAAATTGAGATCAGATAAATAATTCAAATAGACCTATAACCCCTAAGGAAATAGAAGCCGTCATTAAAGTCTCCCAACCAAAAAAAGTCCAGGGCCTGATGGTTTTAACACAGAATTCTACCAGACTTAAAAAAAAAAAAAGAGCTACGGGTGGTGGTGGCGCACACCTTTATTTCCAACACTCAGGAGGTAGAGGCAAGCAGATCTCTGTGACTTCGAGGCCATCCTGGGCTACAAAGTGAGTTCCAGGAAAGGCACAAAGCTACACAGAGAAACCCTGTCTCGAAAAATAAATAAATAAATAAATACATACATACATAAATACATAAATAAATACATAAATAAATAATTTACAAAAAGAGCTAAAATCAAAACTCTTCAAATTATTTCACAAAACAGAAACAGAAGGAACATTGACAATTTTTTTCTGTGAGGCAACAGCCACCTTGATACCTAAACCACACCAAGACCCAACAAAGAAAGATAATTACAGACCATTTTCACTCATGAACTTTGATGTAAAAATACTCAATAAAATACTGGAAAACCAAATCCAATAACACATCAAAAACATCATCCACCATGACCAAGTAGGCTTCATCCCAAAGATGCAGGGATGGTTCAACATATCAAAATCTTTCAATGTAATCCACCATATAAACAAACTGAAAGAAAAAAAGTCACATGATCATTTCATTAGATGCTGAAAAAGCCTTTGACAAAATACAAACACTCCTTCATGATAAAAGTCTGGGAGAGATCAGGGATACAAGGGACATACCTAAACATAATATAAGCAAAATACAGCAAGCCAATTGCCAGCATCAAATTAAATGGAGAGAAACTCAAAGCAATTACACTAAAATAAGGAATGAGAGCAGGTTGTTCACTGTCTCCATAACTATTCAATATAGTACCTGAAGTTCTAGCTAGAGCAATAAGACAACTAAAGAAAATCAAAGGGATACAAACTGGAAGGAAGAAGTCAAAGTATCATTATTCTCAGATGATATATGATAGTACACATAAGTGACCAAAAACAAAAATAAAAAACCCTACAAGGAGTCTTCTACAGCTGATAAGACCTCTAGTCAAATGGCTGAATACAAGGTTAACTCAAATCAGTACCCCTCCTATATACAAACAATAAACAGGCTAAGAAAGAAATCAGAGAACCAACACCTTTTACACTAGTCTGAAATAATATAAAGTATCTTGGTGTAACTCTAACAAAGCAAGTAAAAGACTTGTATGGCAAGAACTTCAAGTCTTGAAGAAAGAAATTGAAGAAGATATCAGAAGATGGAAAGATCTCCAATGCTCATGGATTGGTACGATTAGCATAGAAAAAAATGGTGATCTTACCCAAAGCAAGCTATAGATTCAATGTAATCCCCACTAAAATCCCAACACAATTCTTTACAGACCTCAAAAGAACAATACTCAACTTCATATAGAAAAACAAAAATTCCAGGATAGCTAAAAACAATCCTGTACAATAAAATAATTTCCGAGGTATCAC
The DNA here is from genome assembly GCF_004664715.2 of Peromyscus leucopus. Taxonomy (NCBI): domain Eukaryota; kingdom Metazoa; phylum Chordata; class Mammalia; order Rodentia; family Cricetidae; genus Peromyscus; species Peromyscus leucopus. The sequence continues at coordinate 103,063,672 of NC_051063.1, read as the reverse complement.
CACCCCTGATTTCAAGTTCTGCTATAAAGCTGTCGTAATAAAAACCTCATGGTATGGCATAAAAACAGACAGGTGTATCAACGGAATTGAGCCAAAGACCCAGATGTAAACACACACATCTATAGACACCTGGTTTTTAAATAAAGAAGCCAAAGTTATACAATGGAAAAAGAAAGCATCTTTCAACAAATGGTGCTAGTCTAACTGGATGTCAGCATGTAGAAGAATGCAAATAGAGCCATGAATATCACCTGCACAAAACCTAAGTCTAAGTGGATTAAAAGACCTCAACATAAATCCAGATACACTGAACATGATAGAAGAGAAAGTAGGAAATAATCTCAAATGCATTGGCACAGGAAACAACTTCCTGAACAGAACACCAATCACACAGGAACTAAGATTGACAGTTAATGAATGAGACGTCATGAAATTGAAAAGTTTCAGTAAGTTAAAGACACTGTCAATAGGACAAAATGGCAGCCTACAGAATGGGAAAAGATCTTTCACCAAACCCACATCCAACAGAGGGATGGCTGATTTCCAAAATACACAAAGAACTCAAGAAACTAGATATCAACAAACCAAATAATTCAATTAAAAATGAGGTACAGATCTAAGCAGAGAATTCTCAACAGAAGAATCTCAAATGGCTGAGAAACACTTAAGAAGATGCTCAACATCCTTAGCCATCAGGGAAATGCAAATCAAAACGACTCTGAGATTCCATCTAATATACCAGTCAGAATGGCTATGATCAAAAACACAAGTGGACAGCTCATGCTGGAGAGGATGTAGAGCAAGGGGAACACTCCTCCATTGCTGGTGGGAGTGTAAATTTTTACAGCTACTTTGGAAATCAGTGTGGTGGTTTCTCACAAAACTGGAAATCAATCTACCACAAGAGCAAGCTACACAACTCTTGGGCATCTACCCAAAGGATGCTCAATCATCCCACAAGGACACTTGCTCAACCATGTTCATAGCAGCTTATTTGTAGTAGCCAGAACCTGGAAACAATCTAGATGCCCCTCAACCAAGGAATGGATAAAGAAAATGTTGTACATTTACACAATGAAGTATTACTCAGCTGTTAAAAATAAAGACACCAAGAAATTTGAAGGCAATTGGGTGGAACTAGAAAAAAATCCTCAGTGAAGTAACCCAAACCGAGAAAGAAACACTCACTCATGAGTAGATATTACCTGTAAAATAAGGATAACTATGATACAATCTACAGATCCAGAGAGACTAGGTAACAAGGAAGGTTCATGGTGAAACCTGGGGAAGGGAAATAGAAGAGATTTTGTGAGTGGACTGAGGGCAGGTGGGGATGGGAACATGAGCAAGAGGTTGTGGGGGCATAAGGAAGAGCACTGAAAGAAACTACTAGGAAGAGGAGGCATTTCAGGGTCAGGTAAAAACCCAGTGCAAGGGAATCTCCCAGTAATTTACAACCCCAGCTAAGACACCAAGCAATAGCAGATACATAGCCTGAACTGGCCATCAGCTGTGATGAGATTGTGCCTAGCCCAATTGTCACCAGAGTAGAGCCATCCTGCATCTGATGGAAACAGATGCAGAGACCCACAGCCAAACATTAGGCAGAGTTTGGGAATCCTGCAGAAGAGGAGAGAAAGGATTGTAGGAGCCTGAGAGGTCAAGGGCACCACAAGAAAACACAGAATCACTAGCCTGGGCTCATAGGGGCTCACAGAGACTGAACTGACAACCAGGGAGCCTGCATGGGACTGACCTAGACACTCTGCATATATGCTAAGTTGTGTATCTTAGTCCTCTTGTGAACTCCTAAGAGTGGGAACAGTTGGTCTCCAACTTTTTTTACTGGCTTTGGGACCCTACTCCTCATGCTGGGTTGCCTTGCCTAGTTTAATACATGGGGAGGTCCTTAATCTTACTGCAACTTGCTATGCATGTTCTGTTGATACTCATGAGAGACTTGCCCTCTCCTAAACAAAACAGAGGAGGAGTGGATTGGGGGTAGGAACAGAAGGACTTGTGGTGGGGACAAATCAGGAGGAGAGAAGGAAAAAACTACGGATGGAATGTAAATAATAAATTTATTTATTTAAAAATTCATGCTTTTCTAACATCTTCCAACCAAATAAGGAACCCTGGGATCTGTAATACCACAAAGATGTGGGCAGGGGAAAGCAGGGCCAGCAGACCATGGGTTGAGAACCTGCTGGATTAACAACCAAGTCAGGAGGAACACGTGAACTTTTGATGTCATCTTCAAGTTCAAACACAACTGTAAGGAAATACAAGACAATGAAAGAGGGTACACACAGTATTGTAACAGTCTCTTGATGGATCAGCTCTGGGTTAATGACTGAACCTTTATTTCATATCTAGAAGTCCAGGCTCCTGCTCACACTGCTCCCACAATGGCTTACCAACACTCTGTGAACAGCTCTGCTTGGATACTTACCAGAGATGAGGTGACTGACATCCTGTCTTTCCTAGTAAGGAGGATGATGGATTCAATCATGGTCACACAACAGAGCTATATAGTGTGGAGGTTGCCATGAGAAACAGTCATATTTTAGCAGAAGTTGTCAAGGCTCTGATGTTTTGCTTTGCACAGATGCTTATATTCTTCTCCATATTTGATTAGTTGTGACACACACTCAGCTAAGTACTTCTGAATCTCTCTCTCCTCTCTCTCTCTCTATTCTCTCTCTCTCTCTCTCTCTCTCTCTCTGTCTTTTGTTTATTAATACAGGGTTTCTCTGTGTGGCCTTGCTGTCCTGGAACTCTCTCTGTAGACCAGGCTGGCCTTGAACTCAGAAATCCACCTGCCTCTGCCTCCTGAGTGTTGTACCACTATGATGTCTCTTAATGGTGTCAGTTTTCTATATGGACATGGTTTCCTCCAATGGACCCCAGTGTGGCCATCTGGAGGTAGGGAGATCTTTAAGAGATGGGGTCTACTCTGAAGTAGTCATCTAGGTCCTGGAGGGCATCACAATCAGAAGAGACCAATTCAGTCCTGTGGGATCCTATTCAGTTCTTGCAAGGGCAAGTCTGGCCCCAGAATCACTCTGGCTTCCTCTCTTGCCATGTGTTCCCTTCTGCACATGGCAATGGCTTCTCTGACATTGTGATAGAGAAGACTGTCATTCTGCCCACATGTATCCATGTACCCACACAAAAAAAAGAAAGAAAAGAAAAGAAAGCCAAAAAGGAAGGAAGCAGACTAGCACAACCAGCCTTATTAATAGTTACATCTTAGGAGAATGTGTTGTCCCTCCTTCCCTCACTCCCTCCCACTCTCCATCCCTCCTGCTTTATATCTGCAGTCAATCTCCAAGATCCTACATTAAAATAAAAAAATAAGCCTATGATCCCAACACAAAGGAGATCTGGCACAAGAGGACTTTAGGTCTGGATCAGACTGGGCCACACAGCAAGAACACATCTTTTAAAACTCTTTAATTAGCCGGGGTGGTGGCACGCCTTTAATCCCAGCACTTGGGAGGCAGAGGCAGGCGGATCTCTGTGAGTTCGAGGCCAGCCTGGACTACCAAGTGAGCTCCAGGAAACCCTGTCTCGAAAAAACAAAAAAAAAAAAAAAAAAACTCTTTAATTAAAAATGGATTTTAAAAAAAGCAAAGAGAGGATAGAAGCTAAATTTGCATGGAGCTGGAAGGAAAATGGGATTAATTAAGCATATCCCTGTTCTGTCCTGAAAAATCAAGCAAGTATAGAAAGTAAAGAGTCTATATACATAAGAGACTATGTACATGGATGCCAGTTGCTTCCTGCAGGACCTGGGAGGTAAATTGTGTGTCCTGCATTATATTTTAAGTCTCTAGGAAGACTGAGAGCCTCATATCTGTCCATCCTTATCTAGATCTGATCCCATCTCCCTACAGGGGCTATTTCTTGCCAGAACTGACTTTCTGGCTTTGACTCTTGAATCATAGACCCGGCCCCTCTCTCTCCCTCCCTCCCTCCTCCTCCTCCCTCCCTCCCTCCCTCCCTCCCTCCCTCTCTCTCTCTCTCTCTCTCTCTCTCTCTCTCTCTCTCTCTCTCTCTCTCACACACACACACACACACACACTATACCCACTACAGCATCAGTTTTTTTCTCAGGGTCCCTCAACTTTAGAGGCCTTCTCCTTCAGAGGACAGAGTTCAGAGTTGTCAGGTACCTGAGAGGTCTTTGGTGACTGGTCTCTGGCCTCTTCTAAATGCAAGTGTTGCAGAAGACGGTGCTGTGGCCTTTTATCCTGTGGACAACACTTTCAGTTTCAGGTTAGATGTGAAAGGGAAGCCAGAGAGTTTATGAACTACTCAAATTAGATAAATTGTATTTTTTACTATACCTTTTCTGTTCTTCATCTCTTTTTTGTTTTGAGTTTTTTATTTATGCTTTTGTACAAGACAAGGTTCCATTAGCCTAGATTGGCCTCTTCATGGCTATGTAGCTGAGGATAACCTGACTCCTGATTCTCTTTCCACAAAACTAGATTTATTTGTGCAAAAATAGAACCAGGACCTGGTTCTCTGCAATCAGTCTACCAACCAAACTGCATCCCAATCCTGCATCTTTTCCTTTGTCTGTACCAAAAGCCAGGACTTTTCTGTTATTCCCCACAGGACTGATTGGTGGTGGTGGTGGTGTGTGTATGTGGTGTGTGTGTGTGTGTGTGTGTGTGTGTGTGTGTGTGTGTTGTGTAGACAATGCAGAAGAAGAAGTTTGTTGACTTTTGCCCTTACACTACTTTTACAAATTACCAGAAAGCCTGTTGTGGTGGTTCACATCTTAATCCCAGCACTTGGAGGCTGAGCCAGAAGGATCTCTGTGAATTTGAGACAAACTAGGTCTATAATAGTGAGACCCTGTCAACAAAACAAAACTACCACCAAATCACCTGAGCATTTCAGGGCAATTAGGTAAAGGTGAATAGAGCTGACCAATATTAAGGCTCATGTTTTTCATTCTTTTTTTGTTTGTTTGTTTTTGTTTTCTTGTTTTGTTTTGTTTTTTCGAGACAGGTTTCTCTGTGTAGCTTTGTAGCCTATCCTGGAGCTTACTTTATAGACCAGGCTGGCCTCGAACTCACAGAGATTCTCCTACCTCTGCCTCCCAAGTGCTGGGATTAAAGGCATGCGCCACCACCGCCCGGCATGTTTTTCATTCTTAATTACTCCTGATACAGTTTTTTCATATGCTGACTAGAGCATATGAACAAAGTGTTGATGTTAGAGTTTCCTCTGAGAACTACCTGCTTCTTTCAATCCAAGATCTTGTAACAAATACATCAGCTTCCTGGGTCCCTAGACACAGCCACCAGGTGGTGACATAGGTTAAAAAACGGCTGTAATAGACCAGGTGGACAGAAATCTATAGCTTCCTGCTCCATCATGTGTAGGGAAAAGCGGGGGGGGGGGGGGGGGGGGAGGCTCCACCAAAGTAATGCCCTGGGACCTTTTGTGCATCCAGCTTTCATAAGTGAACTTTCCCAGAAATAGAACTAGGAAGAGTGTATGCTTATGCTGCTGTATGTTTGGAGGATCCTACAAGTAAGAACCCTACCCCCTTCCTCCTCTTATTTCCCTCACCCGTTCCTCCCTTCCTCCTCCTCCTTTTTGGAAACAGGGTCTTGCTATGTTACTCAGGCTGGCACAACGTCTTGGTCTCAAACCTCCTCTGATGTGATGATATTGTGTTCCCCAAAATATTGTCACCCTAATAAACTTATCTGGGGTCAGAGACCAGAACAGCCACTAGATATAGAGGCCAGAAAATGGTGGCACACACACTTTTAGTCCTAGCATTCATAAGGCAGAGATCCATCCAGATCTCTGTGAGTTCAAGGCCACACTGGAAACAGCCAGGCATGGTGACTCACGCCTTTAATCCAGGAAGTGATGGCAGAAAGCAGAAAGGTATATAAGGCATGAAAACCAGGAACTAGCTGGTTATGCTTTTAGGCTTTGAGCACAGTTCAGTTGGATTCATTCTGAATGAGGACTCAGAGGCTTCCAGTCTGAAGAAACAGATCAGCTGAGGAATGGGCAAGGCGAGGTGGCTGTGGCTTGTTCTGCTTCTCTGATCTTCCAGCATTCACCCCAATACCTGGTTCCGGGTTTGATTTCCTTAATAAAACCTGTTAAGACTCATGCTACACTCCCCAGTGACTGAAAATATAGATCTCATAGCTCTGGCTCTAACTCTCCCTTTAATCAAGATCTCTCACACAATCTTGGTGCAACAGACTCCAGTGCTTTGGTTTGTTCCCACACTACTGAATAATCCCATCATGTTATATGGACAAAACATATCATTGCCTGGTCCTGATGATTGATATTGGACTAAAGGCACAAAACCCTACTGGAAAAAAAATGCAAACCTGAAAATTGTACAAGTGTTCCCAGGTGTTCCTGATGTGCCTAAAATCCCAACACTTGGGTGCTGGAGGCAGGTAGATCAGGAGTTCAACGACAGCCTTGAGTACATAGCAAGTTTGAGACCAGCCTGGACTACCTGAGAACTTATCTCAAAAATGGAATTTTAGAAAAGGAGGGTGGGTAGGAAGATGCTCAGAGCCTAAATCAGAAATCTCTTGGAGACAAAGGACAGGGTAGACAAATCCTTTATATGCCAAGGCTGTGAGAAAGAGGAAGGTGACTGTGAAAGAAGGGGGTGACAAAAATGCCATGAGTGTGTTTTAACTCTCAACACACTGTGTGAGGCACACCTTAACTGATGGTGGGTGATTAGGTACAGGAGTGGAGTTCAGTGTGTGGTTTGAATGAGAATGGCCCATAGAGGCTCATAGATTTGGATCTTCATCAACGGAGAGTGGAACTATTTGAAATGATTATTAGGTGATGCCTGTTTGGAGGAAGTGTCACTGAGAGTGGGCTCTGATCTTATAAGAAGTCCATTCACAGCAGTCACTCCTACTGCTGCCCAGGGGTTGACCTCTCAGCTACTTCTCCAGGACCATGTCTGTCTGCATGACGCCATGCTGATAATGGACTGAATCTCTGAAACTGTAAGGAAGTCTCACTTAAATGCTTTCTTTCTAAGAGTTGTTGTGGTCATGATTTTCTTCACAGCAGTAGAACAGTGACTTAGACAGAAGTTGGTACCAAGGAACAGGGTGATAAACCTGACCATGCTGCTTGTTGGCAGAATGTGTACATTGAGATGGTGGACTAGCTGAACACTTTAAGCAGGGATTAATGGGCCATACAAATAGCAGCATGGAAAACATTGGTGCCGAGGGTGATCTGAACTGTGGAAACCTCAGCTCAAGAGGATTCAGAGGAGAAGAATATTACTAAGTGGACTAGAGACCACTGTAGTGATAGTTTGGCAAAGAATGTGGCTGCTTTCTGCCCATGTCCCAAGAAGATTTGCCAAGGCTACATGGAAGAGTTTTGGAGTTTAATGTCACTGGCAGAGGAGATTTCAAGACAGCCTAGTATTGACAGTGTCCTGTGGTTATTAGTGGCCACTCTGATGCAGATCTATAATGAAAGGGGGCAAGCTAAGAGTAGAAAATTTCAAAATGTAGTTTGAGGAGAAAAAGAGTACAAGTATTAGAGTTAAGTCCAATTGCTCAAGAAGATAAAAAGTTTAAAGAAAAGCCTGAGGCTTAATGGAATAAAGGGAGTGGTGACCTCAGGGCAAGATCCCACCCAGCTAAGCTTCCAACTTGTGAAAAAGAATTAAAGAAAAGCTTACCAGTGAAGGCAACCATCAAAAACAGAAAAATATAAAAATGTGTTTTAATGAGGGGGCCCAAGTTCCAGCCCCATCAATCAGCAGAACTTGGCAGCTTTAGCCACTTGGTTCTGGATTTAGAGTCAAAAATACAAAAAGGGCTGTGGTGTTGTAGGTTGTCCATCAGAGAAGACTGCTCAGACATGGGTTGAAGCCAATAGAAAATCTTGATTAGCTGGTCAGTGACTACAGCTACACGGAGTATTAGGGGACACAGTGGAGCAGCATGTCTTTCTCAGGGTGAGCATTTAAGCAAAAAAAAAAATCCTGGGTTGATGTACTTCAGTTAACAAGAGAAGTTAACTAAAAGCAGAATACAGAAGCCAAAATAGCAGATTTGCACATTTAGAGACTTTCCCAGAACTATGGATGTTGAAGTATTAAGTCTTTGTTTCCATTTTGGCAGGTGGTGCTGTCTACAGGATGAGCTTCATGGCTTTAATAGTGCTTCCATCATGGAATCATCTGTGCTAAGGTCTGGGGTCTGTTACATCCCCCACTAGTCTAAGTGAAAGAGTCAAACCATGGAATCACTGCTCTACAGTTTAAGATACAGGACACCTCCGATTATCCAATCAGAACAAGAACTAAAGGGCCAGTCAGTGCTGGTAGCAGATGAGTTAGCCAGGGGAATCAAGAGAACAGACACTAACACACTTATCTAATCTGTTCTCTCTGTCTCTGTCTCTCTCTGTCTTCTCTCTGTCTCTGTCTCTCTCTCTCTCTCTCTCTCTCTCTCTCTCTCACCTTCCCCAGCCATGACAATTTTTTTCTAATTACTCCTGATCAACCAGCATAGAAACAACAGGTTTCTCCCAAAGCCACATTTAGTCCCCTCATCTCAGAAGTAAGTCTAAGCCTCTGACTTTGTAGCAGCACTTCCGCTAGAAAGTCTGACTGTTGTTCTAATTCAGAAATGGAAACTGACAATACCTCTTCTGATCAGCCTGTCTTCTTAGTTTCCTAACGTTTTATCTCCCATGACAGAGGCTGATGTGACGTCTGTGGCTGTGGAGCTAGCTCTCCCTGCTCTGACCAGGAGTGGGCGGAGGACAGGTCCAGCTCTTTTATTTATTTTTTCCTGTAGTTCAGGCTTCACATTAACATGTATTGTTTATTTTTTCCATTACATAAAGCATCAGAATAGGTACATTAAGTCAAGCCATTAGTACATGCCAACCTAGTAGTCTCAGGGGCTCGGTGATATTGCTGTTGTCCAGATGAGTTAAGCCACAAGGCAGAACAGCGGGCATCAGAACAAGGGGAATTGCTTTGGTTAAAGGGACTCAGTAATTGACAAGTTTCAGCCTCTTGCAAACCCCCTAAAGTTAATTTCAGCTGCCCCTCACCCCATCACACCCCTACCACTGTCACAATTAGTTTTGGGCAGACAGTCTGGTTAGTTCCTATCTCTGTGTGTCATGGAAGTGGGTGTCAATGCATAACCAGTAATTCTGGCTGATTTCAGGCTGGGAATGATTAACTCTATCCCCAGGGTCCCTTCCTGTGACACGGAGCCGGATTCCTCAGATTTTCCCTCATTCACAAAAGCCAGACTCTTTTTATGGAATTTTCAGACCTTCTATTTTATGGTCATTGGATTATATTTTCCTATCATGTGTTGCTAGAGAGGGGGCTTTCTTGCTATATATTCATCCATGTGTTTTCAGGAAGCCTGTGTTTTACAACCCCACCCAGGTTTTGCAAAGGAAACACCCTTGTTCCTGGCAGCTAGAGTGCCAAGCCACAAGGTATGTATAGAATTGTAATCTCTGTATATTTATCTCAAAAGATATACTCCCACAACTTTCCTTTTTCCAGTACTACCAGATATTTAAAGTGGACATCAGTGAGTAAAGGTAAAGACGAAGTATGGTTTACTGGCCACATTATATATACATATAATAGCCACGTTAGTTGTCACCTACCCATATCTGTCTTTCTCAGTTACCAGGTCCAGGTCTGAGGGCAGTGGGGGTTGGAATATGACCCTGTATTCATACCAAACATGAGACTCAGGAGGAAGTAGAGGGGCATGGAGTGGAAGGGCTTGGGTTCCAATAAAACCTTAATTTTCATGGGTCCATTGTGTGGGAGACAGTCCATTTGGCAGGAGCATCTCTTACTTCCACTTTCTTGACATGGATGTGGTGGATTCATGGTGTAATGCCAGCTACCTTCACCACCATAGGAGTGGAGACGGTTACCATGTAGGGTCCTTTCTAGGTTGGTTCCATTGCCCCTTTGGCTAAGCCCATTGGCCCAGACAGTCACCAGACGCAAAGCACAAATTGGTGGTAAACTCAGAGAGTGATAGGGTCTCTGAGATAGTCTGATCAATAGACTTCATGGAGAATTGGAGAGTCTGTATTGACTTGAGAAAGGAGTGGTTAGGAGTCCTGCCAACTGCTGGTCTGATCTGGGAAACAGTGGGAGGTCTTCCAAACATAATCTCATAGAGGGTAAATCCCTCCCTACATGGGGCTCAGGGTGTTGAAAGCAAAGGAAAGAGATCTATACACCCTTCACTGGACTCTAATGTGAAGTTTTGTTAGACTTGTTTTGGGGTTTGTTTGTTCTTTTAAATGTCCTGACTATTCTCTTACCTGACCAGTACTCTGAGGTCTCTATGCTTCAATGAATTCCAATCTATC